>NC_141540.1:124575000-124884166 GCF_021556685.1 Rattus norvegicus
TGTCTTCCCACACAGGCTTTCTAGACTGGGTCCCCAAGAAGATGCAGCGTGTGGGCTGTGTGGAGCTGCTCAACACGGTCCAGAGGCGAGTCCAGCCCCGGCTGCACGTCTTTGGCCACATCCATGAAGGTGAGCGAGTGGGCAGGAGGGGAGGGAACCTCATGTAGGGTGCCTCTAACTGGCCCTTCCGGGATTTCTTGCCTTCTTTAAATCCTGCTTACTAGCTCCCTCTCTGACTTCTGCAAGGAATAGCTTACCTCTGTGGCAGAGGCTGCTTCACATGCTTGCTGCCCTGGTTAGCATGGAAACCTGCTGGGGATGTCCACACTGTGGGCAGGCAGATCAACCCACACTGCCCCCCACGCCCCAGCCTACCCCTGCATGTCAACTCACCTTCTCAGTCCTCAACTGTTCTTCCTGGAGCCCACTTTCAACATCCGATACAAACCTCTGCTGTTTACTGCTCTGCTGACCCTGTCTGTGCTTGGACCAGGGTTCTTGGGCCTCCACACCGTGCTCACCTATAGTTTTATAATAAACTCCAGCCATTCCTTGAGCCTCTCTGAGCACTGTTCTTGGGAGTCAGGATAGCGGAGCAGGTTTGTCTCAGGGGATGCTCTCAGAGCTGAGCAGCAGACTGACAATCAAAGGAGAGCATTGGAGCTCACAGGGCAGCTCGTGAACAGTGAGTCTATAATGATGGTCGTCTTCTTGTGTGCATTCAGGGCCAACATATGTAAGGTTGCCTTTGACCCAAACCACATCCGTACACATTTGTATAGGCAAATCGGTGCTCCAGCGAAGAAGGAGAAGTGTACATATACATTAAATAAATAAATCTTTTTAAAAAAAATGTGTAGTTGACATACACTTTCATTACTAAACCATAGCTATGAAATGTGAACAAATCAAGATTCTTTTTTTTTTCTTCTTTTTTGAGCTTGGTTGTTTAGTAACCTGGATGAACACTTGACATATAAAGAAATTCCTTACACACTTTATCGTCCCAGCCTAAGCAAAGTCATTAAGATCTCTATAAACTTTTATGTAGATAGTTAAAGAATTTGGGACATTCTGAAAGGTCACTGAGTACCATGCTTTCCCTGAAGGGGAGAGCATTCCATCTGATGTGAGGAGAGTGTGAGCCAGGAGAAGGGACTTCAGCAAGCAGAGTGTGTGATTGAAGCCTGTGATTGAAGGCAGGAGCGTGACGGTGGTCATTGTGGTGATCGAGAGGAGACCAGAGATGACAATGAGGGTCACAGTGGTGATGACAGTGGTGACAAGATGGTAGCGGTAGTGACGCTCTGAATATAGTACGGATGGTGGTGATGTCATGGCAGGGCAATGCTCGTAATGAAGAGGGTCTTGGAGATGGTGGATGGTAGTGTGGTGATTGTCACAAGGAGGGGGATGACTGGTGTTGATGGAGAGATGATAGTGATGGTGTTGATGACAATGGTCATGAGGTGGCAGGGGTAGTGTTAACAGTGGTGATACTATGGATAGGGAGGATGTCATCATGATGGCAGTGATGATGTCATGGTGATGATGACAGTACTGGGGATAGCAACAAGGAAGGTAGTGATGTAGTCCAGGAGATAGTGCTGATGGGTATGGGGTGATGGTGTCATCTTGATGGGGATGATGATGTCATCATGATGGGGATGATGATGGCAGTACTGGGGATAGCAACAAGGAAGGTAGTGATGTAGTCCAGGAGATAGTGCTGATGGGTATGGGGTGATGGTGTCATCTTGATGGGGATGATGATGTCATCATGATGGCAGTGATGATGGCAGTACTGGGGATAGCAACAAGGAAGGTAGTGATGTAGTCCAGGGGATAGTGCTGACAATGGGCGTGGTGATGAGGATGTCATCATGACAGCGGCAATGATGTCATGGAGATGATGACAGTGCTGGGATGCTGTCAGAGCCTGCAATGGTGCTGATGATGATACTGATAATGTTGGTGATATCATTGGTGAAGAGGATGATGATGTCATGGTGGTGATGGCAGTGTTGGGGATGACAAGGATTGTAATACTGATGACAGTATGGCTGCTGATGTTGGTGATGCTGATGGTGGTTGCCATGGGGATGATGACAGTGATGGGATGGTGATGGCAGCCATGATGACAGTGTGGCAGTGCACTCTATAGACATAGCACACAAACACACGATTCATCATATCTGATGAGATGGTGATACTGGGGACTGTGGAAGGCAGGTGCCTGTATCTGGTCACATCTAATATGCTGACAGTGGTCATAGAGACCATGCTGATGATTCCTGCTGAGGAGGACGATGTGAGGGTGATGATGGCTTGCTATGTGCTTCTCCTGTGATGTGCCCTGACCTAGGCACTGCATTTGGGCATTGAACTCCCTGGTCCTCCTGGCAGGCTCAGAAGGACCTATTATGGCTTCCATTTGGCAGATAAAAGACCCAACTTTGAGAGCTGTAGCAGCTTGCCCCAGATATGTCCCACTATGCCACCCACTATGGCAAAACACCCATAGCTGCCCCAGCCACCAGATAGCTCCAGATAATTGTCTGACAGGTGCATGCATCCTTTCCAGGGTATGGAGTCATGGCGGACGGGACCACCACCTATGTGAATGCGTCCGTGTGCACTGTGAACTATCAGCCTGTGAATCCTCCCATAGTCATCGACCTGCCCACACCCCGGAACTCCTGACTGCTACCCACTCCAGCTCTGCCTGCCCACGTCAGCACCATATGTCTGGCCGAGAGCCTGGATCCCCTAACCTACTTCCTCCCATACAGAACAGTCCGGACAATCCACTCGGCCATGGGACCAGCCAGTAAGGAGTAGCCTCCTTGGGATAAAAGAATTGGCCTTTGTCAGTCTTCTGCTGCCTGTACGGGGCCTTGCACAGCCCTGCCGGGGGTACCTGGCTCATTTCTGTTCTGTGTGTGCGCACCTGCTCCTCCGTTCTAGGGCTGACAAGCTCACAGCCCTGTCTCGCTCGGGAAATGGCAGAAGCTCCATTCGACACCCTCCAGCTTTGAGAAGCCGCTGCTCTCGAATGGGATTCGGGAAGTTTTATACAAGATGTCTTGCTACCCAAGTGCGTCTGTGTGGCTTGTGAGCCACAAGGTCGGGGTGGGGATGTATGGCCTGGGCACAGGCAGCTCTTCTCTGGCTGGAGGAAAGGAGTTAGGCCTGCTCCTTGTGTGCATGGGTCTTGGGAGTGTTCAGGGACATCTCAGGAATTCTGACAGCCCCTGGCCAGGCCTAGAGCAGATGGCTTGGCTTAATCCCCCATTCCTTCCTCAGGACCCTGCTGACAGTGTGGACAATGGCTGAGTGTCCCAAGCTACTGCTCAGACCCTGGATTTGGGTGGGTGGGGGTCTTTGTTCTTCTGGGTGGCCAGAACCTGCTGGTTACTCATCACAGTGAGGCCATGTTAGATCCCCTGGGACCAAACTATGTTGTAGATCACAGTGGCCAGGGGGTTCTGCGGGCTGAGGCCCTGGGCCTGCTCATATACATGCCCCACGTGTGTGGCACGTGTGCTCCTCCAAACCTAACCGGGTTGTTAGTGTCTAAAATGGGCTCCATCCTTGATGTGGTTGATTTCTCCTCAGAGGCTTCCAGGAAGCTTGTCAGTACCACCGATCACCGGGAGGTGGCGCAGTGACAGAGCTGCCCTGGGTGCTGATGGCAACCCTGCCTCTGGCTGCAGGCTTTCTTCAGTTAGGCCTGGGTGAGCCCAGAGCGGGCAGAGCCAGTAGGCTCTGAGTCAGGGGGAGGCAGAGTCCATCGCTGTCTATTTAATATTCCGATATTTGTTCTTTGTGGACTGTTTTTGCACTCATTCTGGTTCTTAGTAACATGTCACTAAAATAGTATTATTTGTCCCGACTCTCGATGTTTTACACCCTTTATGCCATGCATCAGACACAAAGGCCTCACTTGCTTGGCCTGGCTCCAGCCTTGGGGACCAGCTATCTTGGTACCTTTACTCGGTATAATGTGGCTTTATCATCTACAGACATTCCTGGAAGGTAGGTACTCTTGCCCTGTTACAGAGATGAGGCCACTGAGGCCAGAGAGGTGAGGTCACTTGCCTGAGGATGCACAGCACAAAGCAAAGGAGGCAGCAATGAAGTTTGGCCCTCCATCCCTGGCCTCACTGTCACCTCTGGAGTTCTCTCTCTCTCTACATAGCAGGGCCTGGATGAAGTCTTGCTTAATTTGGAAGGGTCCTGTTCAAAGCTGCCTCCTGTTCGTTCTCAACTGAGAGTCTCTCAGACTGTAAGGAATTCTGAGCTTTCAGCTCAGCATCCCAGCATCCTGAGAGACCACTCCCAAGTCTTTCTCTGAGTGAGTGAGCTGGGCTCCGTGGCTCACTGTGGGTGAGGCTGCATTCCCAGGCCACCTTTGGTGCACTACACTGGCCAAGACAACTGTGTCCCACAGGCCACAGGGCTGTGGAATCTTGCTCGGGCCAAATTCCTGGTGTGTGTGGGGCATTTACAAGGTCTCTCCTTGGTGCCTCAGATGCATGGCGTGTTTGGGGCAGAGAAAATACATCTCCCCTGTGCTTTTTAAGCTCTGCAGTTTTTATGTGGACCAAGAACTATAAACTTAAAAAGCTTCCTAGGGCATCTTCAGAATGCGGCATATTTTTGTGTGGAGAAGAAAAGCTGTGGAAGCAGCTGTCTTGAAGAGAAGATTCATTGAAAGTCCTCAAGATCTGAAAGATGGCGGCCTGCTCCTCAATCATTTTGGCATAATTTGATTGTGGCTGTAATTTTTTTGTCAAGCATGTCAGACAATAAAGTCTTTGTAAAAAGAAAATGCAGAGTCCATCTGGCTGCTCTTTCTGTGGGGGTGTCCCTGGGTCTTGAGGGGGCAGAGGAAGAACTCCAAGACCTAGTGGCTAAAGACCCCCATGTGTTGGTGACTGTACTCCCTGCTTGTCTCACCCCACCCCACTCCCCCGTGAGTGCAGGAACTGCAGAGGCAGCATCATGGGCAGGACTGCATGTCTGAGCTTCTAAACGAAGCATCGTGGTGTGGCCCAAGTGCTGGGTTATCCTGAATGTGACATGGGCAACCCAGCCTGAGAGAAAGGTTCACGGATTGCCTGAGAGAAGCACCCCGGTCTCAAATCCCTCCCAGCTACAAAACTTCGACCATTTATCGCCAGCTGCCTAACCAACTATTCATCTTTCCACAGTCACGCACTTGCCTGATGATTCATACTTTCATGTGTCCATCCATCTACTCAAAAAACAAGCACCCATCTACTCACCCACCTATCCACCCATCCATCCACCCACCCATCCATCCATCCACCCATCCATCCATCCACTCACCCACCCATCCACCCACCCATCTACTCACCCATCCATCCATCCACCCATCCATCCACTCACCCACCCATCCATCCATCCACTCACCCACCCATCCACCCACCCACCCATCCACCCACCCATCTACTCACCCATCCATCCACCCACCCATCCACCCACCCATCCATCCATCCATCCATCCATCCATCCATCCATCTACCCACTCATCCATCCACCCATCCATCCACCCACTCATCCATCCACCCACCCACCCACCCACCCATCTATTCAGAAGAACAGCTAACCATCTATCCAGACACAGAATTATCCATTTATCTATGCACCAACAAAGCTGTCCATATATACAGTCCTCTGACCATACACTACTGAAGAAACCATTAATTTACCCAGCCCCCCGGTATCACTCTATTCATCTACCCATCCACCCACCCATCAAGTCATCCATCCTTCTGTCCTTCCATCTGTCTTATATACCCCCACCCAGCTCTCTATCCATCCCCCCACAGCCATTAGCACTTCCTGAAGGGCCTGGTTTGGATGACAGAAATGCCAGGTGGTGGCGGTAATCGGTTTAGGGGGAAGACTGATTAAGGTAGATGTGAGGATAAAGGGCCCAGAGAGCCTAGGACGGCAGTACACATGGGCTGCTGGTCACCAGAAGGAGGTGTGGATGTAGAACAAGTGTCAGGAAAAGCCACATAGAAAGGGACACAACTGACATCCTAAGTAAAGCCATGGTCTGAGGCAGAAAAGGCCTGAGGAGTGGCCTAAGGCAGGCATACAATAACAATGTCCCCATAACCTTTCCTCAGACAGGTCCCCTGCCCAGGGCCTCATAGACCTGCAGCATCCTGTCCTGGGACCTTGACTTCTGAACCATTGTTCCTGAGACCCTGGTCTGTCTGAGGAACCCCACCAACTTCTACCCATAACCACTGGAACCACGGTAGGGTTACTGCACAGGGCGTGGCCATCTGAGGCTGTCACCTTATGATGTCACCATACTGCCAGAGCACATGTGCCATGTGCCAGTGCAGTCTCTGAGGTCCCCTTCCCTTCCCCCTCTTCCTTCTCACTTCACTCTACTGCCAAGGGTATCCCATTGCAGCCCTGCTGAGACAGGAGCAGAGAACCAGTGTCCAGGGACTCACCAGAGCATGTGACTGACTGTCTAAGGTCTCCTGTCCCTGCCTCCTAAGGGCTAGAATCACAGATGACTACCAGGCACAGGGGGCCGTGGGGATTAGAACCCTGCTTCTCTTGTTTGCACATATGCACTTTAACTTCCAAGCTATCTCTCTGACCTCTTGCTGGTTCTATTTAAAAATAAATATTCCAGAAACAAGCCTCTTTCTCCTAACTCTGGGTTGGTCTTTTTAGTCCAGTCTTCAGAGCAAATGTTGAAATTTTTGATGAATCTCTCTCTCTCTCTCTCTCTCTCTCTCTCTCTCTCTCTCTCTGTGTGTGTGTGTGTGTGTGTCCTCTCTCTCTCTCTGTGTCTCTCTCTGTTCTCTCTCTGTGTGTCTCTCTCTCTGTTCTCCCCCCCCCCTCTCTCCTTGCTCTTTGGATACTGTTACTTGTTCTTTGGATACTGTTATCATTTGTAGCAGGTGTCTCCCAGAGCCTCCCGCATTGACAGGTGGTCATCAGCCAATGGCTAGCCTGGGGGGTGGGGCCTAGAGGGAGGACCTTAGCTTACTGTAGATATACAGTTGAAGAGGGTGTTGGGAACTCAGCTCCCCTCCTCCTGGCTGCCACAAGGTGAGCAGCCTTCCTCTGTCATGCCTTCCTGGTACATGTACCACATGCCAAAAGCAGCCAGGCCAATGGACCCTCTCTGAGCAGGTGAGCCGAAAGAGCCTTGCTTTCTTAGATGTGCTCCATCTTGGGTATTTTGCCCCAGAGAGGAAAAGCTGACTCTGTGGGTGTTTCTTTCAAACCTAAGGTTGAGTGGATTGTCTCCTGGGTGTTTGTTCTGTTTCACACACCTGTGCTGTCCCGGGTCAGCCTCTGGTGTGAAGTGTGCTAAGGTTCATGCTTTTTGAACACAGGCACTGTTCCTCTAACCCACAGTCCTGGCTGGTTTCGGTGTGTCAACTTGAGACAAGTCATCAGAGAGGGAGGAGGCTCACTCAGTTGAGGAAATGTCTCCATGAGATCCAGCTGTGAGGCATTTTTCTCAATCAGTGATCAATGGTGGGCAGGGCCATCCCTGGGGTGGAGGTCCTGGGTTCTGTGGGAAAGCAGGCTCAGCAAGCCATGAGGAGTAACCAGTGAGCGGTACCCTGGTCCTGTGGGGGCTTTTTCTTGTTGTCTCCCCAGCATAAGGGATCCTAGAGGGGTGAGTCATGAGTGGGTGGGTAAGCACCCTCTTAGAGGCAAAGGGGAGAGGGGATGGGATGAGGGGGGTGCAGAGGGGAGACTGGGAAGGGGGACAACATTTGAAATGTAAATAAATAAAATAACCAATTAATAAAAAAATAATAAAGGAAGGGGAAAAAACCCTCAGAGGTCTGCCTGCCTCTTCCTCCCGAGTACTAGGACTAAAGATGTGTGTCGTCATGCTTGGCTCAATAATTCAAATCTTAGGGAGCAAGTACAGTTGGGAAGATGTATCCACAATACAGTCTTCCAATGCAGAAGCACCTCACAGCTCTACCCTGATTTTGATCTCTGGTCTTATTTTTCTGTGCTGCATAGTCTACCACTGCACAGGAGGACCTTCGGGGAATTTTAGGCTTACGTCTACCTGGAAGGGGCTGTCGGAAGCGGTATTGCAGTTGCACATGCTAACTGGAGATGCTAGTGACGTCCAATGACCTGATGACACACTGCCTGGTTAATTCTAGGAGCGTCTTGGTTCTTAGGAGTGTCCTGTGCAGACAACCAAGCTGTTCGACACAGTTCTTATTAGTTTCCTTGCTGTTTGGACTGCCGAGAGACGCTTGTGTGTGTGCATGTGTGCCTGCATGTGCAGGGTTACATGTGAGTGCATGTGCATATGTCTAGGACTGTAGACCAGAGATCAACCTTGAGTGACTTCCTCAGGTCCTCTCCACCTCATTTTTGAGACAGGACTCCACTGACCCTGAAGTTCACTAAGCAGGCTATGCTAGCTTGCTGTCGAGCAGCCTGGGAGATCTGCCCATCTCCACTTCCCCAGCACTGAGATCCCAAGCACATGCCACTGAGCCCTGCTTTTAAACATGGGGTATGGGACTCACACTCAGGTCCTCAAGCCTGTATGGTGCTCCCTTTCCTGACAGCACGTCCTCCCCACTCTGATCGTATCTTTGATTCCATTTTGATCCCTGTTGACTGATTTGTACTTTTTACCTAATAAGACTGTATGGTTTCAGTGGTTGCTTTAACAGTTTGCAGGGACATCTGAAAGCACCCTTGTCTATCTTTAGATACTCTGCCTTGCCACTCACTGGAACAGACCCTGCCCTCCCAGCACAAGCTCAGCTCTTTGTCCTCATTCTTTGTGAAGCCATTGTTGTATCTGTTGCAGTCGAACCAATATATGGCTACAGATTCTGAGACGTCACCTTCGAGGACAGTGGAAAGCACACAGGATTTCTTTCACTTTCAGTCATTTGATTTCCAATGCCCTTCACTTCTCTGAACCTCTTGTGTCCTGCCTGGTGTTTGGGTTTCAACTTAACACAAGCTAGAGTCATCAGAGAGGAAGGAGCCTCAGCTGAGGAAATGCCTCCATGAGACACAGCTGTGAGGTATTTTTTTCCAATCAGTGAACAAAGGGGAGGGTTCAGCGCATGGTGGGCGGGGCCATCCCTGGGCAGGTGGTCCTGGGTTCTATAAGAAAGCAGGCTGAGCAAGCCAGTCAGCAGCACCCTCCATGGCCTCTGCATCAGCTCCTGTTTCTGGGTTCCTGTCCTGCCTTCCTTTGAGAATGTACAGTGATGTGGAAGTGTAAGTCATATAAACCCTTTCCTTCCCAACTTGCTTTTTGGTCCTGATGTTTTGTCCCAGCCCCCCCCCAAAAAAATACCCCTAAGACACACTGTAACACTGTTTAAGAAAAACATCTGCCACTGACTGTTAATCTGTTGTTGTCAAGGCAGGGTCTGTATAGCTCATACTAGCCTTGAGTTAATTTGTCTCCTGAGTGCTGGATTGCAGGTGTCACTATGCCCAGCTCCAGCCTTTTTTAAGTTTTTGGGGTGTGTGTGTGTGTGTGTGTGTGTGTGTGTGTGTGTGTGCGTGTGTGCGTGTAGACAGAAGTGAGAGGTCAATGTCAGGTGTCTTGCTCTCTTGTGTGTGTATGTATATATGTATGCATGTAGGTATGTATATTTATTTTGAGAATCTCTTGCTGAACCTGAGCTTGCAGGTTATCTAGCCTGGCTGGCCTGCAGCCCCAGGGAGCCTACCCCTCCACCCCGACCCCAGGGCTAGGATCACCGAGTAGTGAACAGTATGGCTGGCTTTCACATGCTGTACAGCAAGCAATCTGCCCACTGAGCCACACCCCTGGTTCCTTGCTCTTTTGTGTATCCACAAAGCTGCGACCCTGCTTTGGTTGGGTCTTTTGTGAGCTGTGGTGTGTTGGCCCTCATCTTTGGTCATCGTGGTTTTTGGGGAGAGGTGTTCAAGTTTTCCCTCAGGCCCTCCCTCCCCTTGTTGGCTCCATGGCTGTGTCTTATAGGATGTGCCTGGGTGAATTCCACCTGTACCTGTGTTCTTCCCGCTGTGGTTCAAGGGTCTTCAACAGGTTTGTGACCGCTCAGCCATTGTTCAGGCAAACACCTCCTCTGGGTTCTCTTCCCGATTTCCTGTCCTGTATCTCCCAGGCTCCCACTCTCCTCTCTGCAGTCCACACTGCTGAGCACCCCCACCCTCTCCTTCTTCCTTTGTTTGCAGATGATTTGCCATTGTCACTGCGGTTTGCATTTTCTGAGCCCTTGGTTTTCCCCTCTGCAGAGTTCTCTGTGTGGGCCACGTTTACTGCCTTCCCTTTCCATGGCTACAGGCCCACCTGCTGCTTTTAACCTCCAGCAGTTCCCAAAATTTACACACATCTGAGGCTGATGCTTGTCCCTGCAGACCGTGGGTTTTGGGGGATCAGGTAATATTTTTTTTGCTGAAAGTTGGGCATGTGTGCCAAAGGGGCATCCACCCTATTCCATGCAGGGTAAACATTCTGGGCTTCATGGGCCACCTGCAGAGCTGCCTTGTTCTCCTGGTGCCACACCCCCTACTCCTCTCTCAGTTCCTCAACAGTGGCAGACAGAGTCTCAGCCACAAGAGGGTCAGGAGTTGCCTCTGGGTTCTGAGAAGGGAGCAGTATCAGAAACCACAGGCTCTCAGTTCAAGGTTGTGTGAGAACCAGTGTGGGGAAGACGAAGGCTGAGGTGCAGGATGGGAGGAATGCCAAAGTCTAGGCACATGTGTGGGTACCCACAACCCTCACCCGATCCTCCACATTGTGGATTTCAATAGGTTACACAACAGCAACAAAAAAAAAAAAAAAAAAAAAAAACCATGCAGGGACCCTTTTGGTTTCTGGGGTTGGAACAACACCTACCAGATCTTCTAAGAGCTCTGTGAGTGAGGGGCTGCAATGTGACCCGATTACAAGTGTCACACTAGGCATCCGACTGGCAGTGCTGGGAGCTAGGGTGAGGCCGAGTTTAGAAAGCAGGGATCCCTGTGCCACGAGGCCCAGTAGAGCAGATCTCTGGGCCCAGGCTACCGACCAACCTGCAGCTTTGCTTTCTCCTCAAGAGGGACTCGGAGGTCAAGGCTGTTTAGACCAGAGATGATGTTTACCAAGTGTGGGTGCAGAAGCAGGTCCCTACGCTCACCCTACCAGCTGGACTTTGTGTCCAGCGTTCCCACAAAGAGAGAAGGGATGAGGGTGGCATGCGTTTTGCAGCGTAAGGATGTCCGCCCGACTTCCTTCCTCAGAGCTCAGGGGGAGGAGCCCCAAGCCGGTGACCTTAGAGCTAGACCTTGGGAGGAGTGTGGGACTCAGCGTTAGAGGGCAGAGCAGGGCTGTTGTCCTCCGTATACTGCTCTATGAACACGAGGACCAAGACCAATTTGGGGAGGAAAGGTTTATTTCATCGTACAGCTCTGAGGTTCCACCCCAGCACTGAGGAAAGTCGGTGGGAACAAGAGGGCAGGAACTGAAGCAGAGGCCACAGGGGAACACTGCCTACTAGCTTGTTCCCCCATGGCTTGCTCAGCCTGCTTTCTTATATGATTTAAGACTACTTGTCCAGGGATGGCAGTGCCCACAGTGGGCTGGAGCTGGGCTTTCCCACAGCAATCATTAATCAAGGAAATGCCGTACAGACTTGCCTACAGGCCAATCTGATGGAGGAAGTTTTCCAGTGGAGGTTCCTCCTCTCCGATGACTCAGGCTTGTGCCAAGTTGGCAAAACAAACTACCCAGGATGGGCATGGCCATGGGGCTACAGTTCCTATCCAAGACAGAAAGTGGGCACACAGAGGCAGCCTTGACCGTTGAGTAATGGTGTAGGGGGCTGTGGATAGGAGGGGGTGCCCTGCAGGCAGTCGTGAACAAACCCCCAAGAATCCCAAGTTTTAAAACATTTTATTAGTCGTCGTTCTTTTAAAGACTCAAGAGTCATTCCCACAAAGACTATTTTATTTGCTCAAACTAACGAGTGAGAGCGCCCGAGGCCAGCGGCCGCCCTGTGGCCGTCCAGAGAGGCCTCAGTGAGGGTTAGAGCAGGAGCCTGCACATCCTGAGAGTCTGGTGATGGTAGGGTTGGGTTCTGAAGCAGCTCTGGGGAATTCACTCATTGTCTGGTTTTACTAAGCTTGGGGACAGACCCTGATGGCCCATCTGTCCCCAGTGCTGCCCCGTCTGGATGCCTACTGCAGGAAGGCACGCAGAAAGTCGTTGTAGGAAATCTTGGAAGAGAGCGATTTGTCGTAGTACTCGAGCACGTGGAAGAACTCCTCCTCCGACAGGTTGATGCTGAACTGCCGCAGCACCTGGGGCAGGAGGACGGTTAGCAGGAGAAGTGTCAGGCCAACCCTCACCCTCCATCCACAGACTCAGGGCATAGTGTGGCCCTGGCTGAGGATTCTAGGTGCCCACTGTTGCCATCTCTCTCCTCCTCGGTGGCAGAACCCTTCCCTCCCAAGGGAAGGGAAGGGGTAGGCCTTTTTCTTATTATCTTGGACCATGAGGTCTGGGAGGAAGCTGGGTGCTGAGGGAGGCAGAACAAAACTGGATCCCTGCCCCCACTGCTGTGCCAGCTCTGGAAGTCTCCCATTCTGGACATCTCCACAGGAAGAAAGAGATTTCCTCCTGGAGCTGCTCTTGCCTTGTTCACCCTCAGCCCAGACAAATCCTGCTAGAGATCCCTAGCAATGTGTAGAAATCAGGTTATAGGTTTCTCCTCTGTGGCTGATGTTAGCATTCATTTCTAAGGAGATGTATCATGAGCTAAAAGACCCCAGGGCCCCTGGATTGAGGGCAGCTGGTGGACATTGGGTCCAGTGAGAGAGAGCAGAAGAAAAAACTGCGCCCCAACTCACACCCATCTGTCCTCCCCACCCGACTGGCTCTGCTAAAGATGTTCCCATCTTACCATCTTCTCTGCTTGCCTCACCCTGGGTTCCTGGGAAGGGGAAGAGAGCCTTCTCTTATGGCCTCCCATTCTTGACCAACTAAGAGTCCCTGGCCAGGGATGGCCCCAGGGTGCATGGGAGGCTGGAGCTGGGTATGAGTTGGGTTGTGGGTGGGGAGCTGAGAAGTTACCTGGCACCCAGGACTGGCAACACTCCAATGTATACTGTGGAGTGAAGTGGGGCTCCCTGTGTGGGAACCCTATATCATGTACACACTGTTGGGC
The DNA here is from genome assembly GCF_021556685.1 of Rattus norvegicus. NCBI lineage: Eukaryota > Metazoa > Chordata > Mammalia > Rodentia > Muridae > Rattus > Rattus norvegicus. Next base: position 124,588,212 of record NC_141540.1, read on the forward strand.
TGTCCCAATAGTCCCAGGACTGTGACAAGACACAGGAGCAGGTCTCAGGTCTGGACAGGGGCCTATCAATAGCAGTAGTGTGGTCTCAAAAGAAACAAAGGTACGGAACAGACAGACAGACAGACAGACACACACACACACACACACACACACACACACACCCTGAAAATTTCCAGAAACCTTTAGGGAGAAGAATCTATAGTGTCCAAGTGAGGGACAAGCAGGCCACTTCATGAGCTAGCACAGGGTCCCTTTAGATCTCCCTATGCTACTGGCCTTTCACGCTTGTCCAGAGAGAGTCTCACCTTCCTGAAGTCAGCCACACTCAGGAGCCCCGTTCCATTCTCATCATAGGTCTTGAAGGTACGCCGCATGGGCCTCCAGCAGTGGACGATCTTGGGCTGGATCCGTAGCAAGGCTGAGTAAAAGGAAGGTGTCTCCACACCAGCTTCTTTCTAGAACCAAGATGGAGACTGAACATGTGCCCTGGGATGGAGACGCTGCATACTGCCTCCTCAGCCAGAGCCTGGCTCTGCTCCGCCTCTCTGTAATGAGGGTTATTCAGATCTACCACTTCAGAGACGCTGAGCTCCCACAAATGGGTTGGGGGAGCTGCTTCCCACCTTCAGCACTCGGGGGGGGGGAACCTTGAGGCTGAGAAAGGGGACATGATCCCAGCTCTGATTCGGCCACAGCAGGTCCCATTTGCAAGAAGAGGTCTGCGTGGACACTAGGTCAATTTCAAAGTCACACTGAGGTAAGACAATGGCTAGGTCTTCTTGTAGGTTGTTAGGATGAAAGGTATTTGAAAAGCCACAGGGTACAACTGCATGTGGTAACGAGGAGTCTCCCAACGCTGTGCTAATTCCTTTAGGTGCTACGGGATGAAGACAGGTTGTCTGAGTGTTCTAGCCCCAACACGTGTCTGCACTGTCACGGAGGTGAGTTACAGGCAACAGTGTGAACCGAGTCCTAGGAAGGCTTAGTTGTGACATGGCGCTGCATAAAACAGACTATCTCACTCAGCACCTGGGACAGAGGCACAGCACCACCACCACCACCACCACCACCACCACCTCCTCCATCTCCACAATCATCACCACCTCCACCACCGGAGTCTTGGAGCTTTGAAAGCTGCCTGTCTGCCTGCCTGCCTGCCTGCCAGGGCCCTGTGGAACCTGGCTCACCCACACCGGTGCCCAAGCCAAGCCAACCCTGCCGCTGCCTGTGGCCCAAGCTGCCTCCCCATGGCATGCCTGCCCCTGCTGTTGAAGACATGGTTGATGGACACCTGGGACAGGGGGAGTCCAGTGGCTGTGTTCTGGGATAGCGGGCAAGAACCTAGTCTCCTTGTACCACTCAAACGCCTGCTATGGCCCTCCAGATTCTCTCGGGAGGGGATGGGTCTGAGGCTCCATCTGCTCCAGACAGTGTCAGAAGAGGCGTCAGCAAGCTCTTCCCCACAGAGTCCCTTCATCTACTCCTCACAGAACATTCTAGCTTGTTTCTAGAAGGGGAAACTGAGGCTAGAGGAGCAGAAGGAGACTAGAGAGAGAATTTGCCAAGAGAATCCAAGGAGGACCAGAACAGCCTCTTCTACGCAGAAGGCTGGGCTTGGCTTTGCCTGCCTCCAGTGGGTAAGCAGCAGTGGATGCTGGCTCTCGCCAGAACTTCCTGTGTGCAGCTTCCTGCATGGGTTTTAGGATGGCCCTCTTGCCCCAGTCCCTGTAATAGCTGCCCAGGAGGGTTGGGGGCGGGAGAGGTGAGGTTATTGGCCTCCACTGAGCTGTAAGGAGTTTTGGAACTGGATTTGCTTGCTCCTGGGCCTTATGCAAGCGACTCAAGCATGTTCCCCACTCTACTCCCCAGCCTGGCTGCGCTCCCAATCTAGCTCAGACAAACCTGACTCAGTGTTACAGAAAATGGGGCAGAAGCATAGAGCACACTTTGTAGCTTCACGCTCTGCAGGTTTGAGCGGGACGAGGGTGCGATAGAAAAGCTTGGATGGTGCTGGGTGGGGCCTTGTGTCTACTTGCACAGTTGAGGGTGAAGACATCTATTTGCAGGGATAGAGTGCTGCTCAAGCCCCACCCACACTTAACCCTGTTGTGCACTCCAGCCAAGCTCTGAGGTTTAGTTGCGCTCTGGGCCCTGGGCCCACATCCCTACTTTGCCCTTTCTTCAACCCTCAGGGCACCGTGTGAGGGGAAGCACTGCCCTGCTCTGGGGCTCTGGGTGGCTGTCTGCCACCAAAAGACTGTTAGGCCCCAGGCTCCAGCTTCTGGGCTGTATGTCTGGTCCCTGACCCCAGAGTTCCAGAAGCAGGAGATTTCTTTCCACCGACTTCCGAGTCATTTTAACATCCACAGTTAGATCTGTCCCCATTGCCCTACCCTACGTGCAGGCACACACCTTGACACACTACCCTAACTGACCTGCAGTCAGAGATCCAAGGGGGCATTTGTGAGGAGATGGGGGTCGGGCTGTAACCAGCAGCCCTTGGGGATCCAGCTCCCCCTGTACTGCCAGGTTCGGGACCCCTGGGGCTCTGGGCTGAAACACCTACCATCTTGTCTGCATTCTGAATTCTCATCCTCCGCATCAGAGAGGTCTCCTTGGCCTTCAGCAGCAGGACGCAGCTCTGGATGAAGTCACAGTAGGCGAACTTGCCGTTGTTCTTCATGTCGTACTTGACGAGGAGCTGCTGGCTCTCCTCCCTGCTGATGTCCAGCTTGAACTTCTCGATGAGAGCTGAGGACCAAGCGGCCCGCGGCACAGTTGGTGAGGATGCACCCGTTTCTTGCTCTTGCTTAGCTGCTGCCCGGCTTGCCCCATAAGCACCCACAGGTCCCCCCACCCCACCTCTCCCAGGAAGGCTGACAGGAATGCATGTCTCCCGGGGCCGGAGTCACAAACCCAGGAACTCTGCTGCGGTGATGCTGCCCTGCTTGTCCGTGTCCTTCTCCTTGCACTCCTTCAGCAGCTCCCGCCAGCAGCCCTGGATCTGTTTGCGGAGCCTGCTCTCGATGGGCTCGCAGTTCTGTAGGGGTGGGGTGCCCACTGGGGTCTGTGGGGAGGGACAGAAGCAGTCTTTCAACTGGAGGGTCTCATGGGGGCAGTCGTGGGCTGCAGGTCAGCTATGCAGGTGGCAGGACAGGAGAGAAGCTTTTTACTTCCTCTGGTGGGCCATCTCAAGCCAACGCATAACAATGGGCTTTGGAACTATCTATGTAACTTCCTTTTAGAGGACGGCCCTTCTCCTTGCCCTTCCAAACTTTCAGAACTCCCCACACTCCTTGGCTTGGTGTCCCTTCTACCCTCAAGGCCAGCCTTTCTCAGGGGTCTCTCCTTAACACTACACCCATTTCCCCCAAATTCCCTGCTTAAAGCCTTTGGGTGCTGGTAGCCGTCTCTCTGCTGACCTCCACTGACCTCAGCTTGGGGAGACTAGCAGGTGGCTATTTCTAAGATGCTTCTGGCACGTTCTATACCACCTCTAACTTCGCTGAAGACCATAGTCACTGTCACCCTGAGATCTGTGACAACATAGCAGATGTTCTGTCCATTTTGAGATATAGCAAACACCTAAGTGCCTAGTAGGTGACAGGAGACCGTTCTGATGATTCGGTCTACAGCTCAGGGCTCTATGTCAAACTGAGGACTGAGGCCCAGGAAGACACACCATCGGCCTCACCTGGCTCAGGTGTAAAATGGGAACATGTTCACCTGAGGGTGGTGCCCAAGCTCTCTCTTCCTCCTTCTGGCCCCTTCTAAGTTCCCCTCCCCTGCCAGAAACTAAACCTGGAGCCTACCCCAGGCTCATGAGCCCAGTTTCTTGGTTACCTGCAGGCTCCCGGGTGAAACACTGGGGCCCCTGTGTTGGCAGACCTGACTGGAGGTGACATGGGGGTACTTGTCAGGATGGGAACTCACACAGGGATGGCTTCGTGATTTCAGCCCCGCTCTGAGGTCCCGAGAAGGAGAGCTGAGGGTGGACCTGGCCCCTTGGGAGACCTCTGGGGCGCTGCTTCCCCGCTGGGCAACCATTGAATCTCCAGAGTCGCCTGCGGCCATGGGCGGTGAGGGCACCCTCTCGGTGCTCAACTTGCTGAGGAAATCTTGGTACTTGAGCCTCCCCTTGGCATTGACAGGCATCTCACTCCACAGTCTGTCAAACTAATGGCAGCAAGTCAGTCCCATTCAAGGGAGGGTGAACCCAGCCAGAGTCTCTCGGGAGTCCTGGCAAAGTGGGGTCAAAGGCGATGGGAGGTGACCACAGACCAGGGTTCATGTCAACTTAAAAAATAATAAAGGAAGAGAAATCCATTGGCTCTCTCAGGATAGAAGCCTCTGGAAGACTGGGGGAAAGAGGCAAGACAAGAGGATTATTCATGGCTTCCGCAGGACATTTTTTAATTGAATTGGGTCCTCAGTGAGCAGTTTAAGGCCATTAAATCTTGTGATTAGTCACAGTGACCGAGCTGTGGTGCATAAAAACATTTTAGGAGAAAATGCAAATCAAACCAGAGCCCACCTTAGTCCCAGGGAAGCTGAGGCCTCCTTTCTCAGCCTTCCCTGTGCACCTGAGTCACAGTGGCTTGCAGGTGCCGCCAGCCTTTCCACCTCAGCCTTTGCAACCACAGTTTATTTCACCCCCAGGTAAGAAATAGCCTTGCAAGGGAGGAGGCGGCATTTGGAAAACCAGGGAGATGTTTATGGCTTTGCATGGTGGCTGGCTGATGCCACAGACCCTATCAAAACTACACAAGGGATGGGACCAGGTGATAGGCGGTTTTTGATGATTACAGGGCCTTTGGGCTCTTGTCCCCTCCTCCTCCCTGTCTGAGAAAATCCCCAGAGGCCAGTAGGCTGGGGACAGTTTTCTGATCCCCTTGTGATCTAGAGGCCTCCAGAAACAGTCTGCTCCTGGGTTTTTCCAGGAGTTTTTCCACAGCAAATGAGCAACTCTTAGGCTCCATCTAAAGTCCCCAGATGCTTGTTAGCTGCCACACCAGCTGACTCTTGGGTTCAGCAAGGCGGGTGCCTCTCTGGAGTTGGAGTTAGGGCACCTGTAGGTCTGTGCCACCCTGATGTATGTGTGCGCAGGCAGGCAGCTGCCAGGTGTGGGATTTACAAACAGGGGCTCCCTCATACCAAGCATATTCCCAGAGGGTGATGTCTGTAGCTGAGAGGATTGCAAGTCATTGAGAAAATTAAAAACAACCCATGGTGGGTAATAAGACTCCACACAGTTGATGAGCTTGGAGGTGGACCAGCCCAGGGCTTCTCTAGCTCCAGAAAGCAGAATCCCTCAGGGAGTCTGCTAAGCCTTGCCCACAGAGTTCTGATTCAACTTCAGAACCTGTAGGAAGATTGAAAAGGATTGAAAATGTACAAGATTCTGCCAAGAAGCAATTGTAGTGGGTTAGCTCCCACCCCGGAGGCTGAAAGGTCCTCAGGGTTCTGCCATGTAGCCTCTACTTCACTCCCTGGTCTCCAGCACCAGCCCCTTTTAGAAGCCATGAGGCTCACAGTGCCTGTCATCTTGCTATCACGAAGACATAGCCTCATCTGCCAGCTGGGACAGTCACTCTCCTGAACCACTTGGCTTCAGGCCTCCCTTCTGCCCCCTAGTCCCAACTCTTCCATGGTGTTCTAAGGAGCCCTCTCTGTCCTCAAAAAAAAAAAAAAAAAAAAAAAACCCACATCCTCAAGCTCCCTCTGATCCCAGGTCTGGCTGAAGCTATTGCTGAAGATAGTGGGAGTCTCTGAAACCCCACAGCTCCTGCGTGTCAGCTGCAGAGGTGGCCTGCTCTGCTGTTTGTCCTTCAACATGGATACCATGTCTTCTGCTGTCCTCTTTGGCCAATGCATTCCTGAAGACAACTGGAAGTTCCCTGTAACCCCCGACTCCTTGTTCTTACTGTGGTTTCTATTGCTGTGATAAAACACCATGACCATTCAAGGTCGAGCTTGTGTTAGCCACTCAGAGGGTCACGCCTACAGGTGGCATGACTGTGGTGACCCTGGAAGTCTTCTCTCCAAACACTGTTCTCTCTGCCCATCCCTGAACCATCTGAAGGCTCACCTGCCTTTCATTCTCCTGTGTCCTCACCTGACTCTCAGGTGCTCACTCCCACCTCTCCTGAGCTCGCCTGGCAAAGGTGACTTCAGAACTAAAGGCAGCAACAGTGTAACAGTGCCCAGATAAACTCAGCCTAATAATGGCTTTCAGAGAAACAAAATCACGCCTGTATGAAGGAGCAAGTTACCATGGACAAGCCAAGGCTGACTGTGCCTTCAGAGATCATATAGCAGAGATCATAACTGATCTTGTTAAAATCAAGCATTAAAGACATGATTGGCAGACAAGGAAAATAAAGTTCCTTGAAATGAAAAAAGCAATCACTGAAAAAACTCAAAACAATCAAGGTATGGATTAATAACAGATCGGGTCTGGCCAGCGAGAGCGTTGAGCAGCGTGGAGGTGGGCTGGTGAAGGTCTATAGCCTTTGCAGCAGAGCCATCTGGAAATTCTGCTGAGCTTTTGCAGCTGTGTCCCACAGAGCAGCAACAGAAACCAAGAGCAAGCAGAGTGAAAAATTGCCACTTCATCTTTGAAAAATTCACATTTTTTACCTACAAAAGTTATCTTTGTAAAAATGGCAAAAAGGCATGTTTACATAAAAACTGAATTTATCATTTACAGATCACAATCAATGGCCATATGTCAAAGAAGAAAAAATATAAGAGGTCTCCGGTGGAATAGGTAAAAAGGCAACACTGAACAAACACCAGTGGGATCAGTGAACCAGGGGGATTTAATTTGTAGGGAAAAACCACAAGAAAGATAAAATACTAATAACAGTAACAAAGTCCAAGGAGCCCATTGAGTCACAGCAAGTCAATATCCTCCTCATAACCAGGAGAACCAGGGAACATGGTTTTAAAAATGGTAAAATTTAAGGTAACAGCTATTTATTGACTAAGAAAGTATGTTGCTTTTGACGATGTTAGAAAAGGTGTTTTTAAAAGCTTAATCCAAATTATGTCAAGAAACTACATTTTTCAAATATAAAGAAAATGAGCACGAGCATGGTGGGAAGCTGGGTTCTCAGATAACAGAAGTCAACGGAGACAATGGCAACAACAATAAATGTAAATGTGCCAAACACTCAATGTAAAAAGGCAGGGATTACTAGAGAGGATGTTTAACAATCCATTTTTGTGCTGTTCATAGAGTCTGCATACAAAACAAAAGTGTTGGCCATGTAAAAGACTTGAAGAAATTTAAATAGACATACCAAACTGAATCTAAATGAAAGAAAGGCCCAGAGACCATGCTACTGTCATACTAAATAGACTATAAAATTAAAAATATTTTCTTAGAACTTGATATATCTAACACCGAGCTGCAAGTATCCACATCTCTCAGCTGCTGATGGGCCAAGCTAATGAAGAGAATACTTTTAGCTGAGGCTAAAAGTAACAGCTGGTTTCAATCAGCAGGTGTAGACTGCTTCATAATGCTCCATTCAAAACATACCATCTCGCTACAAATGACACACAAAGAATGACCACACATCCAATCTCAGATAATTCTAATAACTGATAAGATCCAGTACCATTCTCTAATTAAAATCATGTTCATTTATAAGTTAATAACTCTTTAAAAACACATTCATTCAGAAACAAAAAAAAAAACCCCAAAACAAAAAACCTACCCATATTTCTAAATCAAAGGACCCAGCATGGGAATAAGAGACTAGGAGCTCCATTATAATTTTACAACTATGTATCAAAATTTGGATGCAGCTAAAGTAGTAATTAGACAGAAATGTACAGTTTTAAATGCCTATTATGGAAGGAAGAGCAGCTGAAATTCAAAGCCTGCATCCAACCTATGCCAAGGCAGAGGGAACAAGAGAGAGCAGCAATAACAGCAGAAGCCCAGCAAGTTGAAAGCTGAGCTTCAGAAAATATTAAGAGGGTGCAGACAGGGCTGCAGTAGAAGGCTGGAGGAAACCGTGTGCAGGCTGGTCCAGCTGTGTGGTATATACATGGTGAGAACTGATAAGATATAGATACCATGGTCAGTCAGTGTATGCCAATCAGATAATTAAAAAGCGGACAAGTTCTTGTAAGCTACCAAAACAGATAAGCCTGAGTAGTCCTGTAACCATCAGAGAAACACTGGCAAGTTAAAGACCTCCCTTGTGGAAACTTTGGGCCCTGCGAGGCTTGTGGACATTTTTTACTTAGCTTTCAGGAAGCTGGTGGCCCAGTTCTGGCCTGGCCCCACTAACACAACAAAACAAATGCATAGCCCGAGATTCCACCTACATAACTGCTGTGCTGTTGATTCAAACAAGACATGGACATCACAAGAAAGTACAGAAAAATGTCGCAAACACTGACACAAATTGTCACCAAAGTACTGGTCATAGAACTTGGTTTAAAGAGAAAGAAAGAGGGGCGGGGAGGGAAGGGGAGAAGAGGGAGAGTGTACATGTTTGTATGTACACATGTGGGAACCCGCCAAGGCCAGAAGAGGGCACTGGGCTCTCTGCAACTGACATTAGAGGCAGCTGTGAGCCACCATTTCAGTCAGAACCCAAGCCAGGTCCTTTGCAAGCTCAGTCAGTGTTCCTGACCACCAAATGCTGAGGCATCTCTCTAACTGCGGAAACACTGTCAACACACCCCGACCAAACCGTGCTCACAACAGGAGCGCATGTTTGCTTTGCTGTCATAAGGCCTATGGGCACAGCTCACTGAATCGAGAAGTTGAGTGAGAAAAGCTAGATGTCTATCTCGATACATGTATACATGTAGGGGAAGCATTTGGCACCCACCCATGGTTGCTAGGTTTTAGAAAAGCAGGCAGGCAGAGAGGAGTTGCTCGGGAGCTCCCGGCATTGGATATGAGAAGCTAACACTCTTGAGAAAGTACATTTAATCTCAAGCCTTCCTGTTCAGTCGAGGCTAGAACAGGGTAAATCATGGCCACAGCTCTGGTCTACAGGACTGTGGGATCTGGGCATTGTTATAAGCAGGATAGAACCAAGAGGCCTGTAGGTTGAAAGGTCACCTGCCTGCTGCTCAGAATGGGCCCAAGGTAGGAGCCATGGCTGGCAAGACATAGCAATGACCGGATTTATGATGACAGCTATCAAACCTTAACTGAAGGTATGAAGTTACAAGTGTTTTCTTATAATCAAACCAAATAGGCTTTAAAGACACAGAGGATTCCAAACAGTAACAATACAGCGGAATGATATGGGGAGAGACTGGTCAGTAGACAGGAACCTCTCTTAGTGCAATCCAATAAAATGTGGCAGGTTCCCCTCTCCCACACTTGGACACAGGGGCTCATGAAGCCCACCCTATCAGGAAGCTGGTGATGCTCCTGCCTCAGTACTGGTCTTACGGGCACCACGAAGACTTCCAGGGGAGTCAACGTGATGGCACTGAAACACCACAGAGAGCTGAGCTGGTTGAGGACACACCCGGCTGGACAGAGCACAGAGACCCGGGTGCTACGTCTGGTGGAGCAGAGTGGAGTTAGAACAGAGCTCCATGAAAAAAATGGCTGACAGCGCGGATGCTGAAGATGGAGAAGGACGACAGAGTCCGCAGCACCGAGGGGACCCACTTCACACAGGCGGACAAACAGGTGCTGCCTGCGTAGCAAGAATGGAAAGCAAACGCTCCAGGAGAGAAGAGCTGAACCTGCAACCTTGGGCAAGGTGAGGGCAGCTGAACCACAGCCCAGAGTGGAGCCAAGGATGAGTGAAAATACAGGGTCCACCCAACTGCAGGAGCACTGTAGAAAAGGACACACACACACACTCACACTCACACATGCATGCACACATACACGAAGTGTGCACCCATTTGGGTGCACATACGTGTGCACACCCTCTTGCACACTCATGCACACTCATATACACAAATGCATATACGGTTCAGAGCCAGCATCCTTCCAGCTTCTCCCCACTTCACTGTGGCTGCTTGGCCTTTTCTTATGGTTCTTCCTGCTCCCTGATGTCTCAGTCTCTGTCTCCCCCAGGCTCCGCCAGCCCTTGACACCCTCGGCCTGCATCTTAAGTTCTTAGCCATGTACTTCTCTTCACCACTCCCACCTTGCCCATCCTCCAGCCTCCACCTTGTACACCCACTCGGACAGCCCACCTTGGACCTCCTCGGCCTGTTCTGCCCAACATCAGCTCCTTGCTCTACTACCACTCACAGAGCACACAGCCACTCTCCGTGAACACTGTCACATAATGTGGGATTCAGCTTTGATACCCTCGACACCTCTCCTTGTCCTTTCTGTTATTGGTCCACCTTGTTCCCTGCTCTTCCTCCCTCTATCCCCACACAGCAGCCAGAGTGCCATTGTTTAAAGTCACTGACCAGACCAACTGGAGAAGGGTAAGGACAGCCCTCTCACACCCTTGAGTAAAGAGAAAACTCTTCCAATAGATTCCCACCCTACAGGACAGACTCCGGGCTTGGGCTCATTCCCGACTGCCCACTCCTCAAAGCACTGGCCATCTGTGAATGGCCAACCCCATAGCCTTTGTCATCCATGTCTCCTCTGCTCCCAGATAACCCTACCTAGTAGCCAGGTCTTCATTTCAATGCTACCTGCTCAGAGAGCCTTCCCAACCCTGCTAGTAACAAACATGCCTCCTGTTCCCTGTACCCTTTTCCTGCCCTTAAAGAAACAGAGCAAAACCGTTGGCTAAGGCACTGTGTATTTTGCTTACAATGTTTACTGTCCACATGATCTCTGACAAAGCAGATCATTTGGGGACAGGGTGCAGCAGCTTTACCCTCAGGCTGCTGGCAGCTGCTCCTGGTTTGGGGTGCCCTTGTCTGCACTGCTCTGCTTCCATGGGCCTGCTTCCTGTTATCAGTGAGACCACTCCTCCCTATGGGGACCAGGCCATGCCCTCTCAGCTTCCACTGGTTCCATCCCGACAGTCTGGAGCCTGCACTTCCTCCCGAGCCCTGCTCCACTGGCCTCCCATGCCCTTCCTCTGCTGGGATGATTGTCTTGACTGCCAACTTGACAGGGTGTAGAATCACACAGGAGATGAGCCTCTGGGCATATTTGTGTGGAGCTTTCTGGATTAGACTAACTAAGGTGGGAAGACACACCCTAAACGTGAGCAGGACCATCCAATGGGCTATGGTCCCAGGCTGAATACAAGGTAAGAAGTGATCAGCCATCATTTTTCCCTGCTTCCTGGCTGTGCACACAACATGGTCATCTGCCTCTGGCCTCTGTTGCCATGCTTCCCCTCCATGACAGGCCGTACCTTCAAACCGTGAGCCAAAGGAAACCCTTCCTTCCCCACGTTGCATGTGTCAGCTATTATGTTACAGCAGCCAGGGACAATCCGTCTATTGACAGCATCTCAGCTCCAGCCCTTGTGCATGGGTGGGCTTGCTGGATCTGGGCATTTGCTGCACATCAAGATTGGTGGCTATGTACCCAGAAACCTGCTCAGAGGCCAGGGCTTGGGTCAGGGGATCAGGGCCATGGAAACTGGGAGGATGGAGGGAGCGGAAAAGGCCAAGTGGGGCTGAGAAAAGCCTCCTTTTGCTTAGAATCTGAAAGGAGTAGGCAGCAAGAGATACAGGGGCCAGGTCCTGGCAGGGGCAGAGAAGGCAGCTGGCTAGGGTGCCAGAAACATGGTGGGAAACATACAGAGATGCCAACTGGCTTTTCTGTGTCACATAGTTGGCCAGGTACACAGCTGGACAGGAGTACAGCTGGTCAGGCACACTGCTGGCCAGGTGTACAACTACACAGGTGCCCAGCTGGTCAGGTGTACCACTACACAGGTGCCTAGCTGGACAGGTGCAGAAGTCTGAGTTATTTTATTATCTGCAAGCATCTTTCTCACTTGCTAGGGGTGTCTGTTTTGGGGGAAAATCGCAAGCAAAATATTGAGAGATCCTCCTTCATGATAAGGCTAAATGTACAAGTTCCCTCACACCTCACACCTGCCTGTAAGGAGGGGCTGTGGTCTGTCATCTGAAGCAATAGCCAGGCAGACCTAGCTCTGATGGTGGATAGCTAAGAACACATTTCACACAGACCTTGACAGCCTGCACTGGAACTGCCCCCCCAGCGCTCTCACTCCCGCCCCCAGAAGGCCAACTGTATCCACAGGTTTCCAAGCCCATGTCCCCTCCCCCAATCACAGAGCTCTGGAGAGCTGGATTCTTTTGAGCATGAGGTAAGTTTTTATCATGTGGTTGAGCTAGGTCATGGAAACAAGATGGCGGTTAATCAGTACTTAGTGCTCTGGCACCATTGCCAATGTGAGTGGCACAGCGTGCTGCCCAGGATGTGACACAGAGAGGGAAATCAATGTCAATCATCCCAGTACCAGATGATCGTAGATGCAGGAGACTGGGAGCTGGGACTCATTTTAACAGCAAACGGGACATGAAGCTTGCCCTGACAGAAATGTTCACAGATGTTAAAGCAACAGAGGCTTCCGTGAGTTTCAGTATGATTTACAACAAACTAAGACCCCAGAAGGGTATGGGAGCTCACACAGGCACTAATGGGGGGAGGCAGAAGAGGAAGATTGACCCAAGTCCAAGGTCAGTTTCCTCTACAAATCGAGTTCCAGGTTATTAAGGGTAATAATAATAATAATAATAATAATAATAATAATAATAATAATATAGGGAGACCTTATGAGGGAGAAAGGAAGAGGAAGGGGAGGGTGAGGAAAGAGAAGGAGGAGGAAAAGAGAAGGAGGAGGGAGGAAATTACCTTAAGCAAAGCACAGTGGAGAGCTGTCTGCTCTGACACCTGCTTGGGGTGAGGGCGGCATACTCTTACCTGCTCGTCTGTCAGGATCTGCACGTGACGGGTGCAGATGGACCTGAACTCATCTCTGGAGACCGTGTTGCTTTTCAGGGTATCGAAGTTCTCAAACTCCTGGGCGATGGTGTGGTAGTGGGAAGTCACTGCCTTTTGCACTCGCGCTAAGATCTCTCTGCTGGATGTTTCTTTGGGGCATTCGGGAGGCGGGACCTTGGGCATGTTCTCTGCCCACTCATCAGCAGTCTGCAGAGAACAGAATGATAGTGGATCCGCTGAGTGAACAGTGGATGCCTCTTATCTCTGGGTGCAGGGGGCACAGCTTAATGGGAAAGAGAGGAGCGGATGTGTCATGATTTCTAACAACAGGTCGGCCCAGCTGTGTGGAAGCCCAGGATCACTTGCCAGGAAAGTGGTCCCCAGGGTGAAACTCTGCCCTTGGAAGGTGGGCTGAGAAGCCCAAGGGGCCATGCACCATAAACTCTCTCCTGTTCCCTCTTGATGGCTGTTTCTTTGGGTTCGTTTAACACATCCAAGGGCTGAGGAGATGGCTCCGTTAGTAAAATGCTAACCGCATTAGGTTAGCATAAGGACTTAAGCTGGATTCCCCAGAACCCACAATGGTGAGTGGAGCTGTCCAGGGTTCTGGGGAGCCCGGCAGAGATGTACAACCTAGGCCAGAATCAGGGACTTCTTGGACAGAAGCAACGTTTCATCATAACTATGAGCAAGTGAAGGGCTTGCAGTTGGGGGGGTCCCCTGAGGAGGACTAAACCCTACGATCAGTGTCTGGTGCTTCACTATGGGGATAAATGGAGTGGCAAGCCAGGAGCAGTCACTTACAAAACATCATCAAAGGGGCCGGGAAAACAGGCAGGGACTCTCAGCTTATTTGGGGTGGGGGAGGAGGGGGAGTGGCCAGGTCAGGTCTCTGGGGAGACTGGGCAGTAAGCTTCAGCCAGGCTTGGGAGACCATAGGATGAAAGTGTGTGTTAGTAGAGGTTTTAGCCTACAACAGCTTGCTGAGTAAGCCAACTGTCTGAAGCGGGGTAGCATCAGAAGGTGATGCTGGCAAAGACCTAAGCAAAGGGCAAGAGAGTGCAATACTGGCCTGGCCCTGGCCCACCTTGATGACGGTCTTATGATCCTTGCTTTGACACTGGCACTTACTGTGGATATCAGTGCTGTGCGAGGCAATCAGCAGGCTTTGACAATAAATGCTCCCAACTAATATTTCAAATTGGCCACACTTTAAGTAACCCAACAGTGATGTCTGCATGTTTTATGAAACTAGCAAACTGACAGCAACTGAGAGCATCCTCGGAAACAGACTACACATTCCACTCAGACCCCAGCCAGCTCCGACCACCCATGGGCACCAGAGTCATTGCTTGCCCGCTTGGAATCATCCGGAAAGTAAATTGTCATCATTCTCTCCATTGGGAAAAACTGAGGTGGAATTTCTGGTGAGGCACATGCATTTCCAAACTCAGATGGTTGGAAGGGTGAATCCCAGAGCTTGGCATCCCCTAGCATCCCTGCCCTTCCACAAGATGTCAGCGCCCACAGAGAAGAGGGTGGAGTCCTGACTCTGAGTCCAAAAGCACACTTGAAACACTGTGGGAGCTCAGTATGGGAGAAAGGGAGGCCTGGGGCTAGTCTCGACTACACTCCTCTGCTGGCCTGTAAGGCTCTATGAGAAAGGGCTTGCCCACTCTTTGCCTTTACTGAGGAGGAATAAAACTGTCCCAAGGAGAAGACCGTGAGGTGATGGACATGAAATAATAACCCTTTGCAGTTCATTCTCTCCTCCTACCATTACGCTGGTTCCAGTGGCTGAACTCGGGTCTCCAGGCTTGAGTAGCAATGCTGGCCTGCTGTCAGCCTTAAATAGTCAGGCTTCATTTACTTATTTTGTGACTCATCTACGTAGCTCAGGCTGGCCTCACTCAGGGTCCCCATGCCTCAAGCTTCCCTGGGATGGGGTGACAGATGTGTACCTCCATGCCTCCCCTACTGTACCCATTTTTACAAGACCTGCTCCTTAAGATGAGGCAAGAAAATGGAGAACAGCATATTGAAGACATTACTGCTGTTAGATAGGCGAATCAACTAGAAAGTCTCCAAATGCTTGAGGACCATGGTCCAATTTGAATTAAAACTGCTAGAGCAATTCCTGCCCCTGAGAGGCACTAGAGTTACAAGCCGAAGTGAGGAGAGTTCCACATCATTCATCGATGACAGGCTGCTGACCCCATGGGTGAGATCCTGAGAGAAACCAAGCTTCCCGAGAGAAACCTGCATTTACTGTGACTGGAATGAGTGGAGGGTGAGGCCACGCTCCTGATGGAGTCAGAGTTAAGCCACAAGCCCCTTTCAAGTTCCAAGAAATAAACCCTCTCTGGGGCCTGGGAAGATGGCTCAGTGGGTAAAGTACCTGCCACAGAGGCACACGAGGACCTGAAGTAGATCCCCAGGTCTTCCCCTAAAAGAAGGCAGGGCAGTGTGACCCTACAATCCCAGCATGAGAGAAATGGAGACAGCAGCACCCCTGGGGTTCATGGGCCAGCCAGTGTAGACTAATGGAGTCTCAGGCCAGTGAGAGAGCCTATCTCCAACAAGGTGGATGGCTCCTGCGGACTAACAGCTGATGTACACAGTCTCCCTCTCTTCCCTCCATCCCTTCCTCCTCCTCTCCCCACACACCTTCACTGGATATGCGAGGTGGATGGGAATCAATAGACATTTTGACAATTACATCAATGATTGAAAAACACGCAGTCACCGCTTCTCAGCCTTTTGGCTAAGGTCAAGTGAAAAATACACGCTGTCTTGGAAAAGGCGTGGCCACAAGAGACTGAAGCTGGCTGCGCCTGTGACTGCTGAGAGTCACAGAGCTTGGCTAAGACTCACTCTGTGTTGGCGGGCATTGACTCTGCCCAGCGGTGATTGAGCATCAGCCCCTCCTATGGAGCCTTTCCTAGACAGCGCTAGGCAGCAGTGCGGCTGCCTTAGCTGGATGGCCTCGGTGAGGGGTGGACCCAAACAAGATGTGGCTCATCAGTTTCATCAACGATCGCCCTTTTACCCTGAGCATCAAAGCGCAATCCTCTATGGCTTCTGCCTCAGCTCCTGGAAGCCCCAAGGCCTGCAGCCACCTGTGCTGAGTGTTTTCTGACTCCAGCCCTGGTCTCACCTCATGCTGATGAGGGGCGTGCTCCTCTGGGCCCTCTCCCAGAAGTGTGGACCAATCAAGGCCAGACCCTTATGAGCCCTAGGACAAGAGGCCAGCTTCACAATGGGCCCCTGCATTCTGTGACCTCACTTACCCTGTTCCTGCTGAGAGCCCCTGCCAGCTTGGGGAACACCAGGGCTACAGTGCTGCCCCGGGAGGCTGCAGGCTTTGTCTCCATTCCTCCTCCAGTCTGGCATCTTGGAGCCTCATCCACCCATCCCCTCCCTCATCAGTTTCCTGTCACACTTCTATTCTTACTTCACAGAGAGCAAGGGTCCCTGTCCTCTGTCTCCCAGAGAGAGAGAGAGAGAGAGAGAGAGAGAGAGAGAGAGAGAGAGAGAGAGTGAGTCAGTCTCTAGGAGTTAGGGAAGATGTTGGGGGCACAGTGGAACCAAAGACAAACAGCAGATACACAGTGATGTCAGTGTTGCTGGTTACGGTATAATGACGGGGGAGGGCAGGATTCTGCCTGCTCTGGGTGGTGGCCGTGGGTCAACCATCTGGAGACAAGGAAATGACAAGGCAGCCAGATTCTACTTTAGCCAACTGGGAACTCTGATCGTCTCTGTGCTAGAGAGAAGGCACTTAACCATACCAGAAAGTATCCCTGTGGTCAACTCAGCCCTGACTCGTTCTGAATCCTCTTTAGAAAATAAGAGAGAGAAAATTAACAAGATACAATAAAGTGCTGGCAATAATGGATAACCTTACGTGCATGGTTAGGGGCAATGGGCTATTTCTGCAGATGGTTCCAAGCAAAGACTTAGCAAGAGAGCATCTATAATGCAAGAGAATGAATGGGAGAGGACCACAAGACAGCCACATAAGGAACCACACATGTGCACCCCTGTGTGCACCATGATCCACAAACGCCCCACACGCCTACAGTCTGAGAGGTGTGTAGGGCAGGACGCTGGCCAGACTCACATCTCTGATGCTGACCCAGATTCCCCTGCTGCCCATCTGTGCAGCTCCATCCCAGAAGCAGTGGTCACACTCCTAGGTCCCAGCCCCACGAGTGGGTGACACACCTGCCTGAGCCATCTTCCCATGGCAAACACACCATAGGCCTGGACGCTGGGACAGGCAGACACTTGCTGATCTCTGTAGCATGCCTAAGTCACCTGGGGGCCCAGGTAGGGAATGGCTCTCCATGCTCTGTTCATATGGAACTTAGTGTCCTGGGGGAGAAATGTGGGCCAAGTCCTGTAGGTAAGGGAGAGGACCCTCAAAAGGAGACATGGCCTGCCCTCCTGCCACAGTCATGAAGGCACAGAGCGTGAAGAGTGGTACTCACATTCTAACCAGGCACTGGCCAAACATGCCCCTCTACAGCCAGCCAGCCAACAGGGCACTGTGACCATATCATCCCCATCTCACCAGAAAGGTGACGGGGGGGGGTGAGGAAAGGAGGACCTCAAATGCTGTCCAAGATGACACCCAGGGACTGAGTTTGTGGAATAGGAGACGGAACCCCTGGCTGACACAGTCACTGCTCACTCCGGCTAGAGATGTGTTTGTCTGTGTACCAGAGTTACGCCTACAGTTCCACTGAGGTCACCCAGGAAGCACAGAGAAAGCGAGGTCACTGAAAATCTCATGCACAGGGACCACGGCTGTCCTCACTTCTAAAGCGCTGACATGAAGTTCCTCGGGCCGCTGGCAACTTCAAGGCACTGGTGCCCCCATATATACACCAACGTCCCCCATGGTGTTGTGGGGGCAGAGCCAGGCTTCCGTGGGCTTTGCGCAGAGCCTGCTGGGCTCTGGCCTTCTGGCGCCCACTGCCTCAGCTCAGCCCCCAAAAGCCTCACTGAGCACCCGTGGGTGCCAAGAGAGAACAGATGGCTCCCAGTCTGACGCTTTTGTGCCCCATCCGAATGGGGGAAATTGTGCTTTTTTTTTTTCTGTGACTAAGAGGAATGTTCTTTCTAATCAGAGAAGACGCCGCCATCAGCTTCAGATGCAGACACTTTCTACCAGCAGTCAGCTCTCTCTCTCTCTCTCTCTCTCTCTCTCTCTCTCTCTCTCTCTGTGGGGGGGGGCGCTCAGGGCATAATCGAGAAAGAAGAGCCCAGCTCCTGGTGACCTTATGCTCTTGAAGCACCTATGGTACCAGAAGTGGTAGTAACCTTGCCCTAGAGCAAGCAGATTCAGAAAGGTGGTGGTTTAGGGAGGTCCATTCCGAGGTTGGCTTAGAAACCCATTGGTGTACAAACCTACTATGAAGACCAGAGCTATCCCATCCAGCCATGCTTCACAGAGCAGGCTCTGCTCAGTGACAACCTACAGCTTCACCCACAGTCCCCCCAGGAGGGAGCCTCTGAAGCCTCATGGCAGGAACTCAGCAGGTAGCAGGAGGCTTCTAATTAGAAACAGCACAGAACTCGGCACTTCCTTCTAGAGAAGGTTATAATTAGTTCCAAAAATTGAAAGATTGCTTCATTTGATCAAATATTTTGATTAGCAGGGAAATTAATTGTACTGTGCCTTCATTTATATTTACAGTGGGTAAATGAATCTAAAATGAATCTAAAAATAATAGCGGCGGAACTGCCTGTCCAAAAAAAAAAAAAAAAAAAAAAAAAGCATTGAAAACTTAGATGAAAATGAAGCCTGAGCTCAGGGAGGAAGATGCTCTTGCTCTCCTGTGACGCCTGCCTGACACAGAGAGGCAGAGGGAGCTAAGGGGGTGCTCGAGCCCCAGGGAAGACCACTGGGCAGGTGTCAAGACCTAGGACTGTCTGCATAGTGAGGCATGACCTCACCACCCCAGGTGCCACCCCAATTGTCATGGTGGTGTGAGGACTGTGAAGACTACTGTCAAGTATCCCCACAGGGTCCTGTGTTTGGACATTTGGTCCCCAGCTGGGAGACTGTGGGAGGCGATCGGAAGTGGGGCCTAGCTGGAGGAGGTCACTGGGTGGTGGGTCTGAGCTGCAGCTCTAACTTGCCCTTCCAGGGCCATAGGCTCATCAGAGAGCCACTCCTACCTGAGTCCTAACTCTCTTACCCCCTTCCCCTCACTGTCTCCTAGCTCTCCAGCTCACTTCTGGTATGCAGTGGGCACTCGCATGGAATCCGCCCAGGCCTGTGTAAATTCCCACCACACAAATCCTTCCAGGGTGTGAAACTGACATAAAGTTCAGAGTCAAAGCCGCCCCTTTGGCTCTTTGATAACCCAATAAACTCCGGGGCAAAGTCACTTATGAAAATGCCAATAAATTCCTCTACTCATAAATTCCACACCACGGACCACACCGTCGGCAAACATTCAGCACGAACTCCAATAGGTTAGAATATAAGTAGTGATACGGGTATTTGCTGCTGGCTGGGTGGAGACCCTGTGAGGCATGCCAGCCACAGTGCAAGGAAATCTGTGTGACAGTCCCATGGGCAGACAGAGAAGCAGCCCTCACTGTACCGAGGGAAGCTAAGTCCACACTAATCTCAGCCCTGATAACTTGCTCTGGGTGGGGGTGGGGATGCCGTGGTCTCTGAACCTGGGTTTCCTCCCCCTGAAAGATGGTGCTGACAGAATGTTCTCCCCGGCGTGCAGGGCTATGGAGGTGACCAGCCAAGAGCATTTGTGACAGTGCCTGGGGTGTGGCTGGCTTGTAGTGCCTGCCTGATGCCCTCCTGTCTGGTGACATTTGATTGTGGTGACAGGAAGGTGACTGTGGCTGGCCAGACACAATCACTGGGTGGACAAGTTGTTCTTTCTTCTTAGTAGCTCAGCACGATCCAAACTCAGGCTTCCACAGGGGTGGCCAGGGCCAATTCTGTGAAGGTGCATCACCCAGTGGGGTTCTCTAAGGGCACCCCTTTGTCCACCACACTCCTGGATCCAAAGACGCCCGTCTGTCAGATGAGGAGCTATGGAGTCCCACTCAGCAGAGCTGCGGTGGACACCACTGTGTTACAGCCATTCTCGGCAGGACTTCCTTGGCACAGTGGCCCTGGGGTTGGCTTCCGGTATGACCTGCTGGCAGTACCACCATTGAACCAAACCCATCTCTGCCACTCAGTAGATCCAAAACTACACTGAGCAGGAGTGACTTCCTTCAGGCACGGCGATTCTCTGTCTTCCACACAACGCACTCGGGCGTGGGATGCTTTTCTGGAGCTGAGGAGGGACAAGAGCATGAGGAGGGTGGGGACTGTCTCTTTCTCTCTCCTTTGTCCTGTAACCTGGCCACTGGGCCACATTTCAAGCCTAATACTTCTCCTTCCTATTGAATGCTGGAGAGGTCGATCTCCAATGGTGAGGGACACTGGGGTCACCGTCCCCTTCATGGATCCACTGGCCTCTGTTACCATGGGGCTGGCCTTCTGTGTGAATGGGCTGTGCATGGGAAGTGTCTCAGGCTTGCTCACAGGTGGACTCCTGGGCCTCCCCACAGTGGGACTCCAACCTTGGGTGGGCTCTTCCGCCCTGGCCTTGCTCTTGCGAAGCACTAACTGCACCGGTGCCTCTGGAAGCAGGAGCTGCCTAGAGCAGAGCAGCCACAGTGTGGATCCAGGACCTAGGATACTTTTCCTGTGGGGAGGGCTTAGTCCCATGTGCCTGCACAATGGACACTAGACGTGAGATCTTAAACATGTCTCATAAGGGACATGCAGGTCACTGAGCACGAGAAATGGGTGGAGCCAGATGACGGACTTCTTTAGGTCTTGAGGTCTTCCTGAGGGCGTGGGTACAGGTCTACAGCCCAAGAATCAAGTGGCCTTGGCTGGGGGTAATCATTGCTGAATCACTCTGTGAGGAAGGTGTTGGCTTCTTTAATTACACTTCGGTAATCTCTTTTTAATTACTTGCCTCCCTTGTGTCCCTAGAGGGAGAGGATGGCTGGTGTCCCGTTAATGAGCTAAAGTAAGACTTTACCCAGCCCTGCCACTTCTGACTTCTCTTCCTCCCTGGTGAAGAGCTGGGATTAAGCTGTAGCAGGCTGAGTGACAAGAGCCTATTCTCCCCCAATTCCCCAGTCAAACGGAGTGGGGAGTCCCCAAGTATTCTCTGTGGCCCAGAGCAAGGCATCTACACTCTGAAAAGCATTCAAGTGCCATAGGGTGGTCTCTGTGTCCATGCTTCTTGCCCCAGTTGGTAAACAGGACAAACTGAGCACCCACATAACACCTGTGCTGTGCTCCCCTTCACGGGGGTTCGGGGGTTGTGGTCCTTTAAGCCTGTGGTCCCTGGCTCAGCTCGTCAGCCTGGTAAACAATCTTGTGGTTCACCTGGTCTTAGGTGTGCACCTCTCAGCCAGGCGTCTTCAGGACCCTGGGGTTTATGCAGGACTGGGGTTCAGCTACCTCTCTGGTGCACCCCCTAGATCAGTCTCACTGTGGTGGTCAATCCCTGATGGAGGAAGGGTGTACAGAGGGTGGGATCAGCTGCCTTTGTGGCCTCTTCCCAGTGTTCTACTGATGAGCGCTTTTGACATCTTCCAGAACCCTCACAGGGTGCTGGGCAAAGTATGTCTAGAGATGGGATAAAGAGAACCCATCATATAGTGGTTCTCAAGCTGTGGTCGCACATCAGCTATCCTGCATATCAGATATTGATATTACAATTCATTACAGTAGCAAGACTACAGTTAGGAAGTAGCAATGAAATAAGTTTGTGGTAGAGGGGTCACCAAGGCATGAGGAACAGTGTTAAAGGGTTGCAGCATCAGGGATGTTGAGAACCACTGCCAGGACAGCTAATGTGAGGGGCTCCAGGTGCCTCGGATAGAGGCCTAGTGGCATTTGCCCCTGCTAAATCCTGCGTGAGGACATATGGTACCCAAGGCAGGACTGCAGATGCCCCCACCCCTGCAAGGTATGGGCTCTTCCTCTCCACATTTGGCTTCTACAGCTCTTTCGTTGTAGAGTCGAGCAGACCTGGACACTTTCACCTTCCATCAAGTCACTCAACAACTGTAGGACCCTAAGCCTGGCAGAGCCGTGACAGCCTTCCCTGCAGAGCTCACCTTCCCCCACACACCATCGGCTCTACGCTGATAAGCTCTTCATCTCACTGTGCGCTGTGAACACGCCGATCTCTGGGGAGGCCCCTCTCCTCTAAGCCTCCCTCTCACGCAAGCCTGCATCCAGCTTCCTACTCATTTTGCAGCACACCTTAGGATCAGACATGTGACCTAGGCTTTGTTCCCTGTCCCCTAGGCTGAGGCAAATACTCTGGAAGGCAGGAAGTATACACCAGGTGACTTATAACTTCCTGTAATTTTAGCTCCAGGAGATCCAACATCTCTGACCTCTCCGGACAGTTTATATACACACACCCCAGACACATATAATACACTTAGTTTTTAAAATTAAAAAATAATTTGAAATGAGTCACAAGAGTCCTGAAACCCTCTGGCAGAGCTCAAACCCTATTGCCCAGAGTCTGACTGGAAAGGCCCATGCAGAGGGGTTGGAGAGAAGCCATACTGCTGAGCAGGGGGACAGTCTCAACTCTTCCCTTCAAAGCTATGAGTTCAGGCTAAGTGGTGTGTGATGGATACATGTGACTCCCCCGGATGTCCACTGTCTACATCCGATCACCTTCGACAGTGATGATTTCAGATGATGTAATCTAATACACAGAACTGTATCAGTAAAGAAATTCCTGCTCTTTCACCCCAGACATTTTTGCCCTGGGATTCCATAAAAGGTAGACATAGGGTGTGGGCGTGGGGCCTGGTTCAGGAGATAACGTGCTCTTCACTCAAGCATGAGGACCAGAATTAGGATTCCAGAACCCACATAGACACTGGGCAGGCGCATTCCTAAGCCAGCCCAATCCCCAACTGCATTATCAATACTCATCCTAAAACCCACAGATAAGCGCAGCTCTCACCCCTCACCTGAGGAGCTTCTCTGTGCAACAGACGAAAACATCATGGATGGACGCATCACCAATGGGCCATCACAGAGAGCCAGAACCGGTTAAAACGTAGAGAGCAGATGACCATGGAGTGCCCGGTCCCTAATGCTACATCTACAATGCGACCCTACACCCGAGCTCGGGGGATACTGTGAAAGAGAGGGCTGGAAAACCGCTCGAGCCAGAGGACCAGAAGTCTGCTGTGAGACTGTGTCTTCTGTATGTGACAGGGAGCTGCCGCCATGAGACCTCAAAATTACATCCACCTAAGCAAGACCCGAGTGGTGACATCAGTGGACATGCCACAAGACCCCACCCCCGGATGACGGGATACGGGCAGTTAATGGCTCCCAAGAGACGGAAAACCAGACTTCTCCAAAGATGAGCTCCAGAGGTTATCAATAGCAGGCGGTCAGCACGAAACACATAAACACATATACATACAAGCAGCAGTAAACCATGCTTTTTCTCCCTCTGTCTCTCCTTCCGCTTCTGGCTTTATATGTATAAAACAATAATTAAAGAAGACGTCATGAATCTGAGAGGGAATGGGAAAGACAGGGGAAGAGTTTGAGTAGGGAGAAGAAAGGTTGGAAATTATGTAAATATGCTACTAATGAGATTCTCAAGGAAATTAAAAAAAAAAAAAACCAAGGGAGCTGGTGTGGTGGCCCACCTGCGATGCCAGCCCCCGGGAGACAGAAGCTATGGTTAGCAGGCTAGCTAGACTGACTGATCATCAAGAAATCAACCACAGGAAGTACAAGGGAGAGAATTTGAGGAAGACATGTGATAGCAACCTCCAGCCTCCACATGCATGCACACATACTCATGTGCCCATAACATGCAAATGCACACACACACACGCACGCATGCACACGCACGCACACATATGTATCCCATAGACGTTGAAAACTGTAAAATGTGGACATTGATTTACAAAGGAAAGTGTTTGCAGAGGCAAAAGTGGGAAAACCCTAGACACTTAAGAGTAAGGGTGTCAATGGGACGTTTCTAAGCACCAGCATTCTACCCGTAGGTGGCACGGCACCATTTAATATAAGTGGGAAAAGCCAGGATGTCTTCGGTGTCACCTCTACTCAACGTAGCTACAAATGCATTCAAACGGGAAAAGCAGTCTTCAAGGAGGCACAGAGGCGTTGGCTTGGAAACTGCCCTCTCTGCAGGCAGGGCAGGTTGGGGCAATACTTGGGAGAGCCGATCTGTTTACCTCCCTTACCCCGTTAACAATGAGGAAACTCACAGGAAGCATCCTGCCTGAGCTGGAACTCCCTGCTTCCTTGTCGTGCCAAGTCACTGTCGCTGTGGGGGTCACATGAATACTGTCTTTTCTCAGCTTTGCACAACAAACAGTCTAATTCTTGAAGGATGACAAAAAGCACGGCCACCACGTGTGAAGAGTAAAATCACGCCACAGAGCAGGCCAGGGACACAGGGCCTAACACCACAGTACGCGCATGCGCGTGGATGCTTGCACATGTGTGTTTACACACGTGCATCGCATATGTGCATATGTATGCATGTGTGCCGCAGGACACAGGCACAGAGGCTTTGCCTATCATGGAAGAAACCCAAGACAGCCTACAAGCTCCCAGCAGGAGGGTGGGCACACACGCAGGAATACACGCATGCTCGGGAAGAGAGCATTTCCATTTAATATGGAGATTATTTGGATAACAGATTATGTGAATGAACTAAAGCCAACATATCAACATGAGTGACAGCTGGGCATGCTGGCTTTATGACTGTAATCCTGAGACTGGGAGGCTGAGGCAGGAGATCGCCCAGCATCTCTGGGTCAGAGTCCTCACCTATAAAATTGGCCTATTACTAGGAGGTGCCTAACCAGGAGGCTATGACTGAGGACAGTGGACTCAGGAGTTCAACACATGGCCACACAGAGGCTGGCAACTGGAAAGGGCATTAAAATGGACCAGAGCAGCCAGCCCAGAGAACAGTTAGCCCCAGACAGTGCGAGCTCTCTGTGGTCTATCCACTGCACCCTGTTGTTCATCCCTCACAGCAACTGTGTTCCCCCTCTCAGCAGAGACTGCTGTGTGGAGTGGTGTCTCCTCACTCGACTAGGCTAGGACTGTGGTCAGTGACGCAGGGCCACCTATGTAGCCACAGGAAGCAGCCTGGCCATTGCCATCCCCACTTCACGAAGCCGGCCTGGCTTCCCAGAGGACTTCTACCTTCTACCCGTGCATTTCTCCGGACCACCCCACCTCCATGTTCCACTCTGTCTGGGGCTGCAGGAGCAGCCCTTGGCCTGGCCTCGGTGGGCCTCACTTCTCTGGATGCCAGATCTTCTTCTGAGACCTAAGGTCCTCTGAATGCTAAAGCCATCAAGTGAGAGCAAGCCCCCAGGCTTCTTTGAAACAAGAAAGCGCTTCCCCGCAAAGCAGAAGACAGTTTCCCTTCCGGCCTGCCACACAGATCATCACAGGTGCTCATCTGGGTTGCTCTAATGATGACGAGTGAATCGGCTGTCCCTGTGAGCTGCTTTGAGGGAGGGTGCCTTACCTCGTCCAAGAAGGAGCTGAAGTTCTCCAGGAAGTATTTCCAGTGTATGTTGGCTGTTAGGTGAAGTCTTAACCTCCTCAAGAAGTAGTGGTATTGGTTGTCTGTTAGCTTCTGGCATATGCTCTTGAGAACATCTCCAAATTCCATAGCCTTCACGAACCCTGTGTCCTCTTTATCCAGGGCAGAGAAGGCCTAAAACAACAGAGAAGCAGAGGAAACACTGAAAAATGCTCCCGGTGAATGAATGACCCGGCCTATGTGTGAGGGGCTGTGCCCGCACCGTGAGTGGAACCACCAGCCTGACACTGCGGGTAGAGCTGTGCGGTGATCATGACAAACCGTGGGTCGAGTTGTGCGGAGGCCAACTGCAAAGGTGTAAACCGGTGCTATAAAAAGTATGCACACACTTTCCCATCTGTCGAAACAAAGTCACTCATTCTTATTGCACAGGGAAATATATATCAAGTGGCAGATTAAGATGCTTTCTTCTAAAGTAAAAATTTAATGTGCCTGCAGCCCACAAGCCCGGCTCTCCTGGGCCTTCTTTCTTGTTCTGTGCAAGACAGGCACACCTTGGAGCAGGGAGCCTATGTAAGCAAAATAGCACAGAGCTTTTCAGGCAGCCATTGAGACAGCAGGGCACGGCAGGGCACAGAGGGGCAGTCCCTGGCCCTGGGTGGCTCAGCTAAGTCCTTGACCTCTCTTGGCTTCAGCACGTTCTCTGTAGCGGTAGACCTCGCTAAGGGTTGTTGTGAGTGACTCTTTGGCTGGGAAGTAAAGGGATGTGGGTACCAGGGGCACAGCCATTTAAAAGAAGATCCAAGCAAAAGAGGCTTCGTGCTGTTGGGATGCTAGAAGCCATGTGAAATGGGGAGATGAGACCATGATGCACTGGGAACCTGAGAAGCAATGTTGAGTCCAGCTCCTAGCGTCAGGGCCTGAAGCTCCCTGAGGTCTGTGAGTAAACTCAGTCTGCTAGCCACAGCACAGGTGTGGGAGCTAAATAGGAAAAGGCTGTGAAATCTATAAAACATTGCGGGTATAGTGTTGCTGTGTTGTCTGGAAACAAGACAGGTGTGTGGCATCTGCAGTGGCTTTTGGCGATGTATTTGCATGCCCTGTCCTCTCTGGTAGCCATCCTGAACCAGCACCACCCCAACCCCTGCCCTGTCCCCTAGCCTCCACCCATCCCACAGCTCACCTCCTGTTCTCTCTGCTGTAGAACCCCACACCACACAAAGATTGTTTTTCAGAAGAAACAACTGTGGTTCCTCCCTGAGGCTCAGGGTCCCTAGCTTCAGAAACATCCTGAGAGAGGCCAAGCTGTGTCACTCGAGACCCAAAGAGTCAGAAACCCTGAGCATGAGCGTTCTGCTCCTGTGTTCCACAGAAGGGCCTGTATACAGAAACTGGGAGACTTGGCCAGCCCGACCACAGCTCACAGGGATGCTGTACCACAGAGCTGCCTTCCACTTTCCTTCTGGTTAATGGCCTGGGGTGCTAAGTCCTCGCAGAGAGCTAGCTACTGGCCATGCGTGTCTTATAGGACAGAGGCCAAGTTCTAGAGCGTCTCCCAGCTGGCAGTGCATGCCCGCCTCTCTGCTTCTTTCCCCACTGCCCCTCCTTTATGGATCCAGGCATCCACCTCACCTCCTTACCCTGAGGGAGTAGGTGGATCTCATTTACTACCAAACCAAGTCCAAATTTAAATCTAAAATTAGAGGCGGCCTTGGAAGCCTCTTTGCCTGTGAGGGCTTTATGATCTAATTTAACCTTGGTGGTAAGCGATATAGTAACACATCTCCGGGAGACACCTCCGCAGCCCAGAGGAGACAGACACCGTTCCTTCTATATAGATCAGGCTGGTCTATTACTTATGGCAATTCTCGTGCCTCAGCCTCCCAAGCAATGTGACAGCAGGTATGCGCCAGAATGCCCAGCTAGGACTTTAAATCCTTAGGCTTCTCAGATTTGGAGAAGAGGGCGTGGACTGGTTCCTCTCTGCTTCCAGCCATCTTCACAGCCCTGCCACCTATGACAAGTTCATTCACCCCCCAGCCTCAGGTCCCCCTTCTGTAGAACAGGAGGAATGGCCCCAAGCAGCAGGCTATGCTCTAGGAGAGAGAAAGTCCATGGTGGCTGACCGCCATCAGAGCTCCTAGCAGGCAGAAGCATGGCTGTCTGCAAAGCACTGGAAGCCTCCACCTGTGCAGACCCCTCCCGCTGTGACATAGAACTCTGCTCTGTGTATGGGGAGGGGAACAGGGACATTCTTCCTGGCAGATCCTCATGCACATGGTCCGAGCGGCCTCTGCCAGTCTGTTAGTCTGAGCTGACTACAGTCACCTGGGGTTGGTGTGCCCACCTCATGCACTTGTGACCCAGGTTGGGACACACTTTCAGGAGCGTGGTTCCCAATCACTCTTTCCAGAGACACTGCCATGACTCAAGGCACCACATCAGGCTAATGTGGTCACCCATAAGACAGTGGTAGAAGACCCTTCTCAGATGATCCATGGCCTTCTGGTCTCCCACAACAGTCTCTGTGACACAGCCTGTCCTGTTCAACCTCTTGAAGGCTACTTTATGGTCACTCATCCCCATGGGTCACTGGCTTGAGCACACTGAAGGCTCATGAGGTGTATGTGTCACTGCCATCCAGCTTCTCTGTCCTCTAAAACAAATTATCTTTGTCTATGAATGTGGGCAGTTGTGTACCAAAGTGCAGGTATGAGCACAGCCCGAGGTCTTGGCCTCACCTTACCCCTTGCATGAGACTGGGTATCTATATCCTCTGCCTGCCCCCTGTGGCCTCAGCTTGCCTGGTGTTTGCTGGACCCACCTCAGTGAGATGGACAGAGCCAGGGCAGCTTTTCATAGAACAACAGTGGAGACAGAGTTGCTCCAGTCAACAATCTCATCTAAACTTATTAGATGCCCAGGAGACTGGAGAGAGGTGGTGGGGTCACAGAGGGCAGAGCTTGGAGCCTCTCAGGGGGAGTGGGGGGTGAGTTTACAAGATGGGGCTCTTTGCAAATTGTCATACCTTTACCAAAGCAGGCTGGGAGGACTCCACTACCTCCTGCATGCTTTTTATCACCTCGTCTGGGTTCAGCTTAGAGAAGTTGATGGGTGAGCTCTCTTCTTTCTCCTTTGGGTGAGGTTTGCTGGCCCAGCTGATCTCAAGTGCTCTCAAGAACTCGACGGGGTCAATCTGATTATTATGCACACTGACGTCCAAGCTTCCCCACAAAAGAAAAGAATAGATTCATTCATCCAACAGACAGTTGCAGAATACAGAGAGGCAGTGTGGGAAAAAGAATGATTCAAAGAGGTTGGTGCTGACCCTGCTGGAACATGCCCACTGGTGCACACTTGAATGTCACCACAAGGAGGAACAAGGTGAGGGCTGTGAGAGGTAAGACTGAGGGTTGCCCCAGAGGGGAAGCCATGGGCTGCCTTGTCCTGAAGACCCAAGACCTGATGGCTGGGCACTAGGGCTCAGAGCTTCAGGGAGCAGGAGGTAGAAAGGGTTGCTGGGTGAAAGATGGGTGCCAGCCCACTGCTGGGGCATTTGGGGTGGAGTAGCCTAATGAGGAAATACCTAGGCAGCAGCCGGCTAAGACACAAGCTGGTCAGGGAGTTCCTGTCATGGCAGAGGCTTTAACTATGGGGTGTGCAGGGAGGTGTGGAAGTGGGACTCAGAAGGGAAGTATATCAGAGATAGTACATGGATGGGGGAACTGAGGCAGAGACACTAAATTCTTCTCCAAGCCTGGCTGAAATGAGTTGTCAAGCCAAAAGCTCTCTAAGGGTAACGTACAAAAGCTATCTAGCTTAATATTTCCTCCATAAAAACTCCATCTCAGCAGATGTCCCCACAAGGACATCCGTGCAGCAAAGGCAGCCCCTTCATGCCCTCAACTCAGACAGAGAAACAATTCCCTCTAAATTCCGAAAGAATAATTTGAGTTAGGTCCAAGAGTTCTCCATGAGCACTCGGTGTGTTTATTAACAACACCAGAAGTCTCTTG
Source organism: Rattus norvegicus (assembly GCF_021556685.1). Taxonomy (NCBI): domain Eukaryota; kingdom Metazoa; phylum Chordata; class Mammalia; order Rodentia; family Muridae; genus Rattus; species Rattus norvegicus. The sequence continues at coordinate 124,617,758 of NC_141540.1, forward strand.
CCTGGCCCAGAGGGGAAAGTGCTTCCCACTAAGAAAACTGATCTGATTTTGATCCTCTACCTGTGTTTGTTTCTTTTTCTCTGTTAAAGGGCTAAGTGTGGAGATGGAGGAGACATATGGATGTGTGGGGCTTGCTAGCACAGCCTACTTGGTGAGCTATAATCCAGTTCTTTGTCCAAAAGGTAGAAAGAGGAAGCAGACGGAACACGCGTATGTATGTACACACGTGTGTGCACACAAATGAAAGGTCGCTACTTCTGTGATTAGGTTCTTGGGGGCCCTTGAGTGTCTGGATTTCCTGTCAGCTGAGCGGGAGCGAGCATCCAAGGAGAAAGCGTGGAAGCTTGAGCAGGAGAGACGTTTCCAGTGACTTGAATGCTTCTCAAAGAGGCGAGAACCTCGCTTTGCAAGTCGCAGCTGTGGAGCAGCCTAGACTGCCTGTGTTGGCATGGACCATGTGACAGGGACACAAGGACACAGACAATCAGTGCTGCTTCATGCGCAGGGAGGAGCTGCCAGCGCAGTATTAAGATGCAGCAAAAAAGCAAATGCATATGCGAACCTCCTTGCTAGGGTTTGGAAAAGTCTATTTTGGATCTAGGAAAGAATAATCTACATGTAATTACCAATAGCCAAGATGTTTATCATCAAGGGGTCTTTGAGAAGGAACAAGCGACTGAGTGATGGATCCTTATTAAGGCTTCGATGCGCAGGAAAGTTGATCACCCATTGAAGGGTGGAGAGCAGACAGTCTGAGGTCTTTTGTGTTGTTTATAAAAGTATCAAGCCTAACTACACTTTAACAAGACTCTCAGAACCATTTAACTAATTACTTATCGCTGTCTATTTTCCCGTGATTTATTCATTGAACACATGAATTCTTATTCAGCTGGAAATAGACTCAGAGAGAAGACTCTTAAAGGAGAGAACACGTGGGCACTTCAAGATGGTCTGGATGGACCGCCACTGCCACACTCATCTGTCACGCAACGCGTGCACATGCTCCATACATACCACCAACAAACACCTCACACACCACACACACCACACATGCATTATACACCACACACATCTACACATACATACACACATATGCATACAGACACGATATACCACTACACACGCAGTATATACTACATATACCATAAACACATACATGCACATATCCTATGATACACTTCAATACTATAATGTACAACATACACATCCGTATAATACACAGTGTGCACATGCGCATGCACACATTCAAAGCAGCAGGTTTCTTACAGCTTGCACATAACAAAGCAACGTCTTCAAAACCAGAAAATTATTTTCTTCTCGGATTCCAGAGGCATACATGCTGACAAGCTGTATGAGGGACAGTTAAAACATTCCAGAACCAAGCAGTAATTCCTGTCTACCGTTTTCTAGAAAACTACTTCAGGAAGGACCAACCCCAGCAGAGAGAGAATGTCCCAGGGTGAGCTGGGCATTTTTCAGCAGTGACAAGGAGCCAGAACACTGAGCAAACAGGCATAACTACATGACCCTGGGGAAAGTCCTATGTTGAAAGGAAAATGACAGCTGACCATGGTAAGGTGGATTCTGCTTGCAGACCCCTCAAGGTCGGGTGCAGCAACACATGGCGAGTGTTGTATGAAGTTCTGCATGTTTGTGCAGTGGACACTGAGGCCTGACAGGAGACAGCAGAGATACAGACTAAAACCCAAGTCTTCCTTGAAAGTCAATGACACAAGCTAAAAAAAAATCAGAAGTGTTGATCTGAGCTTATCATCTAGAAAAAGGACACGTTCTGCTCCAAGGCCATCAGCTAAAAGCCTTCAGCTCCTGGCCGTGGGGTTGGGAAGCAGCATCAGCAGGGACAGGGCAATGGGCTGCAGCTTTCAGTGGGGAAGCCCTGAACTGGGCACTGAGAGAAGTTAAATCGTAGTCAAAGGAGTCTCTGCGCAGTAAGCAGCAGCTGGAGGTTGCCTCAGGGTCAAGGCTGTGTGAGTAGACTGAGGAGAAGGGAGAAAACCATGATACCAGGCTATTAGTCAGTACAAGAGGGGCATATTGGGAGGGAGGGAGAAGGGGGGGACAGAGGGAGGGAAGGAGGGAGGGAAGGTAGGCAACCTCTTCAGAATGATGATGAGCTCCTCCTCCTTTAGGGGACACCCGCATTCCTGCAGCACCTTCTGCACCCTACCGAGGGCTACAGGCCTGGATTTTTCCATTGCGTTGAGTGCCTTGCTGATCTCCTCAAAATGGTCCAGGAGTTTTTCCCTGAAAGAGAAGCCACCTCAGACATTAAGTCCAGGAGAAAAGTAACTCTTGATGCTCACTCCACCGTGACAACCTGACCGTTGAGCCAAGAGCTATTATGGAGGGGTCGGAGAGGTGTTTGTGTGAACAGGAGTTCCAGAGAAAAGTGGTCAGCCTCTGCTGCCTTCCTTTTATCACCATTACCAGCCACGGCACCGCCCTGGAGAAATGCCGACCCCGGTTTCTGTATCAGAGTTGGTACTTTTCAAAGGGAACCAAGAATTTTAACACAAGGCTGGTAAGAAAAACGCCTCTACTCTTAATAAGTGCTTGTGCGTACCTACTGTGTGACGTGTGCTGCTGTGGATGCTGGGCACACAAGGGCCCCAAATAGTCAGCAGAATTAACATGACAAGGGACAGACAAGTCTGAGGATATGAGAGGACACGTGCACAGCACGGCGGGTTGGGAGGAAAGAAAAGAGCGGGTGAGAGGAACCACCAAGCCCCATGGTGGCAGAAAATTGTTCCATATACTGGTCTCATTGGGACACTAGCTGGCAGCACCAAAGTGACAGGCCTGGAGGAGAACAGTGACCAAGGGCTGTGGGCCAAGCATCCTGGGACACTTCATCTTTTCATCTTATTTATTTACAACTTATTGTTTATGCTTTATAATTTCTAAATCAGGTGCTTATTTGTGCCTAGATGTGGGTGTGAACATGTGAGGGTGGGTACCCTTTGGAGGCCAGAGGAGCATGCCAGATCCCCTGGGGCTGGAGTTCCAGACAGTTATGACTAACCTGGCCTGGGTGCTGGGAACAGAACTCTGCTGAGCTGTCTAGCCACTGAGCTGTCTAGCCACTGAGCTGTCTAGCCACTGAGCTGTCTAACCACTGAGCTGTCTAGCCACTGAGCTGTCTAGCCACTGAGCTGTCTAGCCACTGAGCTGTCTAGCCACTGAGCTGTCTCTCAGCACCAGCTTCACGCTCTGGTCAGCTGTGTCCACAGAGCCACCACCTGTGCATGGCCCACAGCGAAGAAGCCAGTGCCCCAGAGTGTGCCAACACAAAGGATCCTCTTAGTGACCCTGCCAGGGGCCTCAGCCCACTGGGTAGATGAGGACAGACAGTGTGAACTCAGGGTTGACTTTCTTGCAGCCTGCATTCTAGTCTCTATGGTTTACTCTGGAGGGAGAGTCTTCCTGACTTTAGTGGACTGAAACAGTATGGAGCTTGCTTGGTAAAGTGTGTGCACCTGAGTTTGACTCCTACTATCCCTGGGAGAAAGACAGGCGTAGTATTCTGGTGTGCACTCCCAGCACCAGGAAGGCAGAGACAAGCAGGTCACTAGGCCTTGCCAGCCAGCACAGTCTGGTTATCAAGCTCCAGGCCACTGACAGGGCTTGTCTCAAAGAACACAGAGGATTGAACTTGACCTCTGGCCTCCACACGGACAGCATACATGTGCACACCTGAACATGCATTCCCCTGGCTCCCCTACTGCCTTAGGGTTTCTGTTGCTGTAACAAAAACACCATGACCAAAATCGAAGTCGTGGAGGACTTAGCTTAGCTTAGCTTACTGTACTTGGCTTATACTTCCACATCATAGACCATCATGGAGGAAGTCAGGACAGGAACACAAGCAGGGCAGGAACCTGGAGGCAGGAGCTGATGCAGAGGCCATGGAGGATGCTGCTTACTGGCTTACTCTCATGGCTTGCTCAGCCTGCTTTCTTATAGAACCCAAGCCCAGGGATGGTCCCGCCCAGCGTAGGCTGGTTCCTTCCTCATTGATCACTAATTGAGAAAATGCCTCACAGCTGGATCTCAGGGAAGCATTTCTTCAACTGAGGCGCCTTCCTCTCTGATGGTTCTAGCTTGGGTCACATGGACACACCAAGCCAGCAAGTTATCCCTACCTAGTGTGGCCCATGATGGACTGTCTAAACTGCATCATCTCCACTCTTCCACATCCCTGAGTGTCTTCCTCCTAAGCCACTGAGTAAATGCCTATCCCACGGGCTCAGGCTGCACCTTGGTTCCCGGTTGTCCCTCAGGGGACAGAATGGGTTAACAGTTTCAAACAGTGGATCTGTTCTGGTTCTTGTCCAGCACTTCCACTTACTATTTGAGGGATGGCTCCTTGGGCAAGCCTGAAAACGGACCACTGAACTCAAACTGTCTGCACGCAGGAGGGGTAGGCTGCGGTGAAACACCGGTCAGTTGGCAGGGGAAAATACACTAAGAGAAGCTATGCAGAGGTTCAGGCCCTTCCCTTGGGGGCTTCCCATCTGCAGGGGGCTGGAGATTCTGACATCTAACCCTGGTGAGCCCGCTGGGTGTAACCGAAGGCAGCTGCCTTGGGTAGCTTACAGCGTTCTGTGCGCCCAGCCCCCGGCTGTGGAGCCCCTGGTTCCCATCACAATCCTACCCCACTTAGCTCTTCAGGGTGAAAGCGGAGAGAATCAAAACAGTTTTTGGAGATACATATTTTTAGAAAAATCGAGGCATTCAGCATTTCTTGGACTGGCTTCTGAGCAGCAATTATTTCCCTTTCAGGGTAAACATGTGCACGGAGTAAATGCAGGCTTGGAGCAGAGATCGACAAATCCTGCCAAACAGAGCTGCTGTTGGCCCACACTGGGCAGCAGCGCCATTCTGGGGTCTTGTCCTCCTCTGGCTCTGACTAGTGATGCTGAGGAGGACACAGCCCTGACCCGGTAGTCACCGAGACCTGTTTACTTCCTTACCCGCTGTGCTCACCTGCTCCCTCTCCACGTGCTTCCCCGAGTGGGCTGTACCAGGTGGCTGCTCCCTGGCTTTCCTCGTTCTCAGTTTTAAGAGCAGAATAAAGGCCTGGAGATGAATGCCGGACCACAAGAGCCTCTGCCTCGCTGGCAACACGCACTAGGACGACTCCTACCAAAACTAACTCCACGGGATGGAGGCAAACGTCTATTACTCTGACCTTCAATTCATCTACCCGTGTTTTCTGAGCTCATGAAGCCGGTCGCCCCGATGGCTAGTCATTATCTAATGATTCCTTCATGTGTGTGCAGGCGGTGTGTGCAGGTGTGCGTGGAGGCCAGAGGTGGTGCTGCTGGTGTTGTAGGTCCTTGGAAGCCACCATTCTGTTTGTTTGAGGCGGGGTCTCTTTCTAGCCTGCATCTCTCCAGGCTAAGACCAGTTGACCAGTGAGCCCCAGGAACCCCCTTTTCTCCACCCCCCTGACACTAGGAACAGGCAGGCACCATCGTGCCTGGGCCAAGTTGGTTTTGGGAGATGGAGCTGCTCACGTGTTTGCCTTCTTTGGTGAGATGGCACCACTGAGGCAGGAGGTCAGGCGAGGGTCAGAGTACAGTGTGGCACAGCACACAGATCTCCAGCCCATCCCAGTGCTGTCACCGGCGCAGAGGAGAGAAAGTATTTGCATAAGAAGGGCCAAGGAGCCGCATTACTCACACGTGGGGGGAGAGACAGGCACGAAGACCCTCATGGGTAATGAGGCCAGCCCTGTCTGCTGAAGATAAATTCCACTTCTCATCAGTTTGTGGCACATTTGATTTATACCAGCCTTGTGCGTATTTTACACTGACTTTCACAAACTCAATCATTTGCCTGCGGTTTCCGCGGTGCGGTAACTTCGACATAATCCAAGGGTAAATTTCACCTGCTTGCCTCTTAAGCCCACCCTGCCCTGTGTCTTCCTTGTTTCCTTTGGGAGTTCCTCAGCAGCTCCTCTTCCATTACCTTGCGTGCCTTGATTGGGGGGACAATGCTGACGGTGACAGCTGAGTGCCACCATTTGAAATGGCAGGGACAGCCACACACAGGTAAAAGCAGGAGGAGCCACATACGCAGTAGCTCACCTTTACTTAATGTCCCTCTGTCCTTGCTCAAGCACAGACACCCTGGCCTATGCATGCATGCATTTCAAATCCCCGTGGCCCGTGGGCCATGGTCACATGCCTTCCAGCGTGTGCAGCAATGGTTTTAATAGGCAGACACGAGGTCATACATTACTCCCCAAGGCCAGCACGCTGACTCAGGGTGGGGAAGGGTCTCCTTTGTTGTGAGTCACCTGTACCATTGCAAACAGCTTTGGGTTATGCTTGGGATAAAGTCCTTGAAGCAAAAATGGCGAGTTAAACCACCGCCATCCATTCCTCTGTGCGTTCACTTAAAGGTGCTGACATGGTGCCTGCATTCCAGATGGGCCACTGCAGGGTGCCCAACTAGGAAGGACAGTGTTGGGGCGGGGGTGGGGGGATAAAATAAGAAAGAGCCTGTGAAATGTGGCTGTCTGGGGAAAGACATGGGTAAGGCTTCCTGTATTGTGGCTCTTTAGAAGAGCTGCTTTCTAGGCTCCACGGTGTCACGTGATGTCGGTGTCGCGTGATGTTGCAGTCTTATGGGAGCCCTGTCAGAGCAGCCTTTGCTGTCTGGGTGAATGAGGGCAGAGCCCAGAGGCGGCACCCCATGCTGACACACCCACCTTTCACTTATCTGGTGCAGCTCCTGGATTTCCTCCTGGACCTGCTTGGGCTTCGTGAAGTGACCCAGGAAGTTGAAGTAATCTTCCTTGTAGGGCCGGTGGACCTTTGGGGAGTATCGAATGCCCAGTCTGTGCAGGAACTCTTGGTACGTGATATAACCCCTTCCCTCGGTGTCATAGCTTTGAAGAAACAAAGGCAATGCTGTCAGTGGAGGTGTGGAAAGTGAGCTGGCACTCGGGGGGCCGGAGCCACATCAGCGGGAAGTCTTCCTCCTTGTCAGGTACAAGCAAGGCCAGCAGACTCATCACGAACACAGCCTCAGCCCGTGCCTATGACCCTCTCTGTGCCTACACTTAACAGGGCCTCCAGGAGATCTGCAGGTCCACTGACTTGACAATCAGAGACAAGCCCTAGGAGAACAGACCCAAAGCACCCATCTGCAATGTTTATGGAAACACGGTGGCAAATTGCAGAAACAGACCCCCCCAAGCCCCCTGTGCACACACTTTTAGTTGGGTACCTCCGTGTAAATGGAGTTAGACTAGGGGTTAGAAGAAAACCTTTCAGGAAGCATATTCCACCTTGAAGCCTCAATAAATGAATACCACTTGATTCAAGGATGTTAAAAGCCCCTGTCTCTACTTTGAAGAGACACCAATTACACATACCCAGCAAGGGAGCCTAGAAGGAAAACAAGATAAGAACCGTGCTTTGTGCCTTTTAAGTCATTTTCTGTTATCAAGATTTTTCTGAATTATAATTCATTAAAAAGGGAATAATGGAAGTTTTATCTCCTGATGCTATTCACATAGAATAGAATTACTTCAATAAAAAATTTGAAGGCAAATGGACCATCTTCCTCTTCTTTTTCTCTTTAAGTATTTGTTTTTAACAGAAAGGTCTTGGTCTACCGGTAACCAATGAAAAGGTAAAATCTTAGCTGCAGCTTTTCCTAGATTAATTTAGGAGCTACAAGGGACAGGATCCTCTAGTTAAGACATGTGATACTGGTTTTTAGAGACACTGCTCCGGGTGACACCCAAAGAGGTCCCTCCAGAATGGCCATACTGTACCCTGCCCATGGGGTGAGTTATCTGTTCCTCTGAGAGAGCTCATTCCTCCTCACAGGCAGAGCAGTGGACAGGAGGCCAGCAGCTGAGGCAGGGGTGCAAGCTCTTGTGCTTTCACTATGCAAAGAATGCCACGAGTCAAATGACTATCTTCCTGCCCCAAGCTAGTGGGCCTGCCTGGATGCCTATGGGAGATGTAGTATATAGCACAGGTCCCACTGTACTCTGTGGACCCACTGCTTCCCTTCAGCCAACAGACCTGTCTCTGACATGGGTGAGAAAGTCACCCTCTGCTGAGGGAGCTCAGGGTACCCTGGAACCCAAAGGCCAGGCCCTACAACTCCCAGGAGCCATGGCAGCCCTTGAGGGTAAAGACTCAGAACAGCTGCATTGTTCTTACTTATGACTGGCCCGAGAGTCTTTCCCAGGTGTGTGCGATCAGCGTGCTCTTCACTTCACAACCGAGGAAATTACAGCCTGTCCTTACCTGTGAGTTTTGCTTTTAAATCAATGCACATGGGAACTGGAGAGGTACTGTTAAGAGCACTGGCTGCTCTTCCAGAGGACTTGCATTTGATTATCAACCCCATAGGATGGCTCAGAACCAATCATAAATCTAATTCCAGGGATCTGATGCCCTCTTCTGGCCTCCTCAGGCACCAGGCACACATGTAGGACACATATACATCCATGCAGGCAAAACACTTACACATATAACATTAAATAAATCTAAAAATGTTAAATAGAGCAAAACACAAGAGGAGCCCCTGTCTAGCCTCAGGGCTGCCCCTAGGCTCACACCAGAGTGATAGATATATCATGTGACTCAAGTAAGACACTCCCGGACAGTGTTCCCAGGACCCCCAATCCACAGGAGGGCTGCTGACACTCTCAGAGGATCAACAACCCATCCCTCTGATGGTCCACCCCAGCAAGGGGGAGGGGAACCTTTCCATCCTTCTGGGTTTAACAGCCCATGATCCTGGCCTCCCTTGGGTTCTTGGGGCCTTATGGGGACCAGCAGGCAGAGTCTGCATTTGCTGTTGCCATCTGCAAGTCGAGGGTGCCAAGTCCAGGTCATGTCTCCCCTTCATGCAAGCTTCCTGAGGCACTACTGTGTCTTAGCCATTGGTCCCAACTCTCAGGCCTCTGAGGCAGCCTCATTGCAGCCACGTGACCCTCGTGTGTGTGTGTGTGTGTGTGTGTGTGTGTGCGCGCGCGCGCGCGCGCGCGCGCGAGCGTGCCCAGACGGTGCACTTCTGAGGCACAGATTTCCCACACAGCCTGCTCTCTGCCGTGACACTTGGGCTGAATGAAAAGGCACTTCTTAATTACTTTATTAATGAAGATGGCAAGCAGGCTCTTCTCATCACAGAGACGAGGAAGAGCAGATTGCACAGTTGCAAAAAAAAAAAAAAAGAAAAAAGAAAAAAAAAACTCTGCTATGAATGTGAATCGTCGCAGAGCTAATTCTGCTTACATAACCTCACCCTTCATTATGCAATCCTCTGTGTAACATTAAAAAAACCCAACTGTCTACAAAGGTTGAATTTTAAAATCACTGAGCAACAGATATGCCAAGGAAAATGTGTCCTGATCAGAGGCCCCAGAAAAGCTCGCATGTACGCACAGCAGTGGTCACGAAGTCATGGTTAGGCAGGTGACTCTGCCCATGCGTTGTGTAGTGTGATTGGTCACACATGAGGTCTGCGGACACGCACACCCGTCACTCAACTTTGCTCAGAGTCTTAGTCCTCTGTGCCATTTGGACACTGGACTCTTGCATGGGTCTCAGAAGGACCTTTGAGCACCGTGGCCCCGGAGGTAGAGGGCCTGGTCAAGGGCATGGGACATAACCTGAAGATGACCTAGAACATGTGGAGAGGCTCCAGGAGCCTTGTGCAGCTGGGACGGGAGGAATTCTCTATGGTACCATCTTAGGGACTGGTTTGATGGCCCAAACATCTGCTTTTCAGAATGAGGAGTGGCTGACTTTCTAAGCTGGTACCCGTTAGGCACCCAGAGCAACTCCTGACAGCGTGGCAGTAGGTGAAGTGGCCTCTGCTGTAGCCCCATCCTGTGCAGGCCACTTCCGCCCTCCCAGGGATAGCACATTCTCGCCTTCCAGGGAGCCATGGGACACAGGCTGCTCTAGAGCCTGCTGGATTTCTTCCTCATTCCGACCTTTGACAGGGTTTCCATGCTGAGCTTCATGACAGGCAGGCCCCCACAGTGAACCTCTGTTCCTTGGTTTCTGCCCCAGCCGTCTTCTTCCCTAAGCCGCAGGCCCTACTCATCCAGCCTGCCCACCTTGCACATCCTGTTCAGGCATCAAAGGAAGGTGGTATTCTAGGCTCTGCCTTTAGCAATGGCAGAAGCAATCTCACTTCCTGCTCACGGAGAACAGGGTGACGGCCTACAGCATGGCTTCTTTGTCAGGGTTCTTGGTTAGAACGCACACTGGAAAGTGCTACTTTATATCCGAGTCCCTACATAGGACCCTGTCAGGACTGAGGACCTCCCAGCATCCTCCTGGCTGGTGTCCGCACACACCTGCTGGTCTCCACAGATGCTTCTGACATAGCAGCTTTCCTGCACCATGGCCTCTTCTGTGCACCCATAACATGCCTTCTCCAGGGTTTCCAACACGTTGGCTCTGGATTCAAATCAGCAAGTTCCCACTGGAGGCCTCAGGATGCCCGTTACTCCAGGGGAAGCCCGGCCCCACCCATCTCACCACCACTGTGGGCCCTGCGCAGGTTGAGGCCTTGGGCTTTTTCCATACAAGCAGTACATCCCCAGCTCCTTCCAGAAGCTCTGCTCCTGGAACACCCTTCCCCCATCTATGGCTCCTGGGTTCAATGGCTGCTCATTCAGATGCAGCCGAGCTGTCCCGTCCTAGAGCTGCTGAGTGGACACTGAGGGTAGAGCCTTCAGCTGAGACCCACAGGAGGCTCTCCCAGTGACCCCAGGACTGAAGGGGAACACATCTTCCATGTGGTCAGGGGTTCTCGGCAGCTCCTTGCAGCTTAGCCAAGCAGGCTGCTCCTGGGTGCTCAGGCTCAGGGCTCCAGAGCTGGCTTCAGTGGGCAGCTTTCCGTCCACCCCTAGAACCAGCCTGATCCCTGCATGCCAGGGCCCAGGGCTCTATAGTCTGCACCTCCTGAGTGAGCACTCACGGAGATGAGGAAGCTACACCCTGGAAGCTGGCTGAGTCGTCCTCACTTCCTGGGAGGGAAGTGTCCTCAGGAACCATCAGGTACAGGGTGGAGTTTGAAGGAAGAGGAACATATGGAGGTACTTGAACCACTGAGATTTGGGGTCAATTTATTAATTTATCTCAACAACGTAAAACGGGCCCTTCCAGGCTAATCCGCAGCACGAGGAGGTGTACTTCAGAGGCGCCAGTAAGTGCTGGGTGAACACGGGATGCTGAAAGCCCCTCCCATCTAGATCTCATACCCGAGTTGTCGGGAGAAGCACACCACTTTCCTCTGTTTCTTGCTGGCTTCTTGCTCTGACATGTTTGGATACACCCAGGCTTCCTGAGCTGGAAGGCATCATGTGAGCCCCAGACTTCCTGGGCCCCCGTTTATCAAGAGCAGCAGGGTACACTGCCTCCTTTACACTGTCAGTCAGCCTTGAGCTGGTCAGCTGTCTCACTGCAGCTTTCTGGTGCAACCAGATGTTAGGACAGCTGCAAGGGAGGCTACAGATGCCCTGAGAATGCCTGAGGGGGCGTACTCACTGCCCACAGCGCCCTCTGCTGCAAAAAAAGGAAGGCAGGCTTGTTCTCACCAGCGGCCCTAAGGGGAAAGGCTGGGGTGGGGTGCTGTGCATGAAGAGGTAGCATCCAGTTCATATGCCTGATGTCTGCTCTCCTTGATCTCCTTTGACCAATCAGAACCCTTCCTAATCTAAATTTCCGCTGTTCTGGCCTCAGGTGCCTTATATTCTCCACATGCATTGCACGGTGCCCTCGCTGTCCCCTCGCTGTCTCCGATGCAGCGCAGGGTCCGGTGGTTGACTGTGCTGCTCTGGGCATCACATCCCAGGAGCTTCTGCCTTCTCACACTGCCTCACATCCGGGCTGCTAAAGGCTGGTACCACCGCCTCAATCCTCAACATTCCTCTCCCTTCCCATCCTCCTGGATAGCCTGCAGCCTCCTCCCGCTTGGCACCACGAGCCCCTGTTGGCTTCCGAGCTCCAGGATGGTCTCCTGCAGCTCCCTTCCTCCCTGTGTAGCTCAGGGAGGCCTTCAGAAGTAGGCTTGTCCATATTGTCTTCCTACTGACCTCTTGGCTCCAGGACAAGGTCCACTGTGACCTGGCCTTCATGGAGTTCAGCTGCCATTCATGGTCACACCACATGCTCTCTGGAGGTCCTACTGTCTGTCTTCTAGATGCCTTTGTGTCTTAAGGTGTTATTGCTCTGAAGAGACACCATGACCAAGGCAACTCTTACAAAGGATGACATTTAACTGGGGCTGGCTCACAGTTTTGGAGGTTCAGTCCATTATTATGTCCAGGCAGACGTGGTGCTGGAGAAGGAGCTGAGAGTTCTACATCATGATCCTCAGGCAGCCAGGATTCCACACTGGGTGGGGCTTGAACATAGGAGACCCCACCTCCACAGTGACACACTTCCTCTAACAAGGCCACACCTCCTAATAGTGCCACTCCCTGGGTCAAGCATTCAAACACATGAGTCTAAACTATTCAAACTACCACGCTCTACTCCCTGGCCCACACACACTCGTAGCTATAGCATGATGCAAAATGCATTTAGTCCAACTGCAAGAGTCCCTGCAATCTATCACATTTAACAATGTTTAAAAGTCCAAAGTTTTTGGTCTCTTCTGAGATTCATACTTTCTCTTATCTGTAAGCCCTTATAAAATCAAAAAGCAGATCACATCCTTCCAACATATCATGGCACAGGATATACATTACCATTCCAAAACGTAGGGAAGGGAGCACAGTGAGGAGATACTGGAGCTGGAGAAACTCCAAACTCAGCATCTCCATGACTGATACCAAAGCACTCTTCACATCCCCAAGTCCCTTCTTTGCTGACTGAAACACACTTCTTTCTCTTGGGCTGTTTCCACTCGGTTAGCAGCTCTCCTGGACAGGTGTCCCACAGCTCTGTGATCTCTAAACTCTTGGGGTCTCCAGGTCAATCCAGGCTTCACCTTCACAGCTTCTGCTGCTGTTCTTGGTGATCACCCCATGGCACTGTTTTTCCAAAACAAGGGGGTCTTCTGCTGCAATTCGGCTCCACCACTAGCCTCTCATAGGCTCTCTTCTTGGTGCCACACCTCAAATTCTTTTCATGACCCCTTCAGTCCTGGGCCTTCAACTGACACTGAGGCTGCACCTTCACCAATGGTCTCTCTTGACCTCTCACAGTGCCGAGTCTCTGCTACTCTCCATGACATAAATCACCTGAGTGATTCCTACACATTACCAAGCCTAGCTGTCAACACAAGGTACAACCTTGGCCACCTCACGCAATGACCTTTCTGGGCCTCCATGTAAGGACATCCCTTACACATTCCTGGCCTCAGCACTTTCCTTAGTCTTAGAAGGAAATTCTATCCCTGGCTCTAAAACCAGAACCACATGGCCAAAGCTGTGAGTTCTGCTGTTAGCTGGGGCTGGAACATGACCCCTTGTTCAGTTAGATCTTCATTAGCTTTCTGTTTTCAATGGTTCCCTTCTCTGCTTAGACTTGGCTGTTCTGGAACTTGCTCTATAGACCAGGCTGGTCTTGAACTCAGAGATTGCATGCCCATGTCTCCTGAGTGCTAGGATAAAAGGCATGTGTCAATCTGGATCAAAAGATGTGTCATCCCACCTCAAGATCAGGATCAAAGGCCCATGTCTTCCAGCCTCAAGATCCAGATCATGGGTGTGCCCTCCATTTCTGTATTATAGTTCATTCCAGATGCAATCGAGTTGACAATCTAGAATGGGCATCACAATACACCTATTTAGAATAGGTGGCAATGTCCCTAGGGGAACATCCTTTCTTTTTTTTTTTTTTTTTTTTTTTTGGTTCTTTTTTTTTTCCGGAGCTGGGGACCGAACCCAGGGCCTTGCGCTTCCTAGGCAAGCGCTCTACGGGAACATCCTTTTTATAAAATGAAAGTTTGTCTGGGTGGGATCTTGCCCTGAGGTCATTGTTCCCTTAAATTTCATTTAATATCTTTAATCTGTTTGTCTCCATGAACGGATTTAGCTCCATTCCACTTCCTGGTGCCCCTTTGTCCCTTGAACTGTACATTTTGAACTTTTCCTTTGCTTGCGAAGTTTCATCAAAATGCTCTTCATAAGGTCCTAGGAACCACACGATGGAGTCTATACTAAGCTGTTCTGAGATTTCCTTTGCCAATGAAATTAATCTAAATCTCTTCACCTTAGCCTTAGGCAGACTCTTCCAACAAGAGCAAAAAGCAGCCATATTCTTTACCAAAATATCATAAAAAACTATCTCTAGGCAGAATATTAAAATTCTTTTCCTCTGAAACCTCTCGAGCCAGTTCCCCACAGTTCAAATCACCCTCAACAACACTGTCTTCCACGTTCCTACTAGTATGGCCCATGAGACACCAATTAAAGCATGATTTACTAATCCGAAGTCCCCAAATCCACATTCCTCCAATAACAGCACAATCAGTCTGTCACAGCAATACCCCAGTCCCTGCTACCAACTCTGTCTTAGTTAGGGTTCAACTGCTCTGAACAAACACCGTGACCAAAGCAACTCTTAGAAAGGACAACACTTAATTGGTGCTGACTTACAGTCTTAGAGGTTCAGTCTAGTATTGTTATGGCGGGAAGCATGACAGCATCCAGGCAGACATGGTGCTGGAGAAGGAGCTAAGAATTGTTCTACATCTTGATCCTCGGGCAGCCAGGAGGAGACTGGATTCCACACTGGGTAGAGCTTGAGCGCTATGAGACCGCAAAGTCCATCTCCACAATGACATCCTTCCTCCAACAAGGCCACACCTCCTAATAGTGCCACTCCATAAGGGCCAAGCATTCAAACACTCGAGTCTATGATGGGCTTACCTATTCAAACCACAACCACTCCTGGTTCTAGCAGCTGCTGTCCTGGAAAATGACACCCTCCCCATGGCTCTCCCTGCTCATCCTTCTGCAGGACTCCTCTGTCCCACTCTGCTGTTCCAAGGAGATCCAGACCAGTGGAGGCAGGTGAGTGCAAGAGTCCTGCTGGGACAGTGGTGGTGGCAGCTCGTGCTCAGCGCCAGCTGGAACTTTAGCAGCTTCTGGGGCAGCACCCAGATACGGCTCTTGTTGGGGTGGAGGCAGCTTTCTGAGCTGTAAAGGGTACCCTCATTTCCTCTGGACCCTGACCCTAGGGTGTGGGGTTGAGTTTCGGGCTGTGTAGCCTTCCTTCCTCAGTTCCTCCTTGGCTCCTGGTCCCCTTCAGGCTTTCAGCTCTTCTCTTTGATTTTCGATGTTGGAAGCATTGCGTGGAGGCAGGTAAAAGACTGAAAGTGGGATGTGTCACTCAGTGACCATGACCCTCAGTGTGCATGCAGTGCAGGGGCACACCTCCTGGGGACCTGAGGGCTGATCAGCACGTGCTGGAGAAAGAGGTCATTCAAAGACAGAACCGGACCCAGAGCTTATAGCTCACTGCACTGTTAGCACAGGGCTCACTGCTCTGTTAGCTCACAGCTCTGTTAGCTTACAGCTCACTGCGTTATTAGCTTAGAGCTCACCACACTGCTAGCAACTGGAAACTTAGGCGTTGACACAGGGAGATATCATAATGGGGCCTGGTTCAAATTAGCTCAGTCTAAAATGCACTTGAAAATGGCCTTACATCAGATCCTGTTCTGTTTAAGAGCGCCCTGGGAAACTGCTCCAAGTTGTCATGGTGTGGCTCATTTCCTCAGTAAACCACTTGGCAGCGCCGCCTGCCACGTCTAGGCATGGGCAGACTGCCTTTGCTTTGCCTTTGCCATCTCTGGAGGAGACCCCTGAGATCTGCTGCAGAGAAAGCAGGAGCCTGAACTATGACCTCTGCAAACCTCTCCACTTGGTACTGCTGCTGGGGGAGACCCAATTCTTCAGAGGCCTGAGGGCCAGCCTGTCCACCCACAGCTGCTCTCTACCAGGAAGGAGGGAGGAGGACCAGGATCAGATGCAACCGAAGAAACCCATCTGCAGCCCCACTTCCCCCGAGACCCTGGTGAGGAGCTGCACTGAATTGGCCAGACACACAAGAACAGCCCCGTTACGGGCACACTTACTTTTGCCAAAGCTTCTCAAATTCTCTCGGGGTGAGGGGGATGTCAAAGCCGTACAGTGAGTTCTTAATGTCCCTTCGCCGGAGGATGCCGTTGCCCTCATTGTCAGTTTCTATGAAATTCTACAACAGAAGGTGGCACTCAGTGATGTGCAGACCCAGAGACCCTCCGCAGCTTCTGGGACACTCAACACTTGTCTATGTGGACATGTGAGCGGTGCTGTGCCAGGGTGCTGCTTGCCCTTATGCTTTTGAGACTGAGATATGGGGTTCACTGAGCCAGCCCCAGGGAGGACTGCAAACCCCAGGGGTCATTCCATCCTCACATCCCCCAGCACTGAGGTCACAGACATGGACCACCATGCCTGGCTTTCTAAAATGTGGGTCCTAGGGTCAAACTCGGGTCGTCATGCTTGTTTGTTTGTTTGTAGACAGGGTCTCACTATGCAGCCCAGGCAGGTCTAGGCCAGACTGTTCTGAAACTCCCAGATATTTACCTTTCTCTGCCTCTGAGTGCCAGATTTAAAGACGTATGCCACCATACCTGTTAAGCAGGTATCAAATGTGTTACTGCCCCCCCCCCAACATTTAATATTTTTAATGGAACTTGGCAATGGAACTAGCTGGCCAAGATGTATTCATAAAGGCGGGAGGGGCAGCCCAGCAAGGGAATATCTGCCTATAGTGTACTAGGACCTGCATTTGATCTTAAGCACAACAAGATTTATGAAGGTGCATTCATAAGTTACAGCAACTAGAACGGTGTAACCGGGACCAGGACAAACTGATCATTGGTGAGATGAGGTGTTCACAGACTCTGTGGGAGGGGTGGAGGGTGGGGATGGAGCTGTGGGGAGGTAAAGGTGGAGCAGGGACACCTGGTCACCCTGCAGAGGAGCTGAAGGTAGGCATGGCCCAGGGCACACCGCATGCCTGGTCCTCATCTCAAAGTGAAGGTTGGAACTGATTCCCTGAGGAGAACAGGAGAAGGTCTTCACTGAGATCAAGGTAGGAGAGCAAAAGAAAAAAGGACCCCAGCAAGCATTTCACAGGCAGCCCGAATAAGAAAAAGCCAAATGGAAAGATGTATGGTCTCCTTAATCACCAACGGAGTGTGAGCTGGAACTGAATCCCACACCTGCGGGAATGACAAACTCGAATGCACGCTGCTGCAGGGGAGAGCGGAGAAGGGACATACCAACAAAACGACGTCTATCTGGTCTGCACATGAGTGTGCTGCCAGCCAACCTAAGAGAGTATTCTCCTCCATCCGGATGCAGGCTGACCCCTTTAAATCTCTCTCAATCACATGTTTGGATTCTACAACCCCTGCTCCAGCAGAGTCACGGCTGAAACATAACCAAGCTCTCGGCTAGTTTGGGCCTGGCGTACAGGAATCTCGGGAGGCATTGCACTGTCCCACTACCCTGTTAGCAGATGAGCAAAATGAACCCGTGCAGGCTGTGATAGGAGCGAGGCCAGGGCAAGCCACTGCCTATTGCTTGGGGCACTCAGGTGCAGCTTCTCAGGGCAGACAGGTATGCACAGAAAGCCTAATGTGCCAGGAAGACAGAAGCCACAAGAACCCTTCCTACTTCCCCAACGCTGTGAGCCAAGCATTCGGATGGTGCTGGACAAGGTGCTGGGCACGCCTGAGGGCAAGTGTGTGCCAGCCAACTGAACCAACTGTGGATACAAACTGGAAACCTTGGCCAGGTGGGATTCACCACTCAAAGCATGCTCAGTGCTGGGAAACTCCTCCAGCGTGGTCCGTCATCACACAGACGGAGAAGGAAACAGTGATCAGCTGCAGAAGCACATGGACAAACCCCGACCCTCGCTGATGACGTCATACGCAGTCGACTAGGATCAGGATGGAGCTTCCTTGACTACGCAGCCCCAGAGCTGGCAATTGTATCTGGCCGTGAGGATCCAGGAGCTGCCCACTAAGAGCAGAATGGCCATAGCAGACAGAAATGGCTTAACTCCAGGTCAGAGTAGTGTGGAGGAAGGTGGAAAGGGTCTAGCATGTCACCTTGGAGAGAAGAGAGCAGTGAGGAGGAGGGAAAGGAAGGGAGGGTGCAGCCCTGCCTCGGTGGGCCGCAGCACACTTGTTGAGGGCACTGTGTGGAGGAGAAGCCGGCCCAGGCTTGAGGGAATCCAACAGAACTTTGCATTAGGCAGGAGCCAAGAGAGAGCCCATGGGGAGAGCAAATGAGGAAGTCAGACACAGCAAGGTCACCCTTAAAGACAGAGAGGGCGGGCACTGCAGCTTGCAATTGTGACCATGATGCTTTGTATGTGCTTGGGCCAGGGAGTGGCACTATTAGGAGATGTTGGAGTGTGTCACTGTGAGTGTGGACTTTAATACCCTAGCCATAACTGCCCGTCTTCATTTCGAGGCCTTCCATGAAGATGTGGAACTCTCAGCTCCTCCCACACCATGCCTGCTTGGATGCTGCTGCTGTGCTCCCACCTTGATGATACCGGACTGAACCTCTGAACCTATAAGCCAGCGCCAACTAAATGCTGTCCTTACAAGAACTGCCTTGGTCATAGTGTCTGTTCACAGCATTGAAGCCCTAACTGAGACAGTGACCTTCCTTTCTGGGGAAGGTCACGGTGTCCTTGGTGAACCCACATCCCAGATTCAGGAGAAACTTTGTCCATCCCATCCTGCTGTCCTGAGGCTTAGCTGTCCCTGTCATTGTCAGATTGGCTATCCATGACATCACAACTTATGAGATTGCTCATGGTGGCATGTGTCTTGGAAAGGCACTTCCTGTCGTCTTGTCGAAATGTGGAAACAGCTCCTACGATGCCCATTGGCTGTTGTGTCAAACCATTGTTGACTCTTGCCCTGATTTCCCCTTTAAACTTTAACTCTTCTCCAAGCCCGAGCTCAGGTCAGAACTTCTCCACAGGCCCCAAGTTCCACACAGTCTTCTCACCTTCTCACCAGTGATTCAGAGTAGAACTTACTTCAGAAGAATTTAATGGTGTGTATTTGGGACTTTGTTTTCTCTCTCTCTCTCTCTCTCTCTCTCTCTCTCTCTCTCTCTCTCTTTTTATAAACTTACAGATTTTTTTTATTAGACATCTAAATGATGTTTTCAGGTCAGTGCTCTTCAGGGACATGGAATTAAAATGATTAATTCCTTGGAAAGAGTCTCACTCTATCTTAAATTAATAAACAATTCAAACATTTGAAAACCATAAAGAAATGGGGTTGGGGATTTAGCTCAGTGGTAGAGTGCTTGCCTAGCAAGGGCAAGGCCCTGGGTTCGGTCCCCAGCTCCGAAAAAAAAAAAAAAAGAAAAAAGAATTGTAAATCTCTCGCTACTCTTTCCCTCCTTTCTCTGCAGTATATGACACAGCTCAGAATGGTCTCAAACTCACTCTGTAGTTGAGGCTGACCTCGAACTCCTGATCATCCTACCTCCACCCCTCTAGAACTAGGATAGTGTGAGCAACCATACCTTAGTTTTCTTATGTTTTTGAGACACGGACTTGCTATGTAGTTCTGTCTGCCTACGAACTTGTAACACTTTTACTACGTTGGCCTCCAGAATACTAGAATGGCTGGCACATGAGCCGTGAGCAGCGTCTCTCCTCCACATCTTCGTGCACGTGTTTGCATTACATAGTGCACAGTGAAGGTCAAAGAACAACTTGGAAGGATCGGTTCTCTCCCCTTCCACCACATGGGGTGTAGGGATTGAACTCAGGTCTTCAGGCTTGGCCGCAAGCTCCTCTTCCTGCTGAGCCACCTCACCAGTCCTTTACTGTGTCTTTAAACACCTTTGATAACCTCTCCTGTTTCAAGCATAAAGTTCCTTCACTGAGTCCACTCTCCTCAGTGGTTGAAAGCACAGGTAGAATGTTCTAGGACTCTACAGTTATACCATCTCTATTACTTGGCAGTGACAGAAATATCCAATGAACGTCACCACAGCTGCAGTCGGTGCTGGTGCTTTGGTTAGGGCAAAGCCAGGTGCACTCAGAGTGTTGGGGAAAGTCTGTTGTATAGAACAGCAGGTACAACACTGAGGGTGCATGGCGATGTCTCCCCTTCTCCACACTGCTCTGGCAGCTGGGCCAGCCCAGCAGTCACTAACAGCGGAAGTGGGCTCCCCCCACCTCCCTTACCTTGGACAGGTCTGCCCATCTGGTTTTGGCTTTCATGATGAGGTATTGATGAGCCTGCTCACAGGCTAGCTCAGAGTCTGCAACTTTCTGTTTACATCTGAAGAGAAAAGAACGCACAACCGTGCTTAGGAGTGATGGGTTAGGACTCTCCCAAACTCCCCCACCCCACCCCTGATGCTTCAAAGGTGCCATTAAAGTCTGTGGTTTCACATCTGGACTCAATTCTTACAACACAGTCTCATTTCCCCGGCTGCACGCCCGGGATCTTCCGAAACTTTATTTTCAGATTTAAGAACAAATTGTGCCTTCCGCCCCAGCACACATAGCCCAGAGGGCCTGTTTCTTCCCCAGGGGTTTGAAAAAGCAGAAGGTATGTATAAAAGGATATTGGGTGTCTTAGGGAGGAACCATAGGACATTTTAGTTCTGATTCTCTGATTTTGCGAGTCCACATTCAGTTGAACAGCAGAGGTGTATTAGAAAGCAGAGGTCCTGGGTTGGGGATTTAGCTCAGTGGTAGAGCGCTTGCCTAGGAAGTGCAAGGCCCTGGGTTTGGTCCCCAGCTCCGGAAAAAAAAAAAAAAAAAAAAAAAAAAAAAAAAAAAAGAAAAGAAAAGAAAGCAGAGGTCCTTTCTCCCAGCCCCAGCAATTTCTAACTTTCAAGACTTACTCTACTTATGTCTAGTGATGTGTACCTATGTGGGGGTGAGTGCACATGAGTGCAGGTGTCCTCAGCGGGGCTGGGTGGCATGTGGTTGTGAACTACCTGACAAAGGTGCAGGGACCTGAACTTGGGGCCTCCCTAAGAGCAGGGCATGCGTCTAACCACTGAGACACGACACCCAACCACTACCATGGCAATCTTACCAGAGTTAGGCTTAAAGGAGTCAAAGAGGATCAGGATTCCACTCAATTACTTACAGATGAGGAGTGCTCAAGATACCTCAGAAAGGCCTGGTGCTGCTGTCCCTACGCAGGCCTGCCTGGGGCACAGTGGTGGATGCCTGGGCTGCTCTGCCCACTAAACGGATCAGGAAATTGGGAACAGTTGAGACCACAGGTCAGTGGTTGCCTCTGGGTCCTACGTCATGGCCTGAGACCTCCCTATCTGGTTCCCAGCATGACTCCTTCATGACTCTCCTACTTAATGCTTCTGGTATCCCTGGCTTCACCCCCTCCACCCTCAGAGCAATGCCATGAGTGTCTGGCCTCACCCATGTTTCTTCGACATTTCTTTCCAACTGCCTACTGGACTCCTCAGAATCACGGAACTTCACGGGTCGCAAAGGATCCGCTGCCCTGCCACCCTGGCCTCTGCGGCTGTGACCCCCATGGGGGCCTGGGAAGGCTGACAGGACCCTGTGGTGTCTTCACCACTGACTTGTAAGGACGGAAGCCCCGTGAGGCGCTGAGGACGGGAGGCTTTTGGCAGCCTTGCCCTGCGTCTCTACTATCTAACGCAGCACGCTGGCCTGGGGTACTTTAGGCGCCGAGATGGAAGGAGGTTGTATCTTGTTTACACAAGTAAACAACCTCCATCTGCCAACACAGAGGGAGCTACAAACTGGTAAATAATTTATCTGGGCCAATAAATAACACCACCTGTGACGAGGTGGGATCCTATCAGAAATGCCAGGCACATGCGCTTATCCGTCCTGCCAGATGTAGCCCCTCCACCTGGGCCTGTCAGAGGAGGAGAGCCTTGAGATGAGACTAAGTTGAAGCCTCGGCACCCATGTAGGAAGCTAGCCGTGGTGGTGCATGCTCGAAAGCTCAGGGAGAGACAATGTCTCAAAGATAGGGCGGGTGGTTCCTGAGGAACACCACTGTGGCTGACCTGAGGCTGACCTCTGACCTCCACGCACAGGTATACACACCCACCCCCGTATGTCACACATAGGAACACACACATACACACTTTAAAAAGAATGATATAGTACTGTCAGGGAAAGACCAGTGACTCTGCTCACATCGGCTTTCTACAGATGACAGTGGGTGCTTCTATGCTACGTATCCCTTAGGCGGTGTCCCTACTCTGATCTCAAGGCCTCAGACAACAGAGTCTATCCAAAGGCTTCCAATGCTTCCGCCTTGAAAGGCTGAGCAGAAGGCCACACCTCTGATTCCATGCAGAGAAATGGAGGAGTGCATGCATTTATATGAATGAGAAAAGGCCTGGTAGGCAGTGAGCTATGAAGTCACATCCCCGTGGACACCATGGGTGTCTTATCTGATTGTTCTACCTCCCACGTAGTGTGCACGTGTTTTCTAAACTCAGAAAAAGGAGGCGGGGAGAGAAAAGAAAGGGAAAAAAAGGTGGTTCCAGGCTCATTTTTTGTGTCCCACCATGGCCGCAGCAGCACTGCTGGTCTTCCTGGTGGAGGGGCCAGCATGCGCCGATGGCTCTGACCGCACCACCTTCTTACCTAATGAGTCTTTGAGGTGCCTCATCTGACTTCCAGGGTCTCTTCTCACACAGGTTCTGAAACTCTCGGAAGTTTAGTGTGACGCTAAGTCTCAAGCCCATGAGGCTGAGGAAGCGTTCAAACTCGAAGTCCATCATGTTGATCAGCAGGTACTGCAGCAGTCTGTGAAGGTCATGCATGCTGATGATGCCGTCCCTGTCTGTGTCTATTCTAAAGAAGGCGGCGTACGAGTCCTACGAGCAGAACACACACGTCAATGCACTTCTCTTCCACTTACACACCACTCACAGCCACCCCGTACAGGGACACGGAGGGAGCTCCTGTCCTGGCCAGATGCCACTCAGGGAAGTGGGAAGCTTAAGGAGCGAGGGCAGCTCGGGACACCTGCATGTCCTGTACCTGCCCATGGAGTGAGGAGAGTGGGCGGGGCTTCCTGGAGAAGGCAAAACTCTCCCTGCCCTGGAGTGTTTGGACTGTCTGGCCACATCTCTTTTCAGATAAGCAAACCCTGTCAGGTTTCACAACCAGGAGCCACCTGTGTCAGGGCTCTGTCTGGAAGGCCGAGAGGAAGCCCTTTGCTCTGTTCATGGTGCTGCCCAGAGGCCCCGTGATCGGGATATAAAGAAACAGGTTCACACCCTCTATCAGTGTAACTTTGGGTCAGGCATCTGACCGTGACACCCTTTGCCTCTTCAGATATAAAACTGCTAAATAATGGGCCACACTTTGGTGGCCCTTTGGCTTGTTCTGTGAGTATCCTAAAAGACTGTCACTATGTCTGCTGCCTAAAGTCAGACAGCGAGTGGACCAACATCTGCCTGTGGCCACAATGTGCACTGTCCCCTGACTTGCAGAGCTGCTGACATGGTCCTAGTATCCTGTTTCTGAGGAGCCCTTACACTGCCCTCTCCTGGGAACTTGAGGATGTCTCCTGGTGTCTTGAAGATGCCACACCGATCCCTTCAGACTACAGCTCCCCATCAGGAGTTGTTCAGAACACTGAGTGGGCCTGTTTCTTTTTTTTTTTTTTTTCTTTTTTGGAGCTGGGGACCGAACCCAGAGCCTTGCGCTTGCTAGGCAAGCGCTCTACCGCTGAGCTAAATCCCCAACCCCAGTGGGCCTGTTTCTTGTTAGTGTCTGATTAGGTGCTTTGGGTTTTCGTGGAAAGTTCTAGCTGAGATACCTCACTGATTCGGTCACCAGACATTCCTATGTGCAGTCACTGTGCTGAAAAAAACATGGGGATGGTTTAAACGATGTCAGCTCTGCTCAGAGTCACTGCATGTAGAGGGGAGGGGGCTCTGCCAGGGCTAAGTAGGGCTGCAGACTCACCTGTTCACAGGTTCCCTCTAACTCTGGCTCTGAGCCTCTCATACTGCTGACCCACTGTGCGGGTCAAAGGCCAAACCTCTTGCTCAATCCTCTCAGGTCTCTTGGCTTGGCAGATGGTTGCTCAGACCACATACTCAAGAGTCCCAAGTCCTCCTGTTTGTGTCTCACAGATATGTCACATATCAGACTCTCTCCCTGTGCCTGGAACCTACCCTCCTCACCCACTTGCCTCACAAGTTTACAAGCTTCCGTCTCAGAAGTTCCCCTCCCCAACACGACAATCCTGGGTGTCATCACAGAGGCCGTGATGAACAGATACACTCGAGTTTCTGGCTATTGCAGCCAACAGCTATTGGGCTTTGGGTAAGACTCTCTCCATCTCTGACCATGTTTCCTCAATATCTACTCGATAGGGTAGGTGGAGAGTAAAGAAAATATACATGTGTGCTCCCAGGCACATGACCAGAACCCTCACTGATTCATCAGCTAAGCAAGCACTGATCACCGTGGGGAGCAGGCAGGGGGTGGTTGGTGGGTGGAGAAAGATGGTGGAATTGTGGCTCAACCCACGTACAAACGCATGCAGGCTGAGTCCCTGGGAGCCAGCGGATCCACGTGGCTCATGTGGAGGGCTTAAAGAAGACAGGGAGCTGGGAGGGCCAAAGCTATCCCACAGGAGAGGAGAAGTTGCCCAGGAGAGGAACAGAAATTCGAGTGAGAAGAGGGCCACGCCAGAGCAGAGGCAGAACAAAGAGTCGGAGTAAATAGGAGGCTGAGGGGCCTCGAATGGACGGCGTGCCTGCAAGACCAGATTCAGACCGCGTGGTGGAAAACGGAGTGTAGAGGGGTGGCTTATGCCATCCTCCTGCGGTCCTGCTTCATTCTGCTCACTGTTTTAAAGGACGGGGTGCAGGTGCAATGGCTGGGTCTGTAGATGCAGCCAGAGGCATGCTCCTGTGCATGCCCTTGCCAGTCAGGTGACCGGACTGAAGGTCAAGACCATAGGGACCACAGAGGACCTGGATGAGGCTCCTACTAGGGCATATCCTCAGGTCACCACAGGCTCTCTGGTTTTCCTGGCTTCTTCCCTGCCTGTCTGCTGCCTCCCAGTGGTCTGCTCACCTACCTACTCCTGCCCAGTTAGGAGGGGCCCAATCTTCCCACAAAGTCGAGTGCTCTCACCCCACACAGGCAAATTATTAAGCTCATCTTCCTTCTCTAAACCCTTCCTACTTGTTACCATGGAGTTTGGGACCATTGATCAACCTTGTCCACTGAAGGTCTCATGTGCAGGCAGTCCATGTTTCTGTTCTGCTGTTTGTCTTCCCTTAGAGAGCCCTGTTGGTTCCTGACCAGCTTGAGCTCCTGTCTGCCTTCTCCTTCCTTTCCTACCACCATTTGACTTGGCCTTCAGACCTGGAACAGGAGCCCTTCATCCTCTGGAGTAGCACACCTTAAAGGGCCCTGCCTCTTTTGTCCCACGGTGCTCTACCAAGATCTCCTCAGAAGGTAGCCACAGTGTCTATGAGTTGCCACTCGCTGTCTGTGTCTTGGACAAGAGTAGACTCTAGGCAGGGCGCCCCAGCATTTACTGCAGACTCTGGCTGGCAGCGGGCATGCATACTTTGTTCGGCGCACAAGGGCCAGTGAGCCTGTGCAGGATTCCAAGTCCACTGTCCCATGGGTGGCCATGCTCCCTAAGAGGGGTTTCTTTGTTTCTACCATCAGTGTTGATTGGGCTCTCAGAGTTCGGCTCCCTGTCTCTGTGTTTCCCCTGTAGCTACCAGGCCTGACTGGGTACCAGAACTCATGCATGTGTGAGCTGTAGGGTGGGGAGCAGGGTGGAGCCTTAGAGAAGCTACGATGTAGAGAACCACGTTACCCGGAACGAGTCCTTCAGTTTCTTGGGGAAAATTCTCAGGCATTCCTCAGCGGATACGAAGTGCTCATCCAAATTCATTTTAGAGGTTGGGCGTGACTGCAGTGGAACTGTTTCCAGTCCACTCAGCATAGAGTCTAAAAGGATAACAAGTGGGAAACTTCTGTGAGCTCTGCAGCCACACCTCTGCGACAACCTCAGTACCTGCTCCTTCCCTTCTGAAGCCTGGTAGAGAGAGACCCCACACGGCCTAGCATCCCATGGTTGCACCATAGCACTGTTCTCTAAGGATCTGCCTCCCTCACCTCCCAACACATCTTAGGAAGGCTCTTATCTCAAAGAGAGCTTGGTTCCCACAACATGGGGACACATGGCACTTGGTACCCTTGGCATGTACATCTGTCCCAGGCTTCTGTCCTTCCTAGTTCACCTCCTGATTCCGAAGGCCTCTCCCTTGTCCTTACTCATTAACTCAGCAGACTTTCCTCACCACAATCCTTCCATCATCACTGATAACACCCCGCCAGGGCACATCCCAGAGTTCACAGCCTGGGACTAGAGGGGCTTCTGGTCAGGGCAGATCTGCCCTTAGCAGAGACTCTGGCATATGGCAAGCACATGGGGCTTGTGTTCTGAATGATGGAGTAAGAATGAGTGACTCTCCAAAGTCTAAGCTGGCCCCATTAGCAGTCGTCATTTTGCCCCTAGCAAAGAGGCCTCCTTACCTATCCCTTAACGATGATAGAGAACTCAGGAGAGGGGCTCAGAGTTAGATCCCTCCAACTACACGAAGAGCTAGAGTTTCATGCCCCCTTTTGGTGGCAAGGAAGTGTATGCTGTGCTAGAAATGGGGTTCGTGGGCTCCCTGGCCACCCAGATAGCACTCAGGATTGCACAGCTGGACCTCCGGTGGTCATTTATAGCTTCCTCACTCACGCCATGCTCACAAGGTTGGCTCACCAGATGATACATTCTGGGACATGGCTGCAGTAGTAACATGTGGGGTCTTTGGGGGTGGCAGGGTGGGGTCAGGGCTCCCTGACTTCTACTTTCTCCACCTCAAAGTAGGGGCTGATTACTGCTTAGCAGATCATCAGAGTTAATCCCTCCACAATGAGCAACACATACACACACATAAAAAAACCGCATACATATAAGCACATATATACATATACACACAGATGCACAGTCACAAACACACATATCAACATTTATACATACAAATACACACATATCTACATACTCACAGACACACATGTCTACATACATACACACGCAAACAAACATATACACATATACATACACATACACACAATAAACACAAACATACACATTCTCACATATATACACATATGTACACACATATAAACTTATACATACACACACACACACACACACACACACACACACTCAAACACACACCCTAGGGTCACTGGAACATGACTTTCCTTTCCTGAAGCATCTGGCCCTGTAGGGCCTAGAAGAGGGCAGCAACAGCAGGTTATTGATAGTGGTAGGGACAGGTCAGGGAGAAGCAGGGCAGGCAGAGGAGGATGGGACACATTGTCCCACCAGGCCTCAGGCAGGTGTCCAGAGAGAGCTGCAGTTGCATAGCAGATATGCCTCAGAGCTCTTCTTCCTGCAATTTCCTTCAGGGGCGTCAAACAGACAGGAAGTGACAGCATTCTAAGCTGTCTCTGATGACCAGGGCCTCCCTCTCACACAGGGGAAGGGCTGTCTCTCACTGTGTAAGCAGGGATGCTGCCTGGGGCAGGGTCGATGAAGTCACCCCTCAAGGCCAGTGACAGGGGAAGGGACATGTGACCCGGGTTTCTAGAGTCTCTGTCCAGCCATCCTGTAGGCCTTGCAGCAATAAGAAATATATCCCTGTGCCTCTGTACAGGAACTTGGTAGCTTTGCCAAGGAGCTGGACTCTGAGAGAAGGGGATGGATGGCCCTAGAATCTTGAAAGGGCCAGAGGCCCAGCTGTTGGCTCTCATGAGAGACTGACGAGCAGAAGCACGGGTGGCCAAGGAGGTGATTCAGCTCTGCCTACCTCGTGACACTAACTTTTTAAGGACCATTAGGGATAGGTATAAATATGACCAGCCTCAGTGGCCTTGGGTTCATCCCTGAATCTAGACTGTCTACATCCCCACCTGGGAAGAGAAAGGAACAATGGTAGCCTGCAAGCCACATTGCTAATTACAGACAAGCATCTAGAGAGAGAGAGAGAGAGAGAGAGAGAGAGAGAGAGAGAGAGAGAGAGAGAGATCCCACAACCTTGTGCATGCCAGGCAAGAACTCCTGAAACACGCATATCCCCAGTCCTCAGATAGCCATCTTTTATGGAGGAAAGTCTTAAAGGCTGTGAGGTGGGTCTGAGGAAGCACTCTGGGGATCCTCTACTCTGAGTCCGTAGTCCGCTCACCAAGTTCTGCTCAACTTGGTGAAAGGACTGAAACATGGATAAGATTAGGCAAAGATGGCTTCCACCTCTCCGCCAGGGACTGTCGTCAAATGAGGAAACTGGCGGCACTGCCAGGAAAGACCTGTGGTGACATCAGGCCCCATCGTGGGCAAGATACGCCAGCATCTGCTGGCTAGCTACCTTCAAATCCCATGGTAAAGTCCTGGTAGCTCATGCCGTCTTCGTTCTTGAAGCCTAACTTGGAAGCTAGCATTGCATATTGGCAGTCATTCATAGGCATTCCACTTCTCTCCAGGACCTAGCAGGGAGGAGGGCAAGAGGGAGAGAGGCATCAGGGTGGCTGTCCCATAAGCCACTGCTCCTCTGCAGGCTCCGGCAGCCATTATTACTTGTCTGCCTCCCCAACCCCGCCCTCTGTGTCCCTAGATGGGTGGGGCCAGCCCTCTGTGTCCCTAGATGGAGGCTCGGGGTTGTTTCTGGGGCTTGTGAGTAAACAAAGGGCTCAGGCAGTATGACACTTAGACACAGCCGGCTCAGCAGCTCTTCGTCAAGGCCCTGCCAGCCAAGGTGCCCAGCTCTCTCGCCTCTCAAGCGGCTTCTATGGCCCATAAGCTAGTTTTTTCCTCACACATTTTCCCAGGTCAGAGGCACGATGAAGGCAGTCTTCCAGAGGGGAAAGTAAGGTTGTCCCCCAGCTTCATCGTGAGCCACAGAGGAAAGCCGTGAGGCTGTCTGAGGGGAGGGCAGCAACAAGTACCATTTGGCCTCTCCTTGTGCGAGTCCACTGGCTGAAGGTGGTCTCTGGATCCTTCGCTCCGGCACTGACACACACTCCTGTTCGGTTTGTGTATATGGTGTGAAGTGGGGAAACAAAGGAGCATATACGTGTCCCTCTGTGACAAGCACTGGGACAGAACTGTCCCACAGCCACCTTCCTAGAAGACTCTGAATAGTCAAGCTGCTGTGGGCAGATGGCTTTGGCTCAGTGGTGGTCATGGGCAATCCAGGAGCTGTCTGCCTGGAGGGAGCCTGGCACAGAGAGGAGGATCAGTGCAGGGGAAAGAAGACTGTTTCACCTTGCTGTTTACCCGGTGTTCACACTCTGAGTGAGGATGGAGACCCATTCAATGAAGGCTGCGGACTACAGGTTCAGAACGGGGCTATGTGTCTAGCAGGATGACAGAGGTAGAAGGTTTGCTGAAAGCTTGTGGGAGGCTCAATGCTCAAGGTTGTAGGGAGGGGTGTTTTGTCTGCAGTCTGGCCACACTGGGACGGTGGATGTGTGACTAGACCGGCTTTATTGAAACTCACTACCAGGAGGGCCCATGGAGCCACAGAGGAGTCGATGACACTCCCAGGAAGGACAGCTGGACGACACAATCTGTGCTGTCCTCTTTATGGTGCCCCACATTGGT
Source organism: Rattus norvegicus (assembly GCF_021556685.1). Lineage (NCBI taxonomy): Eukaryota > Metazoa > Chordata > Mammalia > Rodentia > Muridae > Rattus > Rattus norvegicus. Next base: position 124,647,488 of record NC_141540.1, read on the forward strand.
CAGTACAGAGAAAGAGTTCCCAGGCCAGATGCCACAGCACAGACATCAGCAATAGCCAGCTGTGTTCCCGTGTGCCTCACTCTTGGGAGCAGCTGGCATGGGACCTCAGGAGGAGGCAGGTACTCTCAAAGACACTAGCTTGCCATACCCAGGCTCGGTGAAACATAGACGTCATCTGAAGTCCCTATATGGCCCAGCAAGCCTACTCTATTGTTCCCTTAACTCAGATGGAGCCTTGGCTGTGAACATCAGTATCCCTGAAGCTTGGCACTGGTCTCCTTTTCTCAGGATCACATAGCACAGAGGAGACGTGGACATGAGTTGACACAGTTGGATAATTCTGGTGTTGCACAAAGCCAGTGGAGGCCAATCTGGGGACATAAGGCAGGGCTGGGCCCCATTCCATCACCCTCACTGAGACGCTACTCTCTGACTGGGTGCCCTGCACTGTGCGAGCTCTCTGAGGCACTCAGTGCCCTTCATTTCATCCCATCAGAGGCTCAGAGAAAGGATCTCCCAGAGTCCTGTACAAAGACCTGAAAACAAATGCTTCTGACTTACCCTGGCCACCTGGCCTGGCTCTCATCACGAACCACCTCATACCACTGGAGTAAAGAAGCCAGGCTGGAGAAAGAATGGGGCACTAGAAGTAGACTGTACTCACACAGTGAAAGAGGAAGCTGCCTGCTGTGGAACCCTGGGACTCACACAAACCCCAACTGGCCACATGGGAGGAAGCTAACTGGAGTCTTGGCAAATATCTTGTGACCCCACCAGTTGGGAAAGTGCAGGAAGCCAAGGGGCTGTGAACAGGCCTGGCTTCATGTGTCTGCACCTTCTCTGGAGGCTTCAGAAAGCAGTTTCTCCTCCCACCCTTCACCTGGACATAGTGTGGAGCCTTAAGCCTCTGCCTCCCCACTGGCCTGCAGACTTTGAACCCCTTGAACAGACTAGACTTGGCTCCGTGCACAGAAGTCACCATTTATTTGTGTTGTCACATGTCCTTTCTGGAGTGCAAGATGAGGATACAGGGATGAACAGTGAGAAGATGGTAATACACCCTTCCTGGCTGGCTGGTGTGTGTGTGTGTGGGGGGGGTCTTTGTGTGTGTATGCATGTATACACAAGTGCCTGTATGTGTGTGTGCACAAGCGCGTGTGCGCATGTGTATCTGGGTGTGTGAACAGGCCACAGTGTGCTGATTGCAGGACCAGGAGGTGCAGGGGTAGTGGCATTACTGAGGAAAAGTGTCGGATTCCAAGGCCATACTTTGACTGGGAATCCCATGCCATCTGGGCCACTCTCTGTGTTCCCAGGCCCAGCTCTGTGGAGGTTTCTGTCGTAGCATGGGGTGCAATGAGCGTTTAGAGAGAAAGCTGCAGCCCACGCAAAAGCACCCAGAGGCAATGGGTCTCAGAAATGAATAGATGGGTTACTCACTTTGAGAAATAACTTCCTATTTTGAAAACAATCACACATGAATTATTCATTGCAAAGTCCTCCTGCTTAGTCCTTTCACAAAAACATATGCAGTGGAGGGAAAGAAAATGTCTGCAGGCAAGTGTTTCCCAGCCTGGAGGGTTGTGAAGCACTGGGGAGACGCCCGGAGCCTTACACAGCCTGGCCAGTGGGCTGGGTGTGCAGTTCCCCAGGGGCCAAGAGTGCCCTGTGACGGGCTGATCTCACTGGCAAGCTTCTCAGAAGCACTGGGCTCCCCCCAGGCTGCACCCCTCTCAGCTGCAAAGACCACGGCAGTGGATCCAGAAGACTTTATCCTCAACACCTGCCACCAGCTCACAGGCGGCAGGGACTCAGCCCCAGCCAAACCCTGTCTTCTGGGAGACTCTCCTGAAAGGCCACTGAAAAGTGACATACTAGTATCAAATCCCTTCATTCTGTGTGTGTGTGTGTGTGTGTGTGTGTGTGTGTGTGTGTGTGTGTGTGTACATGTACATGTTTTGGTTTTACTCACTAAGCAGGGTAGACGAGTTAACCAGTGGGCCTCAAGGATCTACCCATCTCTGCTTCTCCAGCACTGGGAATCCAAGAGTGCACCGTCATGGAGTCTGGGAAGCCAATTTAGGTCCTCACGCTTGCAAGGCAAGTGCTTTACAACAGACCTGTCTTGCCAGCATCTCGTCTGACATTTCTAATGCTCCAAAGGGTCACCTCTGTTGACCCTGCCTAGGACAGACTTCACTGTGGAGGAGCCTTTCTCCGAGTGCTGAGTAACGTATTGACTTGGTGTGGGGCTTCTGGTGCTCTGAGTGACAAGTGCCCAGTGATGGTGGCTGGCGGGACCCAGGCCTTTCTTGGGGCCTGTATGTGTGGCATGCTTGCTGTACCTCTGCATCATGTTTCTGGTGTTTTCTCTTGAGGACACAATGCTACACAGTTTATCTAGAGGAATATTGCACCACTCCACATACAAATCAGACAGCCTGAGGCCACTAGGGGCCCCTGCTGTCCTTTCCGCTCCGCTGTCATGTTTTCTATTTACATATAGAGCAAACTCTCCAAGGCAAGGCTGTCTTTCAGCCTTCCACACTCCTGTGCCAATTGCTCTTCATTCCCATGTGCACGTGAGGTGTGTGTCTGTGTGGGCACACATGTGTGAGGCTGATATGGGAATTAGCCTCAATTCCTCTTCTTTAGGCAGAGTCTTAATCAAACCCAGAGCTCACTAATATAGCCAGTTTTGCAGTCAGCTCCCTTTGAGGATCCATGTCTCTGCCTTCCAAGGCAGAAATGGCAGGCAGCCATGCCCACCCTGAATTCATGTGGGGTTTGAATGCCAGTCCTCATGCCTCAGTGGCAAGGACTTTAACCCCTGAGGTGGTAAACGCGTTAACCACTAGGCATCTCCTGTTGGCACGTCTTTATCCCTTCATCTGAGCATCTGAGCCTTCCCAGCATCTCATTCCGAGTTTGGGAGCATCCTGCAGTGTGGCTGGTGCTGGAGATGGGTTCTCAGTGGGGTTTACGTTAGGGGTGGGCCTTCCTTTTACTTTGCCCGGTTTAATCTGAAGACATCCATTTGTCTCCAGTGCAAAAGGGAGACCTTGGACACAGAGTTCCACGCTGATGTGGTTCTGACTTTGAGCCCACCCTTACCTCCAGTGCATAGTGTCCCGCTGTCCTCCAGCTCTGTCATTCCTGCTGGGGGTCAGGCAGCTGCTCAGAGTGTGGCTTGCCCTGATCTGATTTAGGTTTTCAGCACCTTGTGTTTATTCTACGTTGGATTTTCCTGAGTTTCTTAAACCCACAAATTTCAGCCTTCCACTAAAAGTGTAACATTTAGCACTTGTACATCCTCACGTGTACACACACACACACACACACACACACTGATACACACACACTCATACTACACACACAAACATACATACACACACATACACACATACACACTGACACACACATACACACACATACATACACACACTCACATACACACACTGATACACACACATACACACACATACACATACACACTGACACACACACACACACACATACATACACACACTCACATACACACACTGATACACACACATACACACACATACACATACACACAGTCTTGTGGGATTTTGGATTATATGTAAAATTGAAGTATATGGCAAACAGTAGTACCAAAGAGATTATAAAGTGCCAAAAACTACAACTCTCATCTTAACGGGAATAAGAAATAATTTATTCCAGAGCCATTTTGAGTGACCACGGTCCAGAAATACAGATTTCGTTACCCCAAATTCCACGTTCCTATGTGCAGGCAGTTTAATGAAGATTTTATAATATTATGTGGAATGAAGAAGTTGTCAATCAAGGCAACTTTGCGCCAGGGGGTACATCAGAGAGATGGGTGTACTGGGATGGGGGCACTATCCTGTAGGCTCCAGACACTACCTGATGACACTCTTCGCTTTCAGATTGCTAGAAGGTCGCAATCTGCTAAGTTAACTGATTCCACAAGGTTTTAATCCATTTGTCACAAGATATTAGTTCCATTCGGAGGTGGGCAAGGAATGGCTGTCCCAGAGGGCTAGAACTGGCCCACACTAAGCTAACTAGTCTCTGGCCCTGCAACACCCAATATCTCCTTGGCACTGAAGCAGTAGATCAGCCAGGCAGGTTCCGCAGACAGCTTCTTTCCGGGAGTTTTATTCACAGTACTAAAGCACCCTGCACTGCTATGGAGGTGCAAACAGTAAGCTGCAATCAGCACGGCCTTCACAACAGGACCAGACCTGTGTCCACTCATTATGGGATGTAAGGGAGCGGGGACAATAGTACCAGACAAGCTAATAGCAAGACCTGTCAGAAAAGGAACCATGTGCTGTCCAGGTTAGAGAAAAGGCTAAGGCACTCAACTACAGACAAGTAAGCTAGATGTGCCCCCGAGAGGCTGGCCACAAATGCCCAGAGAGTCTGAAAGTCAGAGAAGAAGGTGCCAGCCCGATGCTCATCAAAAGAAAGAAGTAAGTGGGCCTGAGGCTGGGCAGCACCCCACTATCTGCCAGAGTCCTGCAGATGCACAGGAACCTCGGCAGTTTTGAAATCTACGTTAGCCAGTAACAGAGCCTCAGGGTGAATCACGCAACATTCGCAGAACACAAAAGAGCCTTGCAAACAAACCACAGACACTGAACAGACGCCAGCCACACTTCCTCCAACACCTGTGGAATGAGCCGCTGAGACCTCCGTAACAGTACAGAACTTCTAAAGGCTCAGGGAGCCCAAGCAATTACCTCAGGAAGGTAAGATCCTTCCTACTGACCATAGATGAGGGTCAGAGATCAGTTTGCTGCTGCTGGAGCTGTTTGGATGTGGCTACCTGCCCTAGGAGTCCAACTGCTCTCTGCCCCAGGCTGTGGCTAGAACACAGAGAAATAAACATAGACTTCTGAGGGTCTTGTGGTGCTTAGGCCAACAGAATTAGGTGTGGAGGACCCCCAAACAAAGTTGGTGGGCCTATTAAGGCATCCTGCACATCAGGAAGGTTATGGGAATAGGGAGCCCAATCACTGAGCTAAACTTCTGTCTATACACCCTCCTTTACCTACCATCCATCATGTAGGCTTCGGCTGCTCCCTGGACCACTCCCTGAGCCCCCAATGAGGAGAGCCTTTGCTCTGGAAGCTGAATCTGCTGCTCTGAGTACTGCATCTGGTTAGGCCTTCACAGGAAACTATCCAGCATTTTGCCACTGGCAGCACAGAAGAGACTCTTGGTGTCCTCTGAGTGCCTAACCTGATTCATGTCACCTTGATGCAAGCTAGGTCATCTGAAAGGAGGGAACCTCAACTGAGAAAAATGCCTCCGTAAGATCCAGATGTAGGGCATTCTCTTCAGTAGTGATTGATGGGGAGGGCCCAGCCACTGTGGGTGGGTCCATCCTTAGGCTGATGGTCCTGGATTCTGTAAGAAAACAGGCTCAGTAAGCAGCATCCCTCCATGGCCTCTGCATCAGCTCCTGTCTCCAGGTTCCCGCTCTGTCTAAATTCCTGACTTGTCTTCCTCCTGGTATGGAAATGTAAGACAAATAAACCCTTTCCTCTCCGAGTTGCTTTGGTCATGGTGCTTCATCCTGTAATTGAAACCCTGACTAAGAGCAGCATTACGCTCAGAGCCTTTATCTGCAATTGCTCTGAACAGGAACATAAGCAAAGACACTAGAAAAAGCTTTTGACCAAGGCCTCTGCCACATCATGGATACACCCGTGTCTCCATTGTGAGCGCATCTCTGTTATTCTTACTCTTGCCCTAACTTGGAATTTTTCCATCATGCAACTGCCCACGATGCCTAAGAAGGGTCTTCAAAGAGTCTTTTATTGACAGAACAGAATCCAGTGCACCAAAAAGGAACTTAAAGCCAAATGAAGGAAAATATTTACCACTTAAAGTTTTTAAAAGTCTACCATTTGCTCTGTCGTTATAACCACTGAACTGGCATGTCCTGCCGAGAGCCTGCCCTGCTGACTGCACTGGGCATCTTGAGTGGGCCTCTCCCCTGCCGGGGAATAGCACACAGGATGGTGAGCTGGTGGGAGGGGCTGTCAGTCAGAGGGTGGGCTGTGCTTCTCTATGGTACCCAGCGAGCAAGGCCAGGTGCTCCGCCTCAGGAGGGAGTCAGTACACGGGTGAGCCATGTTTTCTGTGAACAGCATGAGCTCTGAGGAAAGGGGCTTGCAAGGGGCTCAGAGGGTAGTGGAGGCTGCCATGTGTACATGCCTCGTTTACAGTCTCTCCTCCCAGGAGCAGAGGCCTACTTCATCTGTAGGAGTATTGAGCCCAGCCCCAAACTACCTACAGCACCTCTGTACCCATCACCCGTTGGTCCTGTAAGTCATGGACTCAGGCAAGTCATGATGAGAATGCCTGGGAAAACCATGTCTAGGGTGGCATGTGCTGGCCTGAATCACTTGTCACGATATCTTAAGCACTGCATTACAACAGCTGTTTACATAGAGAGTACACCTTTGTGTATTCATGCATGTGTGTGTGGACACACACACACACACACACACACACACACACACACTTTAACAAGATGGCCATTGCAGACCTCCAAAGGAGTCCAGGTATTCTGCATACCTCTCATCCCACCAACACTCATGGTCCTGCTCCCTGCCAATCACTGGGAAGCCTCCCTGCCAGGAGGCCCGGGCATCTCCTCAGAAGTATGCATCCTCAAAGAGAAAGAAAAGCAACAATGAGAGAAAAGACCCTGAAGGCACAGTACAGGGGACAAGGGTCTGGGAGAGAAGAACAAGGTGAAGAGAGTTGGGAAAGCAGGGTCACAAGAGGCCACAGGATGCAGGGTCACCTGGTGAAATGAGAATCTGGGAACATGAGGAGAGCTGTACAGACAAGAGAGGATCTATGTGACAGGCAGGAGACAACCAGCACTGGGTGCTAGCTTGGGTGAGTAATGGGACAGGTGAGGGCTGGTGTGGAGCATGGTCAGATAGGGAAGAGTGGGCAGACCTGAGGAGGGATGAGGTGGTGGTGGAGCATGCAGGCCTCACAGGCCACACTGGCTGGCTATGCAGTATCTGGACAAGAAGGAAGCCACCGGAGGCTTCTGAGCAGAAGGGCTCTCACTGGGGGACTCCCAGGCTGCTTTACCAAGAACAAACTAGTGGAGCCAGGGTTCAGATGGGCCAGTGATGAGATTGCTATAACCACATGGTGTTGGACAGAAAACTGGGGTGTGACACAGTCTGGACCAATATTGAAGGAAGCCACAGACCTTAATGACAGATTGGATGTGGATGTTGGAAGAAAGCATCAATAAAGGTTAAGGATCATAGGCTTGGCATCTGGAATAAATCCTTGGTCCCTGACAGAGGCTGAGATCCTGGAAGGCTGTGTAAGCAGCTCATGGAGAGGTCAGATAGGCAGGTAATATACGAGGCTGGAAGCCAGGAGAATTTTGGTTGGGGCTGTGTGCAACAAACACAGAGTTCTAAGATGGGGAACCCGCCACCAGGCTGGTGGCTGTAGATGCACAGAGATGCCAGATGGGAGCAAGGGTCCGGGCCAGCCTTCACAGCCAGCTGCGAAAGTTCAGCCTTTGCTCTGACGCAGCCCCTGCCACTCCCTCTGCACTCTGAATGGTCATGGATGGACCTGTGCCATGAGTCTGTGAACTAAGCGGTGGACACAGCACTGTGTAGGACAATGCTTCACACTGCTAGGGATGCGTTAGGGATGAAGATGGGTACCGGGAACATAGGGTACCATCAACAATCCGGGCAAGATGCCTTGCGAGTCAGGTGACTGGGGCCCAGTTGCCCTGCAGCCTCTGCAACCAGTTTCTCACAGTTGCTCTCATTCTTCTGAGATGTTCTCACCAAGTCCTCAGTGACTGCCCACCTCAGTCCCAGGTACCTTCTCTGTTGCTATATAAAATGGCCAAAAGTAACTCTGGGAGGAACGGGTTTAGTTGACTTACAGGTGAGTTATAGTCCATCACTGAAGGAAAGCACAGCAGAAACTCAAGGCGGGAGCTTGAATCAGAAGCCATGGAGGAATGCTGCTTACTGGCTCACAGCCAACTTCCTTTCCTATACAGTCCAAACCCACCCACCCAGGGACAGCATTACCCACAGACGGCTGGACACCCCCCCCCACATTAGCGTCAAGACAGTGCCTCATAAACATGACCGTCAGGCAGTCTGACAGAAGCAGCCCCTCAAATGAGATGCCCTCTTCCTAGGTGTGTCAAGTTGGCAACCGACATTAGCCACCATGCTAGGCATCTGGTCCCCAAGCCAGGACACTGGAGCCATCTGAACCTTTCCTCTTTTCTAACCCTAAATTTCTGAGCATGAGTTGACTATACATCCCCAAGCCCCATCCCCACAGTCCTTATATGCTTAAGTATTAGGTCCAGGATGTCTTTGGTGTATGTGTGGCTGGGCACGCATGTGCAAGTAGAGGCCACAGACAACAAACATCTTCTTCTGGTGCTATCTACCTCACTGTTGTGCTGTTGTACTTTTTCAAAGGTAGGGTGGGGAACTGGTACTTGACAATTAGGCTAGCCTGGCCGGCCAGAAAGCCCAGGAACCTGTCTATTTCTGTCTCTGAGTGGTGAGATTACAGCTGTGTACCATGCCAGGCTTGTTACATGGCTGTTGGGGGTTGCACTTGGGTCTTCATGCTTGTGTGGCCAACTTATTGACTGAGCTCTCGTCCTTACCACTAGAAATCCTTTGTTTGTTTTGTGAGGAGAGAGGCAGGGGTGGTTTCCTCAGCTATCTGACCTTACCTAGGAGCTCCAGGTTCCCCGTCCCTCCCATCACCAGGCTCTCCTCTGAGGTACACTGAAATGCCACTCCGGGGGTCTCTAACCTAGCACATGCTGGGTGCCCATTATTATGCCTGGCCTCGAGGTAGACATCAGGCAAACAGCAGGCGCTCGGGTGAATATTATCTTCTTAGAAACTGATTCCACTGCTCTGTAGCCTGTCCACATGGACACTACAGCAAAGTAGCTGAGATCCTTTCAGAGGACGAGCCAAAGTGCTGCTAGCTGGAGTGCTCGATGCAGGAATCTTAAGCATTCTGAAGCCTGTGCAGGGCCCCTCAAGCTGAGGCTTTTCTGGAACAAAGCTGCTGGCTACACACCCTACCTCTCCCAGACTCTATGCCACTGTGAGTGTGTGTGTGTGCTTGCGTGCCTTCGTGTGTGAGTTCGTGTACAAGTGACCAAGCATCTCTGTACTCCCACCCCTAGGGTGTCCCCAATGCATAGAACCAGGTACACGTGGCCAGCCCAACAATGCATCAAGGAAAGTTATTCGAAAGGTTTAAATACCCAAACCAAGCCACAGCCATACTGGAAATATTGTCAGAGGGAATTTGCTAAAGCAGATGACGTGGGTCCCTCATGAAGCTGTTGAGTGACACCTGGAAATACAGTGGCTCTGCTGAGCGACAAGCCACGCCTCTGCACTTGAGTCTGCGAGTGGGAGCTCGCTCTGGTGCCCCGCTATGTTGCTCCCCTCTCGGTATGTTAAATAAACTGGTCTTTCGGTGGCATTGCCTGTGAATTCTTCTACCATGCACCAACCCCTTTCCCACTATGAAATAAACGAGCAGCAACAATGAATGAATGAATGAATGAATGAATGAATGAATGAATGAATGAAGTGCGTACGCCAGTGGGAAGGAGCACACGCACCCGGGCAGGAAGGATGCCCCACAGTGGACTGGATCCTACCTTCCGAAATTCCCCCTGGCTGATCTTTACATCAGGGTCTTTGCTGATGCTAAGAAACTCCTGTCTGAACACCGAGTCCTTCTGCTGGATCCGGCGCTTGAGACTATCGATGACTTCTTCCTTGGTCATGTTCTTGATCTCCGTGGTTTTGTCCCTCAGGGGCTGGGTTCTGAAACCACAAGTAGACACTGTGATCCCCATCAGCTGACAGAGCATGCCTGCTCGCCCATCCTGCTCAGAGATGGGGGCTTCCTTTCTGTGCTTCAGGACTGCAGGGCCAGGACTGCAGTCTGGCAGCACTGTATCTGTAGAGTGGGTGCCAGTGTCCATGTATAGTGGCCAGACACTGGGGAAGGACAGAACTGTCTTCACACTGAGACTCTCAACTTGGAGCTGGATGGGAATAGCTTGAGGCTGGTTGGCTGTGATGATTAGGGTTGTCAGCCAGACAGGATCTAGGACTGCCTGGAGACAAGCCACCAGGAACTCCTGGGAGGGACTGATTTTGGCCTGGCCCTGAAGATTATGTTGACCAGGCTAAATGAGATGGGAAAACCCACAGTAAAAGCGGGCAGCACTGTACCCTGGGCTGGGGACCTGAACTGCATAAAAAGGAGACCGAGAGCTAACACCAGCAGTCTTTCCCTGCTCCAGACTGTGGGTGAAATGTCCCCAGCTGCTTCACCTTCCTGCGGCCTTGACTCACCACCACAATGGGCTGCATGTTCTATTGAACACAAAATGCTTTCACACACTAGGGAAACAAAGTCAGGGCCTACAGGGAGGCTTCAAGCTATACAAACCATCGTGGGCCATCTGTGGTAGACCAGAGAGGCCATAGTTAACCTGAGTGGCTTTGTAGAATCAACTTAATTCACAACATGTATTACGAGAGGGTATACAGTTGGAAGATAATTTTTCCCCTCTGTCCACAGTCTCCTGAGCCCTTCAGAAAGAACGGGACAGACATGGGACAGCCATGAGAAGCGAAGTTCCAGTCCTCCCTCTGGGAAAGCCTCCTTTATGAACAGATTAACTGTCATTACTCCTCCTGGCTTTAGGGAGACATGTTGCCAGATGTCTAAGCTTTCTCTGTCATCTCATGCTCAAGGACCCTGTAATAGAGAAATGACAAGATGGCACTTGCTGGGTGTCCCCACTCCTGCAGGCATGACATGCCAGGAACAAGCAGTTAAAACAGCATCTTTTCCTTAGATCAAACTGGTGTTTTTTAAAAGGAAGAGAAGCCTGACTCTCCCTCATCAGTCTGGTCTTTTTTATAACTCACCAGTGTGTTTAGGTCGAGAGTTCAGGCAGTTCAACCTGGCTCTTGTTTTAACAGCTCTACCATCCACATTAGAAGATGTTAGCTCTGGTAACGGGTGTGCTTTATAAGAAATGTTAGGCTGTGAGGAAGACTCCACTTCTCTGAGGGAGGAGATGGGACAGAGGTGGGGCATGCAGGCACAGAGCAGCCACACTGTCTGGGAGGTGAGGTCCAAGGTTGTCCACACTAGGCCAACCTCAGCAAGTCCCCCAGCTCGGGGACTATCCTGCTTCTACTTCTAAAATTAGCAATTGGTCTCAACTATTGGCGAGAGCTATGGCTGCTTTAACTATGCAAGCTAGTGGAGCACAGTTTCTAATCAATCACAACCCTGCAGACACAGAAGTAGCCACATGAACTGACACAGCATCTACTGCAGCAAGGCTGTCTGTCTGTCTGTCTGTCTGTCTGTCTGTTTAACCTTTGCTTGTATTTACCTCTCATCCTGCTGCTCGATTTGAAACTGTTCACTTCGCTGACTCTTTGGAGAAGAAAGCCGGGATCCAGGCGGTGGGATACCAAGGCCGATGGAGAACAGATATCTCTTGTACAGGATCTTTCCTGACCCTACTTCTTGGAACTTATTGGAGAGCCTAAAGATGAAAAATTATCAGAGCATGTCCTTTAAAAGGCTAACATCATGAATTTTTTTTAAAAAAAATTATGTGAGAGGCACTGGAGTCCCCAAAGTGGAGTCCGTGTGGTTGTGAGCAGCTTGGCGTGGGTGTTGGGAACTGACCCTGGGTCTCTGTGAGAGCAGTACACACCCTTACTCTCCAGCCATCTCTCCAGCCCAAAGTTAAAAATTAAAAATCTCAATCTCAAGTATCCAGGAGAATGGGTGACTTCCGCAGGCGTTCTACTCACACGTATATGAATATATGCAGAGACACACCTGTACACTTAAAAATTAAAAATAAAAAGCAGTAGGAATAGCCAGCGAGCGATCCCAGAGACGCAGACAGAACCTGTGTCCCCACTCACTGGGGCCACAGAGTAAATATCTAACTTTCCTATCTGCCCTCTTTACACAGAGACGCTGACAAAGTTACACATGGTACATTTTTAGTTCGGTGCTCAGTGAGGACACAGCACTGTGTGTTACTGATGCTATCCACACGTGTCCGGAGCAGGCTATAGAAAAGCAGGGTGTGGAAGACCTGTGAACTTACTTTGCTAAGTGTTCATTCGATAGATATGGGCAGAAGACTCGCATGACTTTCTTGAAGTTATTTTTTGTTATGGATCCCGTGTCCCCAAGGTCATATGACTGCAGCATGCCATAAAAGGCCTGGTGGTTCCTGGTGAGTGCGTCAAGCACTAACTCTTCTACCTACGATGGGGAAGGAAGAAATCCCTTTACTGCACTGACGCCAGCATGCAGGGTGCCCTCAGAGCACATGGGGATGGCACCCACAAACAGAAGACAAGTGGTACTTACCGAGTCCCAAGCCACGGGCAGAGGTGTCTTGGTGTCTGTAGAAGGGGACATTTTCCTCACCTAAGTGCACAAAAGGAAGATTATCCTTCCTGAGGAGCAACTGGGAGCATTGGACTTGGACTTAAAATCTGGCTCTGCCTGGCTGATCTAGGTTGGAGCAAAATTTGTGAAAGGAAATTGCATAGATCATAACAAGGGAGAAAACGCACTGTCCTTTAAAATTGGTAGTGAACCACTGCGTTAAATGCTACTGATGGCTCAGTGCATATTGACAGACTGCAAAGCCACTAACGTGAATGTGTCTGTTGGTAAAGTCAGGTACAGCATGTAAGAGTGTCTATCCAAAGCTATCACGTGCACATGGTTGATGACTACACTAAGACAACTCACAAAGGCTTCATTTATGTTCCAATATAACTGTGATAAAAGAAATTGTGTGTGCCTATATATACATGATAGGGTTAAGTGCATGTGCAGCTATATATGACAGGTTTAAGGGTATGCACATCATGCACATATGAAAGGTTTAATTGTGTGTACGCATATATATGACAGGCCTGTGCATGCCTATGGCAGGATTAAGTGTAAATGCATATACATATGGCGGGCTCATGTGCGTGTGTATGACAGGTTTAAGAGTGTGTACCTACATATGACAGATTGCAATGTGTGTGCACATGTGTCACAGCCCAGGTTCCATCAAGGAGACACTGTGTCCCCTACTGCATGGAGTCTGTGTACATGTCTTAGTTCTCTTTCGTTTGAAGATGTGCAAAGCTGAGGTGATCTCCAGAGGTAAGAAGTCCTGAGCACTGGAACACAGCTCAAACTAGGCCCAAACGCGGGGGTTGTGAAAGGTCCTGAAAACTCTGCAGCTCACTTTTGAAGCAGGGTGAAGAACCACCAGTGGCTTTGGGTATGGGCTGTGCTTGTGCAGGAGACAGGCAAGCAGTCATCAAAATGACTGAAACCAAAGATTTAGATTTGGAACGTGTGTGTGTGTGTGTGTGTGTGTGTGTGTGTGTGTGTGTGTGTGTGTAGCCATGGACATATCTATACATTCTTCAGTATGTGGTCTGTATTCAGCACAGCAGTTCCCCTCCAGAGTGAAGGCGAACAGCCCAACATCCTGACAGCAAAGCCCTGTGTGCTGACTTTTTAAACGATCTTGAAGACGGCCAGTGTTAATGGCCGCCACAGAGCCACTTATAATAAAACCACTTCTCAGTCAAAAGCAGCGGTGACTGCAAGCAAGCTACTGCTCTGAGTGGTCGCCCCTGGAAGGGTGTCAGCTCAGGACACGGGACTTCTTCCCAAACACGTTTCTGTTGAGGTTCTTTAATCTCCGCCCCCACCCCATTTTTGTAGCCCTGGCTGGCCTGGTACTCCCCATAGCCCAGGAGAGCACTGAAACTCACAGCACTTCGTTTGCCTCAGCCCGTCCAGTGCTAGGGCCACCACATGGGGCTCTCACACTCTCCTTTGTGAGACCTGGCTGTAAGTGGAGCGCTGCTCTGCACCTGTCACTTCAGGACTGCTTTCTCAGAAGTGTCGGGTGACAGCCTTAATAGGCTTTAGAAAACAAAGCTGAAACCAAACCGGCTCTCAGCTGTGACTTGAAAGCTCTGGGAAATGTGGAGTCCTTGGTTTATTCAAACTGTATTTCCCTGAGACCACTTGGCCTCTTGGCTTCGGGAGTCACCCAGCCAGAGACGGCTATGGACCTACCTTAGGGCTGTCGTCCAGCACGTCCAGCAGAGAGCTGATCTTCACTGTTCCAGTGCCCTCGGGGTCAAACGTCTGCTTCAGTTCATTGAATTCTGAGTCACTTAACTTCACAACCACGCAGTTTAGAACGTGCCGCAGGTCTTCCCATGTTACGTGTCCGCTGGGCGTCTGAGCAGGAGGGCGTAAGGAATATGGGGGATTTAAAAGCCATGTACGTTCAAAGGCTTCATGCATACTCAGCATTAGTAAAGCATCAGCCTCGGCCAGGCTGAGTCAAGACGTGACACCAGCAGCCAATGACCACCCTGTGACCACATGTGATGAGGGCAGGGAGAGGTGAGAGCCGCTAAGATTTCCTAAGGCTCTTCCCAGGAAGCAGGCAGGAGATGGCCCGGAGGAATGAGGCCTTTTAGGGGCACAAGCCAACCCCTTCTCTGGGGTCTCCACCTCCCAGTCCTGCCTGTTGGCTCAGAATTTCCCTGCACTTGCATTACCACTCACCAATTTACTCAGAACATTAGTCAGATGTGTTTCCAGTATCACCAGTGCCATGGATTACACAGATGGGCAGCCACGAGAAAGAAATTCCTCCCATGTTACATAAAGAAAACCCTTCTGGGCATGCGCCTCCCTACAGAATCGAATGCTGTCGATAAGTTAACTAAATATGAAAATGAAGATACCCTGTTTCCTGGAAAGGAAGGACTACAGGGCCCCTACCTCGAAGAGGAACATTCTGAGTGTCACCAGCAGTCATCACTGACTGACACGGTGTGACAAAAGGTGGGTCTAAAAGGTAAGACTTATTTTTAAAATGCCTTTAAATTCTAAAGTTTAGAATTTAAACTTTATTTTTAAAATTAAGAAAGTTCTTATTTTTAAAATTTACTTTTATATGTGTTTGTGTGAGAGCCCATATGTGCGTATATGTGTGTATAAGTGTGTATGTGTGTGTTCCTGAGTGTGTCTGGTGCCCTTGGATGCCAAAGAGGGTGCCAGATGCCCTAGAAGAGGAGTCACAGGAAGTTGGGTGCTGGGAATTGAGCCTAGGTCCTCTGAAGGAGCAGCGAGAGCTCTTGAGTGCCGAGCCATCTCTCCAGCCCCTGAGGTTCTTATTTTTATTAATATTTTCTGGGTACACGTGTGGTGTATGTACCTTTGAGGGTACAGGTATCCCGTGTCATATATGAAACCCAGAGAAGGTTATCAGGTGACCTGATGTCTCTCTACCTTATTGAGACAGGGTGTATCTCTGAAGCTGGAGCCAGATGGCTGCCATCGAGCCCCAGAATCCCTGTCTTCTTCCAAATGGCACCGAGGTTACAGGTGCACGGCCATGTCTGGCTCTGGACCAGGCGGCTGGGATTTATACTCTACTTTGCAAGCTTTTACCACAAACGTTCACAAACACTGGGCCACTCCGAGCTCTGGAAGTTAGGTTCTCTGAGGCACACAGGACTAAACATGCCTGGTTTGGGTTTGGTTTTAAATGGTAATCTGTGTTGGAACATCCCAAATCACAGACAACTTCTTACTGACTTCTGACATATTATGTGGCCGCCATCACAGATACTAGAATCTTTACATCATCCCCCAAATCAGCCTCCTGAACATCTGTGCTCCCCCACACACACTCCCCACATCCCTTCCTTTTTATTCCTGATTGGTACTGTACTGACATGGTATGTGTCTGGGTTATGTCCAGTCTGCTCGTAACAAACAGTGTTGACTGAAACTGTGTATGCGTGTCTTTGTGAGGAAGTGCCTGTTTCTCTTGGCTGATACCTAGGTATGGAGTCACATGCTCCATCATTTGATCTTTATAAAACCCATTACACTATCCTCATAGCAGCTGTGCCAGCTTGAACTCCCACCAGCAGTGCATCAGAATTCCAACGTCTTTGCATCCTTGTCAACGAGGTCCCTTTGGTTACCATGTCTTAATAGACAGGAAGTGGCCTCCTGACTTTCTACTCATTGGCCACACATAGTGTTAACTTTCCTACCTCCATGGGTCTTTCCAGAGAAGGGTTCAGGTCCTTACCGGACTGATAATTAATAAGGCCTTCTTCAGGGCTGTGTAGCGCTCCTCTGAGTACTTGAATAACTTCTTGATGATATTTTCCTTACGAAACCGGTTTCTAGCTTCAGTGCTGCAGAGGGGCAGGAGAAAAACACAAAGATGACTGCATCCTTGGTTTGTTCTTTAGAGCAAATATCAAGTGCCCTACAACTCTTGCAGGACTGGCTTTGTAGTACCTTTCTTCAAAGAGGGAGGGTAGTTATGTAGGGCAGGCCTGTTTGCTTAGAGGGAACAGCTGACAGAGGACTTTTCTGAAGGAGATGCTGACAGGCATCCATGAGCTGGGCCTCCAATGCTGACCAGCCCGACTCAGACAGCCTTCAAATCCATGAATTTGATCTCACAAAAAGACTAGCAAGGAAACCAAAGATTGCTGGCCTACAGTGCCCTGGGGCAGGCAGCAAACTGCAGCATACATGTGGGTCTCACAGCTGAGGGCCTGGGAAGTCCCAGCCTGGCCTCCAGTGACTCTGCCAGGGCCATTTGCACCTCAGGACCTCTTGTCCTTTCTCACCTGTGACTTTTCACCCTGATCTTCTGTCAACCATACAAGTGTTCTTAGAGGCCAGGGCCATCTGCTTTGAGAGCAGAGGCTTCCTTGTAAAGTCCCATCAGAAAGGGAGACCCAGCCCTAGGAAGGTGCTTTGAAGAAACATGGCCTCCATAGTCTCATAAATTTGAGTGCTTGGTCCCCAGTGGCTGAACTGTTTGGGAAGGATTAAGAGGCGTGGACTTATGGAGGAGGTGTGTTGCTGTGGGTGGGCTTCGAGGTTTCAAAAAGTCTGTGCCATTCCCAGTAAGCTCCCTGACTTGTACTTGTGGATAAGGATGTGAGCTCTCAGCTAGTGCTCCAGCACCGTGTCTGCCTGCTTATTGCCATGCTCCATCCCATAATGGTCATAAACTCTAATCCTCTGGAACCATGAGCCCCAAATAAATGTTTTTTTTTCTAGTAAGTTACCTTGGTCATAGTGTTTTGTGACACCAACTGAAAAGTATGATCCCTCATAACGAAGCCTCGGCTGTAGGCCTCCCACTCCTCACTACTTTAATAGATGTCCTCCGCTCCCATATGATAGGGCATGAGAGTAGAAGATGCACCTAAAGGACCATTCCCTTGCCTGCTAGGAATTTGATGCCATGTCTATTCAGCTCTGCAAGAACACACCTACTATCCCTTTTCAGAAACGCGTGCTGGCTCTGTGCCTCGGGGTCATGTGACTAACAGGAAGAGGTTGTCTCGAAAGTTAGTATCGGCACAACCAGATACTGTGAAAGTCACCTTTTATCATGGATACCAGGCACAGTGATGGGGCCTTCTCCATGGCGAGAAGATCTCTTGTACCTCTCACCTTCTTACCACAGACTTCACTAGGCATTATCACCCCATGTGACAATCAAAATTATCCTGTGACATTGCCAAGGACCTGCTGGGAAACACACTGCCCCCAATGGAGGACAGCAGTGTTAAAGCCAATGAAAGCCAGCAGCTGGGCATGGTGGTATCCACCTATTAATCCTACACAGGAGGATAATGAGTTCAAGGTCAGCCTAGGGGACACTGTGAGACCTTGTCTCTAATGGAAAAAAAGTATGTTACAAATATATAAAATTTTAATTTTATTCTGGCCAGCCCTAGACAAGGTGCTGTCAGATAAGAAAATTGTAACAAAATGGAGGTGACTGCTTATGACATGGGCTCACAGCTGCCTCCCAACAGCAGGGCAGGAGGACTCTGGACACTTGGAAAGATGATAGCCAGGGAGGTCATTAAATATCCCTGAGTCCCCAGACAGGGCAGGCCCCAGTGACACAGATCCAGAATTAACTCTGTGGTGCATTTTGATGTGTGTGTGTGTGTGTGTGTGTGTGTGTGTGTGTGTGTGTGTACACCTTTTCTGTTTAATTCATGGCTCATATCAGTAAAGATCACACAGAAGTATGAACAAGAGATCACTGAAGCTGAAGTCTAAATTCTAAAGTGCCGTCTCAGTCCTCCTGTTTTATTTTTCTGGGTCTGAGTTGCTGCTACAACTTCCAGTTAGAAGTTACAGCAGACATTAGCGACAACAAACACCGGGGCCTGAGGCAACAAGATGACTGCAGTGTGCAGCAGAGCAACAGGAAAGTGACTTAGTGTGTCTTTCCCTTTCCGTAAAACACACAGCAAGTGTGTGCTTGCACACGTCTCCCGGGGACACACTTGGAGCTGAGGGACTCCTGTGAGCAGGTGTGTGTGCCGGAGGGCCCTTCGAGCTCTGGGTGTGCGGGCCCCACTGGTATCACTCAGGCAGGTTTTTGTTTGTTTTTCTTTCCAGAAATGAATAAGAATGTCATCCCTATTATTTAAGGAAACTTTAAGCAAGAAAATAGAATGTAAAATCATTTATAAACTATAAAGTGCTAGGTAGATGTTGACAGTCAATGAAGACAGTTGTCCATTGAATAAATGCAAAAACATAATCTAATACATACTGTGGCTTGTAAACCGGGTTTTAAACATACCTGCTTCTTTTCTTCAGGGGAATTGTCTTGCTGACTTCCCACCCCTGCCGCTCATAAACTGCTGTGAGAAACTGCTTCCAGTTGACTTTCGTGGTAGTTTTAAGTCCAAATCTGCATGAAATGAAAACAACAATCTTAAAAATAGGGTTTCTTCCCCTGTAATACTCCATGGATTAGATACTTAATATTGAGTCAAAACCAGCAGCTATGAATTTATATGAAGTTTCGAATCTAAGGCAAACAAAGTCATTTTGCAAAATAGCATCCAGATTGATTCCTTAAAAGCAAGGGGGAAAAATATCAGGATTATAACACCCTGTGTCGCCATGTTCCATCAATGGTGGCAAATGCTGAATGAAGAAACAGAGAGATGTGGATAAAATTCTGATGTCTGTGAAATAATCAAACTCATTACTTGACGAACTCAATTACCTTGGTCGGCAGGAATGATGGCTCTTTAAAGTACAGGTGACCTCGGCTGTGACTGTTCCTTGGACAGAGCAGAGGGGACTGTACAGTGATTTAGGGTGTAGCTGGGGTATACCTCAGTGGGAGGATATGTGATTAGCATTCCAAGGCCCTGAATTAATCCCTAACCCTACAAAATAAACAACAGTAACAATAATATTGAGGGTGGGCCTTGAGACGGATGGGTACCCTTAGTCATACAGGTGGCCCAACCCAGCACACAAACCCTTACAAGTGGAGAAAGTCACAGGCAGGCAGAGGGCGGGAAGCATTTCTGATAATGCTAACTGCATGTTGAACCTATGATATGTACACACACACACACACACACACACACACATACACATACACATTGATGTGTCTTGTTTTGTGCTTTTCATCTTTGAACAATTAGAACTTCAGGGGACAAGCTGCTCCATCACTTGAATGGCAGATCGCTTCCTGTGCTTAGCTGCCTCAAATGGGAGCTCCAGCCAGCCAGCCAGTCCTTTGGGATACAGCTGGACTGCCTCCAGGAGAGCTGGCTGTTCACATTTCACTGTCACTCCAAGGAACACTTCAATCCAGCTGTGAAGAACATGGGAACTGAGTTCTGGCTCCCAGAAGGCTCTGCTCCAGCCATGATGGGGTCAGCCATCAAAAGCTCTGTGCTTGACAATGGCTCTCCAGGAATGGCCCAGGTCTACAGCTCTACTGGGACTGCTGAGACATAGCCCAGTGAACTGAGCAGCTACCAAGTTCTAGGCCTCTCTACGTTAGACAGCATTGCTGGACTATGCAGATCATATGGTAATAACCCATTTTAACAGATACCCATTCTATGGCTTAGTTCCCTTAGAGAATCCTGTGACTGTATGGACAGTTTTCATGCTGACTTCCAGTTGTGTTTTCTCTAACAGGCTGATACAGGAAAGTTACACAACAGAAACGGTCCTTACAGAACCGAACGTGACAAAACTCAACACACATGGTAGAAGAAAAGCAAACAAGGAAGGAACCAATGCCTACAAGTTTCCCTGTGACCTACACACACACACACACACACACATACACATGTACACGCATGCATGCATGAACACATACAAGCATGCATGTGCACTGTAATGAGAAATGAAAACATCAGTTGCAACCAAGAACAGGCAACTGAAAACAAGGAGGTATACTGCTGACTATCAAATTAGCGAGGACTCAAAGCATCCATGTTAAGTGCCTGCCAAAACGCTCTTGGGAGCCTCCTTGTAAGAATAAATTAGCACCTTTCTGCGGTGCATTTTAACAATATGTAATATAAATCTTAAAGTGGTTCAAGCCCTTTGACACGAGGGATGGCAAATCACATTTCAGGTTTTTAAAATAGAATTAAGATGTTTCTGATGCCTCTGTGAGAAAACAGACCATAATAATACCTCAGACATTTCCAGCTATGAATATATGTGAGCGTGTATATGTGAGTGCGTATACTCACAGGTCTCAGCAGCTATCTCTGGCTACATTAGCAGTGGCTAGCTCTGCCTTCATGAGCAGCACTGTTTCTGGCTGTACTTCTAGTGGCAGCCAGGTGCAACTGGTTGTGGAGCTCTCTACAGAAAGCCCCAGTATAGTGAATAGATGCTAGTTTGAGCCTTTTAGGTGGATATTCGTGGCTTTTGCCTAGGATACAAACACAGCCTAGCAGTTGTAGCAGAGCTCCTGGATCAAGAACAGCCCTGGATACTCACAGAGAGCAAGCTTGCAAAACAGCCAAGCTACCACTGAGTTTCCTCCCAGCCTGCTCCATGGCAGTGGCTCTCAACCTGTGGGTCATGACCCCATCTCAGGGGTCGAATATCAGATATTTAGGATTCCTAATGGAAGCAACTGTTAGTTACAAAGTAGCAATGAAATAACTTTATGGTTGGGGGTCACGACACCATGAGGAGCTGTATTTAAGGGTCATAGTGCTAGGAAGGTTGAGAACCACTGCTCTAAGACATCTCATTCAAGCCAGGCAGGTCTGTCTGCCGCGGACCAAGGTGACTTTGACAAGTAAGGACACCCCAAGCCGTTGGGGTGTTGGAAAATGGGGTTCTGAAGGATGATGACCATGGAAAGCCTCAGGAGCAGCAAGGTCTGTTGGGTAGAACATAGGCTCACAGAGGTGAAGGGTGAGAGCCGAGTCCATTTCACAGAGGGACCCTCAGGATTACAGTCTCACCCTATAGTTGCTTCTCATCTCCGAAATAAGCCATGGAGATGGGGTTGTTGGTCAGTGTGGAGCCCTTGCACTGACTGATGAGTGGGGAAGACCCACACTGTGCCCAGCACAGTGGGCCCAGGAGGGACAGCAGCTCACACCAGAAAATGGAGGAAGTCCTGCCTCTCTGTGTTTGCCTGGGACCAGGGAAGACTGCGGCTACTGCTAATGAGTAAAGGCTGTGGGCTGGTTCCTGCCGAGTTTCCATTGAAGTCACTGTTTGGCCAGCACAAAAGCTGCTTGGGCCTGGGACAATGGCTATGGAAAACTATAACATGCACAGATCCGCAGGTCCTGGCATTTGCAGCTGTGGACGGAGAGACTGGCAATTTTCCAGTGTCTCACAGTCAAGGTTCCTTCGCATGGCAGGGACAGCAGTAGAACTTCAAGTGCCATTAGGACTGTTGACCCACCTGCTTTTTGTGGGAACAAAACTCTAAAGGGCTCTTACGCAGTTTCCTCACGCCTTGTCCTCCTGGGCCACAGCCACCATACTGGACTCTTTTAAGAATCGAATCATTGTAGGGGACATTTTCAGTATGAGGTGCACTTAGAGCTCACCAGAGTCACAGATAGGCAGGAGGTGCCAGGCCTCTGTCTTCCCTAGCTGGCAGCTGCTGCCTGTTTCTCTAAGTACTGTCAGTTTGTCCTAGGGTTGAAAAGTTACAGGCAGTCTGCTGTGTGACAATACCTGGATGAGAAAAGGAGGGACTCTTGAGGCCCAGGATATGCATTAGATAA
Source organism: Rattus norvegicus (assembly GCF_021556685.1). NCBI lineage: Eukaryota > Metazoa > Chordata > Mammalia > Rodentia > Muridae > Rattus > Rattus norvegicus. The sequence continues at coordinate 124,669,747 of NC_141540.1, forward strand.
AGTTTTGAGACCTTAACCAATAGGATAAGAAATCGGGGGGAGGGGGGAGATGAATGTTAGACACCGGGAAGACTGGACCTTCCTGAATAACTCACGATGAGGAGTTCAGGGTGTAGGGTCAGAACTCCTGCTCATCCCCTGCACAGGCTGCAGAACCCAGTCTGCCCTCTTTCCCCCAGTCCCACTTGCACAGAGAAAACTCCCTGGCCTCTTGGAGAGAACTCCAGGCTAACATGTCACCACTCCTCCCCTCTGAGTTTCCGGTAACCCACCCAAGAGTGCCCGCCCAGGGGCTCAGTGTTTGACCACAGACAGACACAACCCCAGCTCCTAGCTGGCTGTCATCACTCCTCACCTAAGCTCTATAAACCCCCTTGCTTTAGCCTGGATGTGTGACATCACTGACCTCTGACCTCCACCTGTGAGATGGGTGAGCCCACCCGAGAGCTGCCTCCTAATAAACCTGCCTTTATCTGCTTTCAATCTGGCCTAGCCTGGCCTACATCCCAATCACCCTATATCACAGAGGGCAGGAGGATGCCCAATTGAATATAAAACCATCACTGTGTGCCAGACCAGGCCTACCAGCCACTTCCACCTTTTCTCTAAGCTGAGTTTGACCTTGCGAGGTCACAAAGTAAACTCCTTTGCTTTTGCTACCCTGCGTCTCTTGTACTCTTACTATGAAGTAAGGGTCATCGCTTCTCACATACTGATTATGGTTTTACAGTTACTGGATCTGGAAGAATGGAGGGAAAACGGCCCTGGAGCCTGTAGAAACCTGTGAGTTCAAAGGGGAGGAGAGGACGCCATGAAGATCCAGGGTCCAGTCCCTGTAAAGTGCCTAGGGTTTGGGATATTGGAGGGCTGAGGCCTGTCACTTGGAATAGCCCTTTAGAGGCTGCTGGTCCCTGTACCACCAATCACAGAGATGCGTGCTTGAATGCAGTGCCATGGGTTGGTCCAGTGATTCTGATCATTTGCCTAAGGAAGCCATCTTTGCTGCAGATGGCCTAGGCAGGAGGGAGCCTGCTTACCCAAGCTGCCCCATGCTGCCTTCCATTTGTTCCAGGTCAAGGGTGACTCTGAATGGAGCAGCTGGGATCACTCAGGGACAGGTGCTTAGTAGACACTGAAAAGCCAGACAAGACCTGATCATGTAAACACAGACCATGGTGGTAAGAGCAGGACTATTAGACTATGTCTGGTCTGCCACGGTGCTCTGAGAGCAATTAAGGGCACCTTTGGCTAAGAGAGAGAGGGGTGTGGAGACAACCCTGTGGACCAAGTGACCCCAGCACTCACAGGCACTAATGACTCTGCTCCTAGCGCAGCCCCAGTGCAGGCTGCTCATCTTGGAACCTGATAGAGCTTTCCTTCACAAGGGAATGATATCCCAAGCCTTCAACATTTGCCATTTAAACTGAAAAATCAGGGTTAGGAATGAGTAACTGGCAGCACGGGGCGCCAGCATCCTCTCTAAAGCAATCATGGGGACTAAACAGGCTGTCTTTATTCAGTGAACAGGCCGCTCCTGACAGATCTACGGAGAAAGGTTTGTGCAGAGTAGAAAGCCGCGCCACACCGATGGAGTAGAACAGGGAACAACAGGCTGGATCAATTATGAGCAATCATCTAAGATACGGCAAAGCAGACTTCAAAACCAAAACCAGCTGAGTAACAGGGCTGCCGTCAAGCCTGGGGACACAACCCACACGATGGAAGGAGAGCCCTGATTCCTGCGAGCTGTTCTCAGACCTCCACACATGAGGTCCACACATGAGCATGCACATGTGTAGGAGTGGGTGTGAGGCACGAGCACACACACACACACACACACACGCACGCACACACATGCACACACACGCACACACATGCACACACACAAATGTAAACAAAGAAAAAAACTATGGATGAGCTATTTTTAAAAAAAAAAACATCGGAGAAAGAAACGGTAGTTTAATAAAGAGCAACGGAAAAATAAATCATTGATTTGGAAAAAATTTAATTTGAACATCCAGTTTATATGACAATGGATGTTAAATTTAAGAATGAGAGAACAGAGCTCCCAGCCCAAGTCGCTCAGGAGCGAAGAATGACAAATTTAAATGATGGAAGACGTGGAAGGAAGGGAAAACGGACAAGCTTGATTCTATTAAAACACAAACTTGAAGATACTGAGTATCACGCTAATGGAAAGGAAAAGCCGGGAGAGCTCTTAAAAGGATCAGGTTCTCTCAGGATGCAAACCTGATCACAAAGAATTAAACCTGGAGGTGACAAAGTTCACTTTAACCACTTTAACAGAAGGGGTTAAAGTGAACTTTGTTTGAGCCAACAGCTCATTAGGATGTGAGGAAGATCCCCACCAACAGGGGCAGCAGGTTGGTCCCTGGAGGCAAGCAACCTCAATGTCAGCCCCACAAAGACAAATTAAGTCAATAATGGGGCTTCATGTCTCATACACGATCAATATTTAACATGTTAATGTGCAACGCAGGGAAAGAAAGCGATACTGGAGCTCACAGTGTGTGATGGCAACATCCACTGCTAGGGTGCTGTTCTGTGAGCACAGCAGGGCAGCCTGTAGAAATTACGCTTCAGTATGGCAGGGTCAGTGGCTTCCCTAGACTGCAGGAAAGGTCAGCCAGCGCACAATATGCTCTGTGACAGACTTGACAGAGCTGCCCTCTGACCCCCGCACGTGCGCTCTAACACAGGGACTGTTGTGTGAGTTCATCCTCTGGGCCACACAAGTACCATCTTGGGGAGTTCAGCTGTGTTTTCCTCTCAGCTGGGTCTGCTGACTGTTTACAGCCCCCCTTGGAAGAATGGGAGGTTATGGGACCCTCACCTGAGTATTGGCCCCCTTTGGGAGGGTAGGAGGTTATGAGACCCTCACCTGAGGGTTATGAGGCCCCCTTATCATCTATTGTTTGCAAATCTACCTTAGCTGCGCTTGGCCACGGGGAGAGCTAGAGTGTATAGTCTGAAAAGACTACAGGAGGGGCTCTATCTGTGTGGGTAAGGAGAAGTCCTCATCCCTGCTGGGTAAAGGCTTTCCAGGTGCCTGTTGGGGTAGCACCTCTCACCTATACTCTTGGGGGCCCAATAAACTCATTGGTTTAACAGAGTGAACTCTGGCAGAATCAGGCCTTTGTTTGTCCTTGGGACCTTAGGAGAAGGGAAATGGCAGGAGTTTTAGCAACAAGAACACAGACAGGGTGGGGAAGGGGGAGAGAATATCTCCCATCTTCAACATCAGCAACTTTAAACCAACCCAAACCAAACAAACAAATAAAAAAACCTACTAAAAAGAACAGCAAACACAGTATCAGCAGCAAAGATGAAAGGAGAAATACATCAGAGTCTAGAAAATGATAGAAGATCATGAAGCTAAGAGGTGAGCTTTTGAAAAGTTAAACAAATGAGACTCATGGTTAGCTAGAATAAGGAAAAGAAAAGACACACATACACACACATATGCATACACACACATACATGCACACATATACACACCGCACACACACACACACCACACACTCGCCACATACACATACATGCACACACACCACACACATATACATACACACACATACATACACACATACATGCACACATATACACATTCCACTCCCATATATACACACCGCGCGCACACACACACCACACACTCACCACCTACACACACACATGCACACACACCACACACATATACATACATACACATACACACACATATACACAAACACACATACAGACAGACAGTCAATCCTTAGACTATTATACCCCAAAGTGGAATGCCCTAAGAATCAGGGTCTTCCCAGACACATGCAACCCATGATGGCTAAGGTACACAAAGACAGAAAACATAAAAGAATGGGGAAAGCTAGGCACAGTGATACACGTTTATAATCTCAGGGCCCAGGAAGCTGAGGCAAGAAGATTCTGAGTTTGAGACTAGCCTGGGCAACTCTGTAAAAACCTGTCTAAAAAACACCTTCTAATAAGCTGCCCAGTAGATGACCTGGGAAACACTAGTTAGAAATGTACTGCAGTGTTTCAAAACTAGATAAATCTGCCACCAGTGATTTTTCAGAGAGATGGTCACACTTTCAGGTCTGTGCATGGGGGTCACAGGGGTCACACTGGGAAATGCTGTTTTGGGTTTTGGAGTGCTTCCATTTATAGGAAGGGATCTAGGAAGGGACCTCAAGTCTCAGTACATTTCATACGTTCCCATGTTTCGTACTTTGGAACGAATGGCCTAGAGGTTACATGATCCAGTTTTTCTGGGGGCCGGCATTTTGGCTTGGACCCTTGGATGTCATGTCAGAGATTAGAAAGTTTCAGATTCAAGACCACTTCAAACTTTGGATTTTCCTTTTTAAAATGTATTACTGTGTGTGTGTAAATGGGGGCAGGACTCTGTGCATGCCTCTGTCCAGCTACAGAAGTCAAAGGACAACTGTGTGGAGTCCACTCTCTCCTTCCAGCTTTATGTGGGTTCCAGAGATTCAATTCAGGTCATCAGGCTTGAGAAGCAAGTGCATTATCTACTGCCCCATCCCCACTGCGCCATCCCCACTGAGCCACCCCCACTGCGCCATCCCCACTGCCCCATCCCCACTGTCCCATCCCCACTGCGCCATCCCCACTGCGCCATCCCCACTGCACCATCCCTGCAGCCCAGGACTGGGATTTCCAGGCAGGAGATGCTCAAATCCTACGTAAATCATGATGCAGACTCTGCGGTACTCACTTTCAAGTTGCTCTCCTAGGAATTCTGAGTGGAGACAAAAAAAGGGGGGGGTGCTCAGAAACTCTGGGTCCCTGAAGAAGAGGCTCTACCAGGAGACCTTGGTGGCCACCTGCATCCCCAGTGTGCTCGTCCTGTGTGCCTGTGGCTCTCCTCCCTCAGCACGCCTCCGTGGCTGGAATCTGTTCACCGTCTACTTCGGCACATTCAGCACTGAGCACAGTTCTGGCAGGGGAAGGTGCTCAGAAAATGTTGGCTGAGTGGCATCCCGCATGTTCGTCATAGTGATCATTTCCAAGAATATGAAGCCAGTAGCAAAGGTGTCTAAGACCGCCGTTTCTATTTTTAAAGCCAAAGCAACACCATAGGTGTGCCTGAGACACACATGGGAAAGCTTCTTGTGTGCATGGACGAGCGTGTGGGGCAGTGAAGAGCACTGGGCAAGGGGGAGGGGCGCCTTCTAGTTGTTTCCACCAACTCTATTACATGACTGTTAGGATTTGGGGGCTAACAGAGGGCTCTACATGGCCTCTAGCTATCCAAGAAAGAAGTCCTGAAGTTGGTCAGAAACGGGGCTGTTCTCTGGGCCAGGGAGCCACGCACTGGGCCTAATTTGCTTCTTGTTTGGAAATCCTGGGTGGGGGTCCTTTTCCACCATGCATGGTGCCCCAGGGTGAACCAATGCAGTGCGGTGCTGCTCTTCCACTATTCAGGCATTTTTCTAGAGGACCTCAAAGCAGTCCTTGTCACCAAGAGTTCCACAGGACGCTCTCTCCATTTGCTTCCATCTCGCTCCCTCGAGAGGAGGCTCTTCACGGGACTTGGAGAAGAAAACAAGACAATGTGACCAGTGTTTTGTCTCTATTTTCACACTCCCACCTGAAGGACACGGGTTCCTTCTAGAGATCGGCAATCCTGGTGTCAGCCAAGAGGTAGAGGACACTGGGGCATTTTATCTTATCAGAAGGCAAAAAGGCTTCCAGAGACCATGAGGGGCCCAGCGACAGGACACAGGCACCAGCCGGCGAGGAAAGGCCCCACCTGCTCAAAGGGAACGCAAGTCCCTCCCTGTTCAGCAGTCAGTAAGTCCAGGGCTCCCTGGTTTAGGAGACAGCTCCTGCTAAGGAGGTTATCTGGCATGGAAGAGACTCAGGCTGTCTGTGAGGGAAGCCATTGCCTGATTGAGCTTGTCCTAGAAGCTGCTGGCTAGATGTTGTGTCACAGGGCTGCTCCAGCAGTTCCTGTCACACCCAGTGAGACAGCAAGGCACAGTCCAATGAGCAGAGGATGAAGGTCTTTCTTCTTCCGGCTTCCACCCCATCTGCAAGGTGAGGTCTTCAGGTTCGTAGAGACAAACCTGGAGAACAGGTATCACGGGGGTGCAGGAGCTTAGGAAGGGGGGTTAGTGCAGGAACCTGTAGTTCCTTTGCACCAGAGGGAAGCAGGACACCCAGATGACTGTGACATCTGGGAATAATGCATCCAGTCATCCCAGTAATCAGGAGGCTGAGGCAGACAAGATTTGAGTTCAAGGCCAGCCTAGGCTACAAAGAAAGACCCATGTGAGAATGTTAAGGAGGAAGGAGGAGGGGAAGGAAGGCAAGAGGAGAAAGTAACTGATGAATCAAATCATACGAGATATATTTAACTCTGAGGGTTCATAATAAAGAAAAGATCCCCGTTCTCTCTGCTGAAGAGGCTGGGGAGCCAGCTCCTCATTTCGAGAAGAGGCAACGGAAGGACCAAACCAGTGGTTTCCTTACAGTTTGTAGCTGGCTCCCTCACTGTTGTTTGGGTTTGTGTGGGGCATGAGCGGGCTAGCGCCCACCTGTGGAACCTCAGTGACAATTCCTGCATCCCACCTTGCCGTAGACAGACCCTCGTTTGTGGCTGCCTAAGGCCTAAGCGTGTCCCAGGACTCTCCTGTGACCTCCCACCTCACTGTCGGGAGTGCTGGGTTACAGACGTGTCCAGCTTTACAGGGTCCTGGGGATCTGGATTCACGTCCTCACACTTACGTGGCAAGGGCCTTACCCACTGAGCTGTCCCCCTAGTCCCCGACTCTCTGATCTAACTGTGTCGAGGGCCCAATCTCATCACAGAAGCACTGTGATGTGGCAGAAGAACAAACCACCTTCTGGTGTCTAAGGAACCATGGGATTTAGGTCTGACTGACAGTGACAGCTAACACGAGCAGACAGACAAGCTGCCCACACATCTCACCAGTCTGTGCAGCTGTCTTGCCTAAAGCAGAAAAATAAAACCGTATCCGTGAGTCCTCAGAGGTGCCAGTTCAGGGCAGGGAGCTGCAGGAGGGACAGGGGAATCACAAGAAATGGTAATGCAGGTTATAACAAACAAACCCAGGTTACAAGAAACTCCAAGGAATCTGTAGTCTGCCTTTGTATGAGAGGAACAGGTGGGAAGGAAGCCTGCAGATGAATAGGGGATCAAGGCATGCCTATGGCTTTATGTATACTGAAGGAAAGCTGGAGTCGTTTTGGAAGAAGGAACTTTATAATCCAGAAGATACCTCCCTCCCAGACTTGCCCCCTGTGGACGTTTGTGGTGCATTTTCTTGATTGACATAGGAGGACCCAGTTCACTAGGGGTGGTGTCACCCCCTGGGCTACAGGCTGACCATGGCCTCTGCCTCCATTCCTGCCTCAGGTTCCCACCTCGGCTTCCCTTGGTGACCTAGAAGCTTCAGATGAAACGAACCCTTTCATCCTCAAGTTGCTTTCGGCCATAGTGTTTTATTGCAGCAATAGAAACTGAACCCCGACACGAGGTGAGCCTGGGATGGCGATGTACACACTTGATTTAGATTCTGACTCTCAGATGCTGAGCGAGAGAACAGCAGCCCAGCAGCTGAACCCTAGCTGACGATTTATTAATAATGCTCAGCCCTGTCTGGTGCGCAGACCGTCTTGGTGTTGGGACGGGTTGGCAGCCTTTGGAGGCACGCACGGAAATGAGGGAGAGGCTTGAAGTTTATTCTCACAGACACCAGGGCGGAGGCAGATGAACACAGGCTCAAAGGCAGTGACCGGCATGCGCTGGTGGCTCTCAGAGCTGGCGAGTGAGCCGGAGGGGTAGGTCTGTAGCGCTTTTCTCTTTGCCTTTGAGTAGGTAGGGGAATCTCAGAGGCACAGGGTTTAAAGCACTAAATAAAATATAAATAAGGCTCTGCTGTGTTGTCCCGGCTGACGTCTGGGGGAAAACCTGTCAAGAAACGATCACACTCTTACCTTCTCATTAACTGGATAAAAGTCCTCCTCGGTAGCCGGTACGTGAAGGTATCAAGGACAACCTTCAGGTAATTCAGAGAGATGTAGCCACCTTTGGAGGGGTCTCCTGCGCTCAGGGCTTTCTCGATCTTTTCATAGGACTTGACAAGCTGCAAGGAATTAAAATTCGAGTGTTGCCTTCAGTTGAGTCAACATCCTGGGCCGTCCGACCATGATATATTTTTTGTTGTTGTTGTTGTTGTTGTTTCTGTTAAACCAAACCTCCTCACATTCCGTCTCTGAAAACTGATCAAAAAGGTGACGGTGGCATGTACTGAGCCTCAAATGTTTAATTGATGAGCTCACTACCAACAACAAACACCCTGCTCACAGCTGACAAGTTTCTCGGGGAGGGACAGCGATAACATTACCTCTGACTGGAGTGCTAAAAATACACTGGCTCTGCCAGTGTGGTGCATCTTAATATGCTTCCGGCACTCCCCACCGTGAGCCCACACCACAAGCTCCTGACTGAGTCGAGCCGTTAGGCTCACAAGCTGGGGGCACTTTATTAAAAATAGCAGTTGCTTCTGGAACGTGGAAATTGATTGATATTAGGATCGCGTAAACACAATAGACCTGGACACCTCGTAAATCAGGGTTCTAAAAGGGAGGTGATTACTAGAGAGCAAACTGGTTCTTCTGGGACTCTGAAGATGCAACGAAGTTGGTTCAAAGCTGTCTTTCATGACTCATAGAAACTCTGCGGGCACTGGTTATCGTTTATCGAACATTGTTATTTATTATTAGCTGATAACTCTGTCTCTTTCCAGCCTTCTCAGTTTGTCTGGATTCGGTTTTTTTTTTCCTGCTACTGGGAAAAGATGGGAAATGGACTAATCACCAGTTTGGTGTAAGCAGCAGCTTTCTTTAAAGGCGTCTGGAACATGGATGTACACGGACGGGAGTCTCCCTCCCCCCGGGGAATGGGAAGCACGTTCAGAGGTGCTCCTGAGAGTGGAGATCTTTAGGTACTGGGAGGGATTAGAGGGCTGGGCTAATGGCTCTTGCTGAATGAATCCCCCGGCCAGAGTACAATCCCTAACACCCACGGAAAGAGCCAGGCTCTGGCCTGCATCCGTACCCCAGCAGTCCTACAGCGAGGTGGGAGGCTCAAAGTCCAGAGCCAGAGTCTAGAATACACAGTGATGCACACCACACTGTGGAGGGCAGAACCAACTCCCAAAAGTTGTCCTCTGACTTTCACACACACACACACACACATACACACACACACACACACACACACACACACACAATTTTAAAATCCTAAAAATATTTATTGATCCAAATCTCTTAGAAAAGGCCTAAGCTTCCAAGAAAGAATTAACATAAACTTCATCTAAGATTTCCGGTTTATTTCATGGGAGGGGGTGTTGTCTGAGCCCCTACCCCGGGGGAAGACTCATCCAGAGAACCGAGAGCTTGTTTGACATGCAATCTTCATGTATTTACTGGGCTAATAAAAATCTATTATTTTTTTGAGACTGGGTCTCACTCACTGTGTAGCCCTGGCTGGTCCAGAACTCACCATGTAGACCAAGCTGGCCTCAAACACACAGAGGTCTGCCTGCCTCTGCCTCCCGAGAGTAAGGATTAAAGCCCTGTGCCGCCACACTCAGCTAATGGAATCCATCTTAATACCCCAAAGGCATGTGGACTTCAAGGAGGCTTTTCACAAGGCTTCTGCTGTGGCCAGGAGGTTCTAAAAAAAGGATCGATACAGGAAGGTGACGTCTGGAACCTCCAAAACTCCCGCTGTTTATTAAAAACCGTAAGGCTTCGTGTCAGAGAAACACAAGCAATTCGGCAAAGCACACAGAGGAACCTGAGGTGTGGGACACCTCGAGTCCTCAGCTCTGCGTCTGAGAGCCCTCGATGCAGCCATAGCTACACAGATAATTTTACAGTGAGTCAGGCCACGCTTTCAGGCTGGGCAGATGTTTTCCTCACTTAGCAACATGTGTTGAAACATTCATTCTCTTAAGAGCCAGTGCACACCTGTGTTGTTCTGTGAGGTGACACACGGCATACTATGACGGGCCAGCAAAAGTCACAGTTCCATCTTCATGCAAGGGACCTCCCCACATCGGTCTCAGGGAGTCCCCACTGTCCCCCCAGCGCCCCGCCCTTTTCTGTCGCACTACTCAATGCTGCGTTTACAGCTGTGTGCATTTGTCACCCTCTCCTCTGCCAGGGCTGGAGGACGTCAGGACGGCAGACCTCGGGCTGGCTTTATTCAATAATAATGACCCAGAATACAGCACAACTTTGGCACGTGTTACTCAATATGTCTAAAGGGGGATGTGTTTTATAGCGAAGAAAAGATCTAAACAAAAGTTGCAAAAATATAGAAAGATGCTTCACGCCGTAGCAAAAAGAATAACCACCCTCAAACCCGCAGTGGAGACTGCATCGTGTGGACGAATGTGAAAGAGTCCGACCGTGTCAGGTGGGGTAGCCTGGGAACAGGACTCTCTATGCTCACGGTGGGTGTGCAAACAATCGTGAGCCACAGGAGGATGCTTCAGTTAGAACAGAACATGTTCTAAATCCTCACCTGAGACAGAGCCTCCTGAACGGCATTCTGAGGACACACAGCTCTGTGTGCCACAAGCTGTGCACATTCATGCTTGGGACCTAGTGATACAACCCAAATGCCACTGCAGGAGAAGATGGGACCTGCATAGTGTTCTGAGGACAGACACTGTGCAGGGGGAGGTGATGACAGTGTGCAGGGGGAGATAATAAAAGACATTGTACAGTCACTGCCCTCGGTAGAGGGAGGTGACGCAGACACTGCATAGGAGGAGGTGACACACTGTGCAGGGGGAGATGACACAGACACTGTGCATGAGGAGGTGACAGACACTGTGCAGGAGGAGGTGACAGACACTGTGCAGGAGAAGGTGACAGACACTGTGCAGGGGGAGGTGACACTGACACTGTGCAGGAGGAGGTGACATAGACACTGTGCAGGAGGAAGTGACACTGTGCAGGAGAAGGTGACACACTGTGCAGGAGGAGGTGACACAGACACTGTGCAGGAGGAGGTGACAGACACTGTGCAGGAGGAGGTAACACAAACACTGTGCATGAGGAGGTGACACTGACACTGTGCTGTAGGAGGTGACATAGACACTGTGCAGGAGGAAGTGACACTGTGCAGGAGGAGGTGACACACTGTGCAGGAGGAGGTGACAGACACTGTGCAGGAGGAGGTGACACAGACACTGTGCAGGAGGAGGTGACAGACACTGCAGTGGAAGGTGACGCAGACACTGTGCAGGGGTCAGTCCCAACAGAAGACTTCATCAGAAAGGTGCCAATGCAGCTGCATTTTAACATGGGTTCGTCATATCTTAAGCACAAATGGTTAAAACAAAGGACTGTGCCAACACACCACAGCGTGGGCCCGGCTGGGGACAGACAAGCACACAACCAGCAAGAGACAAAGGACACAGTTAGCATGGGACATCCATAAATAGGCATCTTTTGTGAAAATATCACACAGTAAAAATGAGCCAGATATAACTAGGGATTCATTACCAGGGTGTTCTGGAATAATTGAATAGTAAGAGGCGTGGGGGAAGGGGGTGTTAGAGCTGAGGTCATGGTAAAAAAAAATTGACAGTACTGTAAGAGTTAATAAAATCACAGAGAAAAGGTGGGGGTCAGACAAGCACTAACGGGAGCGGGGGGCCGTGGAAGAATCTCGACTGCAGGGGATAAGATGAAAGGGTTAATAGCCATCAGGGTGAGATGACCCAGCACAATGACAACTGGGGACAGTAATGAAGGAGAGAGGGAGGGAAGGCTGGGAGAGGTGGGACGAGGTGTGAGTGGTTTTGAGTTATGACCCAGGATATCCACAGGGTCCATGAGGCCCTGAAGTTGAACAGCTAAAGAACGGACCCAGGTTCCAAGAAGTGTTGTCAAAATGTTCCGAGCTAGGACATAGCTCAGTGTAGCTTTTAGGCTTCATGGGTCAACAGAAGAACTTATTTGGGGCACCAGAAATCAGTTGCAGGAGAGCCATCAGGATGACCTCAGAAGCTTCACGGCAGCGGAAGGCGGCAATGGGGAAGCGTGCGCTCCACCGTGGTGAAATGAAGTCACAGTGCAGCCATGCACAGCCAGAACCTGCTCACAGTAACCACACACAGCACACGGCTTCCTAGGTGTGGATGCAAGGGACGCACAGCACCCGTGAGCCTTTCTTGAGGAAATTACCAGAGAATGAAACCCAGCCAAGCAAAAAACAAATCAGAAATAAAGAGAAATGTCCAAAACACCGAACTCCACTGGTGACCACCAAATATAGCTGAGTATGGAATGAAGGCCAGCCATCTGCGGACTGCCATAACGGTACAGAATATGAATATTGCCAACTCCAAGAACACAACGTAGACAGCAAGATCTGTGGAGTGGGGGCTGGGCAGAGGAAGCACAGCAAGTGTCAGTCAGTTGTCACTTGTCACCAAGCTCCACGGCAGTGAGCCAGCCTCTTCACAAACATCACCACCTCTTCAGCTCTGCCTGGTTCTCTCCATCCCTTTCACTGTGTTAATGTCCCTTCAGGGACTTAATATGTCGTGTGGGAAACAGACATCTGAGGTTCCAGGGCGTCTCCCTGTCACTTGTGATTGACAGTGTTGAAGCAGGTGATGACAGCTGGGACCCCAAAGCTATACCACTTGGACGTCAGGGCGTGTTGTGTACCCTCCTCCTGCCTTGGTGTTCTCACCTGAAGAGCTACTCACAGTGCCTATCATGTGGGGCCTGAATTGGTAATGCCAGGGCACCAGGGATTTGGCCTGGTGAGGGATGGCCCATGGACAGGGTTAATCTTAATGTCACGTGACACTGAGGCTTGCTTTAATCCTGGTAAAATCAAAGACATTTAAACTAAAAGTGCATGTTAAAGGAGAGTGGTTTGTTGCTGTTCTTGTTAGTTTTTCCCTTTGAGACGTGGCCTTGCTGTGTAACTCAGGTTAGCCTGGAACTCAGATCCCCCTGCCTCCACATCCACAGCCCAGCACCGCAATGCCCAGGAATGTTCTTCTCAGAGAAGCCTTCCTATCTTTTGCCCGCTCGTTAATGCAGTCGTCTTTCTACACTTGAACAAGAAAGAACTCGAATGGTGGTCACCACATGCAGCCTGGGCTGCTCTGGGTGGGGGACTGCAGATGACTTCCTATTTCCAGCATGTGTTTTCCAGGGCAGCTCCCTTTCTTTGAGGATTTCGTATTTTCTGAAGGTCGCATGTTTATGAACACAATAAGGTCATTCACCAAGAAGAGGAAATTATCTTGGCCAGTTTATCAGTTTATATGAACACGGTCCTTTCTTGGCTCCTTTCAACAATGCAAGCTTGTCAGTGTTTCCAGTGTTCTCTGCTGAAAAGTCCACATTATTAACTTGCAGAGTTCTGTGTACATTAGAAAGAGTTACTGAGGCTGGAGGGATGGTTCAGTGTCCTGTTGCAGAGGATCTGAGTTCAGTTTCCACATTGGGCAACTCACAATCACCCTATAACTTCGGCTCCAGAGAATCCAGCACCCTCTTCTGGCCTCCTTGGGTACGCGCGCGCACACACACACACACACACACACACACACAAACACATACATATAAATAAAAATAAGACATTTTTAAAAGGCACGGTTATTATGCACTTGTCATCTGTGCCGTCACACTTTGACAGGCTGGTCTCATGTTCACACAAAGTTTTACTGTACAAAGATACGTTTTCATTTTCATGCCGTCTAACTCTGCCTTCTTCCTTCTGGTTTTTAGGTTTTCCCTCATACTTGAAAGACACTTTAACTTCAAACTTTCAATTCTTCCCTTGGCTGGGGCTGCAGCTTCAGTTTGGTGGTAGAGGGCTTGCTCAGCGTGGTCCGATCCCCAATACCACAAAAATCACTTTCACCCACATTGCTCACCCTAGGTTTACAGTAATTGCGATGTGTGGAGATTGGCTCTGGTGAGGGATTAATAGGTTACAAGCTTTCCTCCCAAAGTGTCTGGCAAACCAATTATCTTAATGATAATTTTGTCACTAACAGTGATGTTACAGTGAACAGTAATTTCATAGCTAACTTGCCCCTGTCGTGTGTCAATGAAATGTCCTGTGCTGTGTATGTTAGCTGTGTGACAGCTTTAACTGTCATCTTGACATGACCTACTACCATTCAATGAAAGACTGTTCCTATCAGGTTGGCCTTTCTGTGGGAGATTGTCTTAAGTTAATTAATGCAGGAAGACTCAGCCCAGTGTGGGCAGCACCATTCCCTACGCAGGACCCCTAAACTGTGTATGAGTGGAGAGAATGATCTCAACACAAGCGAGTATCATGCCTCGCTTCTCTCTGCTCTTGACTGTGGACATGATGACTAGCTGGAAGTTCATGCCTTGACTTCCCCACAATGATGAAATAAACCTCTTTCTCCTCAAGCTGCTTTCTGTTGGGTATCTTCTCACAGCAATGGAAATAAAACCAGAACATTAGGCTGAACTCTTGGCACAGCTTGACCCATTGAAATTGCCTTCCTAACCCACTGAGGTCTACTGAGGCACCAGCTCTGTACTGCTCCAATTGGTACACCTCCACAGGGTATTTAAATGTAGGAGAAATCCTCAAGCTTAACTCTTCTAAAAGCACATATATAATCCAAATATAGAGACCAGAGATAATGACCAACCCCCAACACAAAGTGAGAAAAGGCCTTTTCATTTATTCATTAATAACCAACTCCCAACCAAGGTCAGAAGAGGGCTCTCCATTCAGTCAAGCTTTCTTTTATGTAATACAAACAATTGTACCATCCTTTATATGTTTTATGTATTTTTTTTAGTTAATCCACAAGTAGCCCAGAGGATACAATTAAAATTAACTTCTCAGGCTGGGGAGATGGCTTTGTGGGTAAAAGTGAGTATCAGAAGACTTGAGTTCAAGTCCCCAGCAGGTATGTTATAGCACGGCCATGTATGCCTGTAGCCACAGTGTGTGAGGCCAGGGACTGGCAGATCCTGAGATCTCACCCATCAGCCAGCCCAGGCAAAATGGAGAGCTTCAGTTCAGTGACAAACAAACCCTAACCCCTAAAATGGAGAGGGAGAGAAGTTGGCTGACATCCTCTTTAACCTCTGCATGGACACTCATGGGCTCTGTACATGTTTACACATGTGTGGACAGCAAACACACACCACCAGACACATACCCACACACACATACCTTCCAGACTCATACCTGACATCCACATATCCCCACTTCTACACTCCAAACGCACACCTCACACATGCATACTCCGAACCTACACCCTGCATGTTTATACCACCGCCCTTGCACCCCACATTCATATCTCATACCTCCACACTCCCACATTCATACCTTATACCTATGCACCCCCACATTCACACTTTACACCCCCACACATATATCACACCTACACCTATACACCCTACGCCTATGCACCTACACGTCCTATACCACGCACCCTACACCCACGCACCCTACACCTATACCCCCTTACTTTCAACCTATACCAACACACCCTATACCAACACACCCTCACAGTCACACCCCACACCTACACATCCCCACAGCCACACCCTGTGCTCCCACACAGAATGAGCTTGGTCACTGTCATTAGTACATCCTGAGGAGAGGTCCCTGGCAGTCTGAGGGATGTGGCTGGGAGCAAGACAAAGCTTCAGAGTAACACAGTGACAGAAATGGCTTCTGTGGCTGTGAGCTTGCCTGTGGTCACGCTTCGGCTCTCACCTCTTGGCAAAAGGTCTTCTCCAGGTCATCTAAGGAGTAGTTCTTCCAGATATCCTCAGACGACGTGGCATCAGTCAGCCTCTTGGCAATTTTACCTTGTTGATTCTCCTTCGAGGGTTCTGTGGAGACAAGACCGTGGCGTATTATTCACATTGTAAAGGCCATGCCTGGGCCGTTCGCTTCCAATTATCACCTACATGGTAAAAACTAAGATGACTGGACGGGCAAAGGGTGATCACTGGATTCATTAGACTGAAACAGGCTGATGAGTGAGGAGAAAAAGGAAGGAAGTTAGCCTTCTGTGTGCTACTGTATGCCAGGATAGACCCTGAAATGTGGGCTAGCCTTCTGTGTTACTGTATGCCAGGTTAGACCCTGTCTGTCTAGTGGAAGGAAACTAGGGCCATTCTGTGTGGCACGGACTTCACCAGAGACAAGTCAGGGAAAACATCACAGCCAGAAACCATTCTCTGCTAGGCAGGCTCCATGAAGAGAACAGTGGAAGGAAGTCAAGCAGGGAAAACTTTTATTCACATACAGGAGCAGGAAGCCGGCTCATGGCCACATCTGTGATCCCAGCACTCAGGAGGCCGAGGCAGGTGGGTTCTGAGTTGACGGCAGCCTGGGCAGGTTAGTGCGAGTAACCATAGGTCAGGGGTGGAGGGGGCAAAGAACTGAAACATATAGTAAATGTATAAAAATGTCCAAATCACTGATAATTTTAAAAATCTACTAACAACAGCAAGGATAAACTACTTATGGTGGTGAAGATTAAGAAGGATGAGAACAGGAAGGCTCAGGGATAAAGTTCACACAAAGGCCCTGAGTTCAAATCCCAAGCCAGGAATGGCTCTACACACCCATAACTCAGTGCTACAGGCTCAGACAGACGGGCAGGTATCAGGGGCTGAAGTGGTGGGCCTCAGGTTTAGTGGGTGTTCCTTTGACCAAGACAGAGACATTAGAGGCAGATACCTGGATGTTCCTCAACTCACACAGGAGAATATACCTGCATATGTGTGCAAATACTTGTATACCACACACACATATAACACATATACAGAGAGATATGCACACATTAACGTGCATGCAATAACACAGAAACATATACAAATTCAGAGACACACACAGAGAGAGAGAGAGAGACAGACAGACATAAGACAATAGCAGGAAGCAGCCCTCACTTGGCACAGAAGTGATCCATGGGCAAACATTCTGACTCTGAGCTTTACTGTTCACCATCCGTGGAACAGCAGACCACCCAGCGAAGGCACGCATGTGGGGACACTTTCTGCAGTGCCAGAGAGAATCAAATGCAACTCCCCCAGTGGTGTTCACAGGGAGCAGCCTCACACAAGGCTATGCAATAGACTACAACTCTCAAAACAAAGACCTGGCCTGGAGAGATGGCTCAGCCACTAAAAGCACTTGTTGATTTTGCAAAGGATCCAGGTTCAACTCCCAGCACCCGCATGGTAGCTTACAACTGTCCCTAAGTCCAGTTCCAAGGAATCTGATGCTCTCATCTGATCCCTTGGGCAGCACCAAAACATATGAGGTACACAAATGCATATAGCAAGCACCAAAACACACAAAATAAACGGTGAGAGAGAGAGAGAGAGAGAGAGAGAGAGAGAGAGAGAGAGACTCTTATCTGTGACACAAACATGACAGTCTCCTTACAATATATTCGTTCATGACTTAAAGGGTACTTAACATAATTTAATTTTCATTTTCTTATTTCGTATGTCTTGTCTACCCATCATCCACCTGCTAATGCATCACTAAGAAGTAACTTGGGAGGATCTGACCCAGCAGAGGTGGAGGGTGAGTAGATGTGTGACCCAGGGTCAGGGGTTGGGTGTTTTTTGGCTTTATGCATTTGGCTTTTGTTCAGGAAGCCTGTGAGCTTCTCACAGCAGAAGAAGATGAAGTGCGTCTCAAGTGTAGCCATCTTCTCTCTCAGCGTCGGATGTGAAGAGGCACAAATGGCTCCCCAGATTTATTTCCTAAAATGTCTGCAAATAAGCCATAGCCAAATGAGGCTCGCTTCAGCGACAGCTAACAGGCTGCCAGTCATCTGGAAGCCCACGTCTCATCTCCAAGGGAGGAAAAGGAAAAACAGACCCTTCCCCAGGTCCCTCTGAGCTACATTAGAGACTCAGAGACAGCCTTTCTAGCTGGGGCTCACAGCGTTTCAGAAAGACTGGGCTAGGCTCTGATCTGGCCAAGGCGGCTCCGGGTTCCCAGCAGGCTCTCTGGTACTTCATCCGATTCTCTACTTTGAGATCCTGGAACTGAAGCGCACACACACACACACACACACACACACACACACACACACACACACACACCCCGCATCCTCTAGTTGAACAAACATCCTCTAGTTGCAGTCCTGAGGGCTGTAGAGGGTGATGAGGCCTATCTGGGCAGGCCTACTCATGAGGTCTCATCTCCTGAGACATTCTGTCATCCCAGGACTCGTCATTCTGCTCTCTCTCCCTTCCCATGATTTTTTTTCCACAGAGTTTGGTTTTTTGTTGAGAGGGCTAGGGGTGGAATCCAAGTCCTTCCCATGCCAGGTAACATCTACACTACAACACCAGAGATGTGTAAACATTAAAGGCTCCCCCAGGAACAGCAAACAGAAACTGTCCTCGCCCCCATGTGACCACCTCATAGGCCCAGATAGATGGTGCTCTTGACATGCAAAGTAGCTATGATGGCCAGTGTAGTCAAAATTAATAGAATTTGTCCTATATTCAGAAAAATCAAAGGTAACAATTTCTGGAACTCAGTACAGAGGTAGGAATAGCACCTTGTCCAAGAACTGCTGTTTCATCAACATGTGAGCATGTTCTAGCAAATTCTATCCCATCAGTCAAAATTTACAGTGGAGGGTCACAGCAGAGGCAGTGCCAGTGCCAGTGCCAGGTGTGCAGAATCAAGTGGACCCATGCAAACAACCCTTATTAAACGAAATAGGTTATTTTTAAAGAATCATGTAAAGCAGGCATGCACATGGGGGCTGGGGAGAAGAGTTCTAGAAGAAGCAGGAGGAGGGAGCATAAGGGAGGGGAATGGGGTGGACAGGATGGAAATGGGATGATGTCATTACACAGGTAAAGGCAGGCACAAGATAGAGTGAGGCCTGTCACTGGACGAGAAGGGAGGATGGGCGGCTGGGGAGGGGGTTAGTTTGAGGGAAGAGGAGAAGACTGGACGGGAGAGGGGAAGCTGTGGAGAGAACATGGAGGCTGACGTTAAAATTGCACTCTGTGTATTTACAGGTTGTTATGAATGTTCTTAAGGAATGGATGTGTACAGGGCTTTGTATGTTTAGGTGGGCAATTATATCTTTCTTTTTTCTTTCTTTTTTTTTTTTTTTTTTCGGAGCTGAGGACTGAACCCAGGGCCTTGCACTCTTGCTAGGCAAGCGCTCTACCACTGAGCTAAATCCCCAACCCTGGGCAATTATATCTTATCAATCAGATCAGAGGTTATTGTGTTGTGTGTTCTTTCATGTATCAATTTAAGTGTAAGGGAGTGTGTGGCAGCTGGAGACACTAGGCCACCATGGAATTGGGATGTGTATTTTTCTGGCCAGGTATCTTGGGGCACTACGGTTCTAGATCAAGTGGGGCAAAAGACAGCATTTTATTTTTTAAAGGAAGTGAAAATTATTTTAGAAAATAAATTTAGAAAATTACAAAAATTCTTTGGAAAAAGAATTATGGGGGCTGGGGATTTAGCTCAGTGGTAGAGCGCTTACCTAGGAAGCGCAAGGCCCTGGGTTCGATCCCCAGCTCCGAAAAAAAGAACCAAAAAAAAAAAAAAAAGAATTATGTGTTGTCATTCTTAATTACAAAAGTGAACATTTAAACCAGATGCAATCATATAGGATATTGCTTCAGTTCTTAGATGCCTGAGAACGTCTTCCACAAGGACAACACCCTATCGTATAGAAACATGTCACTGGCAAGGCACTGGTAGGTGAGGATGTCACAGCAGAAGAACTAGAGGTAACAAAGTGGGGACTGCAGTATCTCAGGAGCTTTTGCCCAGTGGGGGCTCCCAAGCCTGTAACAGCCAGGATCTTGGACACAAGGGGCAACAAACGTGCCACCTGGCTGTCACTCCGGGCTCTGCCTGCCCTGGTTACACAGCCTTGGACTACTGCTCTCCCTAGCAGTAAATGAGGGGAGGTGTGGTGTCTGCCATGAGATTGCAACACAGTTGATGACGTCATACTCCTTATGGAGTCTCAAAAGGTATCAGTTGTCTATCAGTTAGGAAGAAACTTTTTCAGTAATCAGAGGCCAGAAAGAAGGGTCTCCAGCAACAACAGGAGTCTCGGGTGCAAATTAGACGGGAAAAACCACACCCAGGACAAATCGCCTTACTATTGGCTACTAACCTCGTGTGAGATTTGCTGAGAGGTCAGATGTTAACTGTTGCCACCACATACCAAAGATGTCTGCGTGAGATCACAGATGTGTTGATTAACTTGACTGTGGTAATCACTCCACACCACATCAAAACATCATCAGTGTTAAGCATAGCTGTTGATTATTCTCCAATGAAGTTGATAGTTAGGTGAACTGAGGAAGGCAGCTGAGCCCTGTTCTCCTTCCTCTACTGCCTGATGGATCCTCTGAGGTGTGAGCATGCAGCCTGACACAGTGTGACCCCCTTGCCTAAAGGACTGCGCTCCCTGAAACTGACCAAAACCAAACCTTTCTCTCTTAAGTATGGTCAAGACTTTTGTTAAAGCATAAAGAAGAATAAAACATACACAAATCACTACGAACAGGAAGGTCAAATTGAAAGGAACACAGAGCAACTAAATACAACAGAGGAAAATATTAAAATAAAGATTATATTAAGTAAGAAGGAAGGGTGGGGGAGGGAGGAGAGAGGAAGAGGGAAGGAGGAACTGGGGGAAGAAAGGAAGGAAGAATGGGAGAGGGGAAGAGAAGAAGGAAAGGGGCTTATGAAAAAGCACTGTTTTAGAGAGAAGACATTTGACAAAGGTCTAAGACGCATGTAATATGAGTAACTGGGAAGAAAATCGAGCAACGGAATAGAACAAATACTAAATACGGCAATCCAGGAAATTATCCTGCAATCCAGGAAATTATCCTGCAATAAAAACGACTCAAGCCTTACCACACGACAGACCCAAGACATCGATTATCAATGTCTGTGACTGGGTTTTAAATTTGTCTTGGTCTTCATTGTCTGCTGGACTGGATTTGGAATCACCTAGGAGACACACCGCTGGGCCTGTCTGTGAAGGAACCTCCAGAGGTGTGCCGGGAGGAGGAAAACCCATCCTAAATGTAGGTACCACCAACCTATGGACTGGACCCCCATACTGAATCAAAAGGAAAAGTCACCGAAGACTGGCATTAATTTTTCCCTGCTTCCTATCAGTGGATACAATGTGGCAGGTTGCCTGGTTTCTCTGATCTCATGCCTCCCACCATGAAGCAATATACCCCCTCAAATCAGGACCAAAGTAAACCTTCCTTTCCTAAGATGCTTCTTTCCCAGGATTTGGTGCTGAGGCCTGGGGCCGTTGCTGTGATAAACATGCCTTAGGAAACAGCTTGGGCAAATGTGTTAGCTTGGGACTATCTTGAGATGCTCTAGAGCTGAGTGGATCATGGAGCTCAGTGGGCCAGTCTAGCGAATGTTGGAAGAACAGAATGTGAGTACAAGTACAGACAGTGAAGACTGTGCCCATAAAGATTCAGAGGGGATCACAGGCAGGCGGGCAGGCATGCTCGCACACACATGCACGCACACAGGCAGCTGCTTCCTACCCACACCCTGAAAATATGAATGAGGCTGAATTCAAGAGTGATGGACTAATTGGTTTGACAGAGGAAATTTTAAGAGCACAGTGTTTGGGCTGTGACATTGTTACTGTTCCCTGCTCTCACCCCGGGTCACAGTAAGAGAGGACTTACAACTTAAAGAGGAGCAGAGAGTTGTGGGCAAAGCTGTGGGTGGGTGGGGGTGTGAAGAAAGCAGCTGTAGCTGATTAAGGAAATCGGTACAATTAAGGAGAGGCCTTCCACTCTGCACTGGGACCGACAGGCTTTGTCAGCAGGCACTCACTCATCTCCGAGTCCAACTCGTGAATATGCAAATTCTTTGAAAGAAGAAACTGTGGTGCTTTGAATAGGAATGCTCCCCCACTCACCCACACACACCCAGAACTCCTGTTTGAATCCTTGGCCCATAGGAAGTCGCACTATTAGGAGGTGTGGCTTTGTTGGAGTGTTTGTGGCCTGTTGGAAGAAATGTGTCACTATAGGGGCAGGCTTTGGGGGTCTCAGTATCTCAGTTCACTTCCTGCTGCTTGCAGATCCAGAAGTCTCAGCTGCCTCTCCATCATGATATCTGCCTGAAGGCCACCATGCTCCCCGCCATGATGATAATGGACTGAACCTCTAAAACTGTAAGCCAGCCCCAATTAATTGTTGTCCTTTGTAAGAGTTGCTGTCATCATGGTTTCTCTTCACAGCAATGGAACCCTAATTAAGACCAAGACTGAGCGTGGACTGCCCAGCTGAAGGAGTTCCCTGCCCCTAAACAACTGCCTGGGTAGTGTTGCTCCAGGCTCACCCCAAGGCACACAGCCTGCTGTGCTGTGGAGACTGGGTCAGACCGCACTGAGCTGACACAGAACTTAGCACTACTGTCAGCATGGTGCTGTTTGAAGATTTGCAAAATGCCAAGAAGTATGAAGTCAAGGAGGCTTGCACCGAAGTTCCAAAAATTATGAGGCTGGACAGCATGTGGCAAAGTTGGGTTCGTGGACAGGAGATTCTGAGATGCCACTGTGAAAAGGATGCCTATGTCACATTGGAGATATCAGGACCATGTTAGGTCTCTAATGGAGTGCCACAGGCATGGGCTGGATCTGGCTCAAGAGAGGCTATGTGTGCTTGTGGCGAGGTAGAGGTGCCCGTGCCACTGGAGTCCAGGTAAAACCAGCACAAGACTCAGACGCTGGGCATGGAGCTGCAGGGCCCAGAGCTTGTCTTGCTGTGGCCATTCTCGCTTGTTGCTTCTCCATTCTACCCTCTGGAATGGAAACACTTACTCTCTCTGTATTGGAAGTATGCCGCCTATTTATTCTAGAATTAAGGAGTCTTGAGTCTCAAAGGAAATTTTGGGCTTTTGATAGTCTTTTTGAAATGTTCAAATCATATCTTATTTATTTTTATTTGGTTATTTTTATTCATTTATTTTGTATGTATTAATGTGCATATGTGCGAGAGCATGTGAATGAGTGTGTGTGCATGTGTGCGTGTGTGCATGAGTGCATGCATGTGTGCATGTGTGCATGCATGCGTGTGTTTTCTCTTCTTCTGCCATGTGGGTCTCAGAGACTGACCTAGATCATCAAGCTTGTAGCATCTGTTTCATCAAATGATCTACATCTCAGTGGCCCGAGACTGGGCTTTTGAG
This sequence comes from Rattus norvegicus, assembly GCF_021556685.1. Lineage (NCBI taxonomy): Eukaryota > Metazoa > Chordata > Mammalia > Rodentia > Muridae > Rattus > Rattus norvegicus. The sequence goes on from NC_141540.1 coordinate 124,693,070, forward strand.
CAGTGCTGGGGACATTAAAGATTAGGGGACGTCTGAGGTTGGGTTGAATGAATGCTGGACTGTATTAAGCAATGGCCAGGCCCTTTGAGGCTATTGTGGAATGCTATGATTTAACAGCAATGTTTGGGTATCGGTGTGACAAGGTGTCTTAGTTAGGGCTTTATTGCTGTGACCAAGGCAACTCTTATAAAGGAAAACATTCATTTGGGGCTGGATTACAGTTTCGGAGGTTCAGTCCATTATCATTAGGGTGGGAAGCATGGCGGTGTGCAGACAGACACCGTGCTAGAGGAGCAGAGACTTCTACATCTTAATCCCGGGTAGCAGAAGGAAACTGGGTGTCATGCTGGGCGTAGCTTGAGCATGTATTTGACCTTAATGCCTGCCTCCACAGTGACACACTTCCTCCAACAAGGTCACACCTCCTAATAGTGCCACTCTCCATAGGCCAAGTATTCAGACAGGAGTCTGTGGGGGCCACTCCTATTCAAGCCACCACACAAGGTACATACTTAGAACTGCTAATCAACTTGACTAGATTCAAAGTCAACTAGCTTTAAAGTGCTTTACCGCTCTTTAACTTTCAGTGTCCTGAGTCTGCGCCCTTTGCTCAATGTGAGAGACTCACAGGGCTGCTGCTGCTGCTGAGAGGTCCCCCCGTCTCACAAGCTCAGCCCATGCTAGCTGAGCACAGATTCTGATTAACAGAGCTGTATACAGAAGCCCCAGGACAGACAGGGAAGGAAGATGAGGATCGAGGCCTCACCAGAGAAGACATGGAAAAGGTCTCCAGGTGATCTAAGAACACAGACCAGAGCTTGGTGACATAACAACTACATGAGAAGTGACACAAGGATCCCATAGAGAGCTGATGAGCCAGGCAGAAGCAGCAAAGGGAACGCTGGGCCTTGGCAAGAGCCATACTCTATGGAAGACACAGCACAGAAACTGGAGAGTACGCTCATGAGAGGACGCAGGGACGTGGACTACAGAGATGGTTCAATATAGGAAACAAGTCATTGTATCCCTGATGCCCCAAACCTGGAAAATGAAAGACTTATTAAAAATATGTCAAACTACTACAAAAAAACACCTTTGAGGTATTAAATTTGCAAAAAGAAGAGTCTCCATGTTCTAGAAAATATCTGCAGAAGGCTCAATGGTAAAACATGTCCTGCTGTGCTACTGAAACTCAGCATACAAAGCAGCCGGAGAAACCCAGCCATCACTAAGAGAGGGAGTGAGCAGGCCTTAGGTTCACAGACACAGGCTGAGGACCAGAGCGGGTGGCCTTTGGAAAGAGAAACATGTTACTCTGGGTTATTACATCCAGCCAAGGTGGAACCATTGCTTCCTTGGGTTTGTGTGTAACTTCTATCCTGCTGAAGTTCCCGAGGAAGTACATTCCTTGTTAAACAGCCTATGAGCTGATCTTTACGAGAGCCCCCTCGCAGTCCCTCGCTGCTCTCCGATGCATGGGAAGGTGCCAGGGTGAGGCTAACAGTGCTTCTTTCTGGGTGGTGGCATCAGTGTGATGGCTTACTTCAGCCTTTGGCTTGTCTGCGAGTGCCCGGTGGGGCTTTGGGAGATGAAAAGAGACGGCAAACCCACGCTCAGTGGTGCTTGGCACCTGAGTCCAAAAAGCAGAGTCCTGGAACCAGCTTCAGCAATCTGGGCTAGCAGAACCAGCCAGAGCCTGAGAACAGTGGTGTTTTGCCTTGCTGGGAAGGCAGTGCTCGGTCACAAGTGTGCCCTGAGGGCACTTGTTAAGCAGCATTAAAGCAAGACCAGACAATAAGGACAGATTATAATCCAATCACAGTGGGTAACCCCAGGTCGGGGGACAGAGGAAAAAATCCAAGTGACCTGAGTGTCCAGCTATGTGACTCAAACATTCTTCCCAAACAAGTGAGCCACAGTTCTGTTCAGAACCACTAGAAGTCGGACAGCTCCGGACACCTCCTTACTGCAGCTGAGAAAGACTCTAGGCAGGTGGGGAGTCTTCCCCTTTGAGGACAGCATGCATGCATGGATGCTGGTTTTCCACATCTAATCCAGCTACAAGTTCCTCTACTCAGTTCTCTCCCATTGGTTTCCTCCCCACTACAGAAAAGGCTTCACCTTCCGAACTCTCGGATGTTCAGAAGCGGCAGAAAAAAAGGACAAATGACACCCAGAGGACCTTATTTATATAAGGACAGTCTGTGAGTTTGAGGGACATCCCAGGTTCCAGTCCTGTGCTGACTCTGTATGCATTTCCTTGGAGGAGCTCACTGTTCCCAGATATACATGCTCTGTGTGAATCCACATGCCTGTGTGTGTATTTGCGTGCGTGCGTGCGTGTGTGTGGGCGCATGTGTGTGCGTGCGAGCGCGTGAGCACAGTTGCCCACAGAAGCCAGAAGAGCGTGTTGGATCCTCTGGAGCTGGAGTTAAAGGGCGATGTGAGGCCCCGGACATGCATTCTGGGGATAGAATTTGGCTTCTCTGTAAGATCAGTGTTTGCCTTTAACCACTGCCCACCTCCAGCCCCATCCTTTCCTTCAGCCCTCGAATTTTTCTTATAAATTATGGTATCATGGGTCTCTCTGTAAAGAATATATTTCCCATATTGGGATATAATTCCTTAGGGAAGACCCACAAGGGGGAAAAGAAACAGTAAAACCCTTAGCGACATGCTTGGGAAGGTAAAGTCCTGAGCGAGACACACTTGGGGAGTCCTTACCTGGATTGGACAGTAGGTGTTTAAAGTTCGTCTCATTTTTAACACTGAGATTCTTCAGGAAGGCATTGTAGTCTACCGCAGTGGTGCTGTTGATGTTGTACTGTTTGGAGAACCTGAAACACAGATGTTCACTGAACTCAGGCAGAGCCGAGGAAGTCCGGACAGACCCCTGCTATGACAAGCTCTGCTTTACATGGGGCCAGCATGGATTCTAACGCCTTCCTAGCTGTAGCTACTTTGAACATGCCCATGGCAAATACTGCTGTTGGGATTCTTAAATGCAGACAGCTGGGGCTGGGGAGATGGCTCAGTCAGTAAAGCACTTGCTGTGCGAGGGCAAGGACCAGAGTTCCATCCACAGAACCTACACGAAACAGGGCAGCCTGAGCATTTGTCTAGAATCCCAATCCCAGTGATGGGGAGGTGGAAGCAGGTAGACTCCGGTCATGGGCCAGCCAGTTTATCCCCCTTGGGGATGCCAGGCCAGTGAGAGGCCCTGTCTAAAACAAACAAACAAACAAACAAACAAACAAACACATCAAAACAACAAATTGTCTCAAAACAAAAACAAAATGAAAAACAGATAAATTAAAGGTAGGCAGCCCCTGTGTCTCCAGATGCACGCATGTACATATACACATACAGACACAAAGACAGAATGCTATCAGCTTGCAGAGAGACACACAGAGAGAGGGACTGAACATCCAGGCCCCTTCTTGAGAATTCCCCAGACACAGATCCTACAGTTATCTTCCCTTCTGTGGTTGAAAAGGGAAGGACAGCAGATCCTAGGGCCCAAGAGGCCCCCTCCTCACCAGACAGCAGGAGCCATGACACCTTCCTGTAAGAAGTACAGAGACAGGGATCTGGGTAGTGAGCCAGTGAGAGTCACATTTCTGTCACCAGGGACTCCAGGGTGTGGAGGGTGGGGGATGGTAAGCAGGTGATTCTTATAACTGACAGAAGCCTATTGCCACAGGAGACTGAAACCTCAGCCCACAGAAGCACACGGTCTCCAAACAGCAAATGGCAGAGGGGGCCCACCTGTTCTGGAAACATTTGTCACGTATGATAAGAATTATTTTTCCTGTTTATTCTGAGGCAGGGTCTTGCTATGTAACCCAGGCTGGCCTGGAATTTGCTATGCTCTAGCCTTGGTCTCCAGGTGCTGGAGCCGTAGGCTTGAGACTACCACAGGCAGCTTAGAACAAGAACACACACACACACACACACACACACACACACACACACACACACACACACACACACATATAACACCTCCCTGTCTCTAGAGCACGCCAAGATAAATGGGATGCTTGGGTTTGTAATGTGTTTCCTATTATTCAGATCTGTGTGTGAGAAACACTTTTCTAGATGATTTCTGGGTTACTACATTTCTAAAGGAATTCACAGTTTTTAAATGTTTGGTTATGTTCTCCCCATATGTGTTGGTTTCTATAATTATCTAATTTCATGCTTTCTCAAAATTTAGTAATTAATACTTAAAGTATTTGTTATTTTCCTGGTTTCCAGATTGCACAGGGAGCGCCATGGCTTGCTTCCGCCTAGATGAAGCTTCCTATTGTCCTAATAGGAAAACTTATTCAGAGACATGATGGCTGCCAGGTGTTAACTCAGAGACTCCCTAAACAGCCTGTTTTCCTCTTAGCCCTGATCCTGTGGAAATGTCCCAGAAGCTAGAGACCTGGGAGGTAGTGTCTACCAGTGTCTGCATAAGTCCTGTGAGGCTGCCCGCCAGTGTGCTGCTCAAGCAAGGCAGGGAGCTTGGTGAAGGCTCGCCCAGCACTGAAGACTCCATGCAATGGCAGAATCTCAGCAGCCAGGGTCTGCTCCGGGAGGACCCAGGCTTGGGCTAAGGACCTGGAGTCCTAGGCTCAGGGACCTGCTGTATGCACATGGGGAACAGATGAAAGCCCATGTAGTAAGCCATGGGAGAAAACACCTTAAAGGGAAGCCTGGCCCTAAACAGAAAGGCAGGGCCTCAAAAGGCTTTTCGCAGGGCTCCGGAGATAGCTCAAGAGGTACAACATTTGCTATGCCAGACAGAGACATGACTGTGACCCCAGAGCCCACAGTCACAGAGCTAGGAGGGCACAGGGGAGTCTTTGGGGCTTACTGGTCAGCCAGTCTACCCTAGTCAGCGAGCCTCACTGGCCAGCCAGTCTACCCTAGTCAGCGAGCCTCACTGGCCAGCCAGTCTACCCTAGTCAGCGAGCCTCACTGGCCAGCCAGTCTACCCTAGTCAGAGAGCCTCACTGGCCAGCCAGTCTACCCTAGTCAGCGAGCCTCACTGGCCAGCCAGTCTAGCCTAGTCAGTGAGCCTAATCAGGTCTCATTGAGAAGTCCTGCCTCAGAAAACAAGGTAGTCAGTTCCCGAGGAATGAACACAGCTGACCTCTGCGTGACTCTACATGCATGTGTACACACAGGCAGGCATACACATGTAAACACACACACCCTCACAGAAATAAATATTTCTAAAGGTTTTCATGGAAAGAGCTTAGATGAAGCTATTCTTAAGACACTATCCCAGGTAATCCAACTGTAGGCAGCGAGGCCGGGGTGGGTCACAGCCTGAAGAAAGCAGCAGACAAGTAGAGCTCAGCACGGTAACCTGGAAAAACAGCTTCCAGGCAACCCTCGCACAGGCTGGCCTTCTATGGGCTGCTCATAAATGACTTCACATAGATTCAGATACTTCAGTTTAGAGAGAGGTGAGAGTGGGAGGCACTGATCCCGGGAGGGAAAAATCAGTGCACAGGATGCAGGACAGTGCTGAGCAACCTGGTGGTGAGTTCTTCTCTGGCCTTGGGTTGAGGTGCACTGGAGGCAAACAGCAAATTTCTAGAACTTTAACAGTGAAACATCACAGCTGTGACTCTGTCCACTGAGATGAACACCTGACACATGCAAGCATAACACGGGCATGCTACATACATTACATCATGTCTTCATCCCACGCTGTGGGCTGGGCTTCTCGGTGTCTATCCCATTCCTACGTGTGTGTGTGCATGTATGTGTGTGCATGTGTGTGTACGCATGCATGCCGATGTGTCTGTGTGTTTGTGTGCGTGTGTATATCTGCACAAACATGCTGGTGAATATGCGTGGGTATGCGCGTCTGTATGGAGACCAGAGGGCAACCTCCTCAGCTACTGCTCGTCAGGTGCTATCCACCCGTTTCTGTTGTTTTGTTTTGCCGACTATAACAGCCTCTCACAGGCCTGGAACTCGGCAAGGAGGCTACGCTGGCTGGCAGGCGAACCCCAGAGATCCACCTGTTTCAACCACTCGATCTCTGGGGTTACAAGCCCATGCCACTGCACCTCTGTTTTTCTTTTCTTTAATGTAGCTACTGGGGATCAAACTCAGGCCCTCTTGCTCACAGTGCCAGCACCCTGCAGTCTGAGCTATTTCCCCAGATCCCTTGACACCTTCTTCTTTAAGAGAAAATGGAGTCCTGGTGATATGTTAGTGTTCGGGGACCCAGAATGCCAAGCACAGCCTTGCTTCAGAGCCTGGACATTCTTACCACACCAAACACCCAGTGCAGATCTTAAACAGAAGGAAGATGCTAGACTAAAATCCTGAAAAGGCACTGTACACTCTACTCCAAACTGCAAAGGGCAGAATCAACACCAAAGCAGCCCCAGGCGACAGCGTCTTCTGGGACTCCACAAGGAAAACACTAAAAGCCCCGCCAGTAATCAGCTCCTTTGAGCCTCTGTGTGCATCTCCGAGAACCAATTCTATTTCGGGACGTTGTTCAGGGCTGTGGTGAGAAAACAGCATTGTTTTTGAGGCTTGAAAGGAATCTCGAATAAAAATTTGTGGAGTTCTTTATTATTCAATACTTAAGAGATGGGGAAACAGACAGTAACTTTTTTTTATAGATTTACTAGGTTGGAGACTGCAGTGCCAAACACGAGGTTTATTGTCAAATAAAAGCCCGCTTTGTTTCTGACGGCCTGTTTTAGAAGAGGTCTGCCTCCGCTCTGTAATTGCACGCACAAAATTATTTAATTTGTTTTGTTTGGATCTTATTCTGGACACTTTCCCAGCCAGAAAGGATATAAAAATTAAAACATCTATTATGCCTTTTATATTCTGAGGTAGGTTATAAAGAGGAAGGAAGAAGAACACATATTCAAGAGTGGGAAGGATCCATTTTTTAAGTGTCTGGTTGTGAGCTCCATCTGAGTTAATGTCGCACACCTTCTGTGCTTCCTTGCTCTGGGCAAAGTCCCTCTACCGCCTGCAGCCCTGATCTTCTCTACAGCAGATGTCCCCTCAGAGCAGCAGCCTTTAACTTCAGAGCCTTTAGCTTAACTCTTAACCTCTGCAGAAACGGTCAAGGCTTGGTGCTTTGGGAGCAGGCTGAAGGGTCGAGACGTCCCTGAGCCCCTAGGACATGAGCCAAAGTCCACCAATTACATGACACCGAGCTGCCTATCTATATATGTACACACGTGAGTATGTCAGTAGTGTGTATTAGGTTTTTCCCTTTAATTTATAAGCATACCGAGAGACCAACAAGAATAAGTTAACAAGGGGACAGACAGCATACTCTGTGTGGCAGAAGGTACTCAGAATCCATGAACTGCTTATTTCAGGACTCTCACTGAGCAGTTCTGAACCAGTGCATTGTGGGTAACTGATGCCCCAGGAAGCAGAGGTGAGGCGCAGGGCGCAGCGGCTGTGCTCAGAGAAGAGGTTGGGAAAGAGCAGGAAGAGGGCATCCTGTCAGCTGGGCACTTCATAAAGAAATGCCATGGGGTCCTCTTCCAACGCTTCTCACGAAAAACTCACACAGAGCAGGAGCCAAGCATCTGGCCACCCTTGAGTGCCGTGCTGCAGCCTGAGTCAGGAGCAGGTGGTGGCATCCCGCAAGTGTCGGGAAGCAGATAAATACTATGTGTTGACCCCTATCCTCTGTCACAACCCGCTGCCCCCAGGAACAACGAGCTCTAAGGAGAAGAATACTTAAACCGTTACGCAAAGAGGCAGACCCCAAGGCGGGAGGCACCAGGTGTGTGAACTTCAATACTGGCCCCTTCTCCTCTTTGCCACAGGCCTGGAGTCAAACTCACTGTGAATTGGGAACACACGGGATGGGGGCACTTGGCAGGAGAGGATGACCGCAGGCAGGGAAGCAGTCAGTAAGCTACACATACCTACAAGCCGGATGGTAGGGCTCACCATACCCTCCTCAGGGACCACGAAGGGCTAGGTCTCGATTTTGAGAATTCACAGTCTCAGGAACGTGGGAGTGAAGATGAGGGGAGAGCTATGGAGGGAGGGAGGGGCCCAGCAACCTGCCACTGTCATCTGATCCTGGCACTGGCAGAAGGGTCACCACACCCTCCCCGGCCTTGCTACTCACATCTCATAATCCTCATCCTTCATCTTCAGGCAGAATGTCTCCAGAACCCGCCTTAGCTCTTGGGGCTGCACCGTGCCGGTATTGTTGACATCGATGAGCTGGAAGACTTTCCTGATAGTCCTCATGTTTCGGAAGATCTGCATAACGAACGGGAAGGGGATTTGGAAAAGTCAAGAGGCCCGATGGTAAAAACTCAAACGGCAACAAAACATGGAGGAGCTTTTTTTTTTTTTTTACTACTTCTTATAAAATAAAATGTTTTCAAAGATTCACCGCAGTGCACACTGCACAATGACATCTTTGGAGGAAAAAAAGAACATTTTGCATATATTGAGAGTTTGCAAGGCAATTGTCTCAGTAAACGGTCTTAGCAAGTTTGTAAAAAAATCTCTTTTTAATGTAAAGCAGTAAGTCTCATACACAATTCATCCCCTTTTAGAGCCGTATGAAAAACTCTTTTCTGCTAATTGATGCTGAAAAACTAGTCCTGGCATAGCTGGACTTGTGTGATTTTTGCTTTTCATGGCCATATGCGAACTATTTTTACTGTGAGCTGGAAAATCTGACGGTCTATTTCAACCTCTCATTTTTTTTTTTAAAGATACCACAGAAAAGTTTTGCAATGATCTCCAAATTGGGCAAATTGAGAGTCGCCGCGTGAGATGTTTGGCAGGGTCCCCTGGGAAGGATGCAAGGGCAGGGAGCTGGGTCTCGGTGCTGATTAGACTTCTATGGGTTCATCTGAGCACTCAGAGCCCCGCCAGCAAGTGGGACCCCAGTATATCTGCATCTTCAGATATAGTAACTGAGGTCCAAGCAGGACTGACTCAACAGCTCACAGCTAGACAACACGACACCATCTTCAGCTCTGGCCTGTCCTTTCATGACAGTCCCCTGAAGGAAGGCTAGACGTGCAAACACAGTGTCACTGGAAGAAAACATCAACTGGGAGTAAGAGTCAGAGACCGGGAGGGCAGAGGCAAGGGCCTTGGAAGGAACATAAACGATTCTGGCTAGTGTGGTCTGGGAGGCTTCCTGTAGGAGGTGGCACTGAGCTAGCAGGAGTGACTGACTACAGAGGGCACTGCCAGGAAAGAGAGAGAAACAAGAGAGAAGCCTGGGTCCTAGAGGAGCTGATTCCAGTCAGAGGAACGGATCCAGCTGCATCCAGCCTGGGTTCTAAGGAACTTTAGCAGGACTCAGAGTGGGGAGAACCACTAGGCAGCAAGGGGTTCCCTTTCCTCAAGGCTTTCTCCACAGGCCCCTAGGCCATCCTAGGCTGAGGGAGTCTGGCCTAACCATAAGACAGCCTCTCCAGGTCTCTTTAGTTTTGGCTGGAGGAGTCAGGATCTAGGTAGGGTGATGGTCTCCTGGAGCTGCTCCCAGTCCTTGCCTCTGCCTCACCCTGGTCACTTGTCCCTCCACCTACTGCTCTACCCCTCCTGCTGCAGGTGCCAGGGCCACATGAGTCCCCATGCCTATGCCAACCATCCTTCTGACACCTGAGCTCCCTTCCAGAGGCCACAGTGCCTACTCAAGCTTTGTGCTGTGTTAGTACCGCCAGCCACTGACCCTGCAAGGTCAAGATGTCTGTTTCCTCTGCTTCCTCGCTCACCCATCCAATGCCCAAGGCCCACCAGCCTCCGCCCCCTAGGCCCCCTGCTAACAGGGACCTCTCCTCTGTGCTCGCTCTGCTTCTTCTTCTTCTCCTCAGCACCCCTCGAATGTGTCATTCCCCTTCTCCTACCTCCTCAACCATGAGGGACTCCAGCTCATAGCCTATTCCAAAGTAAGTGTATGTATGTGTGTGTGTGTGTGTGTGTGTATGTGTGTATGTGTATGTATGTATATGTATGTCTGTGTGTATGTCTGGGTATGTGTGTGTATGTATGTGTATGTGTGTGTATGTCTGTATGTGTGTGTGTATATGTGTGTGTATGTCTGTGTGTATGTGTGTGTGTGTGTGTAGGGGTTTGTGCTTAAATATAGGTGCCCACAAACCCAAGAAGTATCAGATCCCCTAAATCTGGTAGGGGCAGTTGTGAACCACCTGATATGGATGTTGGGAATCAAGCTCCCTTCCTTCCAAGAGTACTACTGCATACTCTTACTGGTGAGCCAGCTCTTCTACCACAGAGGGATGGGAGCATAGATGGGTGCATCTCCTGATCCAACTGGAGAGAAACGTGCCAGTGAGTACGTTCTGTTCCCTCAACCTTGACCCTTCATTCCACCAGCACTGGGCACTGCATTCTGAGTCTTCTCTACTATTGTAGTGCACACACACACACACACACACACACACACACACACACACACACACGCATGCGCACACACACACACACACGCATGCGCGCGCACACACACACACACCACACACACAAGCATGCACACACGCACACGCACCACACACACACACAAACACACACCACACACCACACACACACACACACGCATGCACACACACACCACACACAAGCATGCACACACGCACTCGCACCACACACACACACAAACACACACAACACACACACAACACACACACAAGCATGCACACACGCACACACACACCACACACACACACCACACACAAGCATGCACACACGCACACGCACCACACACACACACAAACACACACAACACACACAACACACACACACAAGCATGCACACACACAAGCATGCACACACACACACCACACACACACACACAACACACACACAAACACACAACACACACCACACACAAGCATGCACACACACAAGCATGCACACACACACACCACACACACACACACACACAAACACACAACACACCACACACAAGCATGCACACACGCACATGCACCACACACACACAAACACACACAACACACACACACAAGCATACACAACACACACACATATTAGGGTGGGAGGAATACATATGCATACATGAACATATATATGCACACATGCCAAAAATATTCATACACCTACTTCACCTCTATCATTTTTGTTGTCAGTGCTGGGGACAGAGCCCAGGATAGTGCATACACAAGGTAGGTGTCCCCATTGAGTCTCTCCCAAGCCCATCCCCATCTTCTTCACTTCCCCCAGTCCTGAACTCCTGCCCCACCTTGTCAAGCTGGCTGTTTGCTTTATGGAGAGCACAGCTGAGTCCAGATAAGAACATCCAGCTGTGTGTCACATGCCAGTGACCCCTCAGAACATCCAGCTGTGTGTCATGTGCCAGTGACCCCTCAGAACATACAGCTGCCTGTGTGTCACATACCAGTGACCCCTCAGATTTCCCAGACTGGAACCACTCTTCCTCCATCCTCCCACCCCAAGAATGGCAGATCCATGCCTTTTCTCTGGTACTCAGTCAATTCCAGTCCATCTGGACAGTCCCTCACAGGTCCCCGCTCTTCTACAAGAAGGTCACAGGACCCGTGTTGTCCCCTCAGAATGCATTAGCTGCCCTGAAGGAGACTCTCCCTGCTGGCTCTGGTCTAAGTGCCATTGGCTGGAATGTTCACGCTCAGGAACTGTTTACTGGAGTAAGTGACTGGATCCTTCCACTGCCTGAGAAAAAAAGTCATATTCAAGGGAAGCCTGGTGGCCCAGCTGCACAAGGTCTTTTCCAACTGACCAGGGCTCTGAGGGCTCTGGCCCAGCTAAAAGGTGTAACCATGGCATTTGCTTGGTGTTGATATGATGACAACCATCACAGGATCACTGGCTGATGGGTGCAAAGCCACGTACTGAGGACAGCCCACCATTTTCTAATAGCCAGATCATACGCCTCTGATCCTATCCCAGACGGTACTGGAAAACAGACTAGCCAGCACATCCCTGGGCCTAAAGATGGAACCTTAGACATTCACAGCAATTGCTCCCAGGGTCAAGAGAAACTACAGCGCCCTCTCTGCTGCTAAGTCCTTGTCCACTTCTTCTGGGAACGCGGAGGAGGACTGGAGCAGCACTCCGCTTTACAGTCCCATGGCAACCCATATGGGTCCTCTGCGTGGAGAGCCGTGAGCCACAAACCTGGCACAGAGCTCGCGCCCACCAGAGGTACCTCTCCAAGTTCCTTATCACTTGTCAGACGGAAGTTTGGCAGCAGCCACAGAAGGGAGCTGCAGATGGCGAGACATAGCAGAGGCATCAGAGTGAGGGTCCTGGTGAACAGGACCGGTCGGCATGGGGTGGGAGAGAACAGAAAGGGAATGATAAAGTAAATGACCAAGTCTACTCGCCCTTCCCTGCCCCTACTGTCAATCAACCCTCACCTGCCATTGTGAGAGACTTGGAATTCCCATGCATCGGGTACTGGAAGACTACAAGACCCTGGATGAGCCCAGCCTCTCTCTCCTCCTTCCTCTATCCCAGCTGTGAGCACAGCCTTAGCCTTGCTTACAGTAGCAAGCCAGTACACACCATTGTCACACCGGTGTTTTGTGCTGGCCGGCCCCCCACCCCCTTCATGCGGGCCTCAGTCACACCGTGCCTGCTCAGCGGGGAAGCCAGAGCACAACTTGAGCCTGTTTTGACCACTCCCCTTGTTCCTCTATTTTCCCACTGTCAGCCTGCACCCTAGGTTTACTTCTTGTATGGAAGGAACATGGTCCTGCTCTACTGTGATGCCCTTGGAACTCAGAACTTCCTGGGCTGGACACACTGTAGCTGTTGCCTAGAAAACCCTTCCCTTGCCCTCTGCTCTCCAATGAGGCAGGGTTTGCTTTGCTGTGGCTATGGGAAAATATTCTGACCAAAAGCTACTTAAGGAGGAAAGGGTTTATTTCCGTTTCTATCTCGGGGTCCCAGTCCATCATTGAGGGAAGTTAGGGCAAGAACTGAGGCAGGACCACAGAGGAAAAATGCTTACTGGCTTGCTCTCTGCCACATGCTCAGTTGCCTAGGGATGGTGCCACCCACAGAGGGCTGCGTCTTCCCATGTCAGTTATCAGCTAAGACTATCGCTCACAGACATAGCCACCGGCCAATCTGATTCAGACAATTCCTTGATTGGGGTTTCTTCTTTCTAAGTGGTTCTAGGTTGTACCAAGTTAACTATTAAAAACTAGCAAGGGATTTTAGAAAAAGGAATCAAACTTAAACAAAAATAAGTTAAGGGAAAAAAACTAACAAGGGCAGTCTGGTACCTTCTCTCCAGCTTTCCTAATCACCCTTCCAGTTTGTCACTGTCCCCTGATACCTGACTCTGCTCTCTTCTAGCCCTTCAGAAGCCCCTGGCATCCCTTGGAGGAGGAGTGGGTACAAATTACAAAAGGGGGGAGGGTGCTTATAATTCTAGCTGCCCCATCCAAACCCAGCACAATTCTCGGAAATGAAAGTGTGGACCTCATATCTGCCCAAGAGCTCACCTTCCTCAGGCCTTACCACTCTGCCGGCCTCCCTCTCTAATGGAAACCTAAGTTGCATGTAGGTATGTGAACCACTGCCCATCACCCAGTTTTACACACGCGCAGGCTAAAATTGGCTTCAGGAGTTTTAAATGGTTGGGGCTAGGGGAGCATCAAAAGAAGAATCTTATCACATGTCGTGTGAAGTAACGTGAATTTCAAATTTCAGTGTCCACAACAGATGTGAAGGACTCAGCCACGCCCATTCATTTGCATACTGTTGGGGCTGCTTTCCCCCACCAGGACCCAGGCAGCAGGCTGGAAAGATCCTGGGGACACAAAGACCAGGTGTGCTCTACCGTATCTACCTCTGTGCAAAATAAGACGACTGGGCACTCCGCTCTCCTTCCCGCACCTCTCTTGCAGACAGCTGAAGAGTGAAGCCATTTCAGGGAAGATGCATGTACAAGTACAGAGGATTTAGGCAGACTGAAAGCCAAGTATGGTGGCACTCCATTGGCTGAGGCAGTGCAGTGCCACAAGTCTGAGGTCAGCCTGGGGTATGTACTGTCTAAAAAAACAAGGGGAAAAAAACCAGACAAATGGAAGACCAAAGCAGTAATATGTTTGCCCCTGTGGGGTTCACACCTGTAATCACAGCACTTGGGAGTACAGCCAGGAGGACCAGGAGTTCAAGGGCTACAGAGAATGACCCAAACATCACTAGTTACAGCTGGAAGTTAAGAGTGCAGAAGGCAGACATCCACCTGCGAGGTTGTGCCCGGATGCTGTCCCCCGGTGTTCCCTTTTCATCATTTAGTGTCTCATCCCCTGGGAACAGACCCCAGCTCCACCTCAGCTCCCTGAGGCCTCTGTGAGGCAGCAATCAGTGGGCCTCCAGTTTGTGCTGACCACTAGCTTTTTTTTTTTTTTAAGCAAAGGAACAGAATTTAAAGTGCCGTGTCCTGTAAGGCATTTGGATGACTTTTAAGAGGTCAGTGGAGTTGTGGTGGGAACTGCTGACCAGGGTGAAAGGCTCAGGACAGGGTGCTAAGTGACCAAGTAACATAACCAGGAAGTGACCGGTAAGGTACTGCTCAACCCCACCCCCATCCCAACGCAGCAGAAGTCTAGAGGAGGAGGAAGGTGGAGTGAATGAACGATGGCTGGTGTGTGAGTTACTTGTCTTGTTGCCCTGATAAAATGTCTGACAAACAACGTAAGGAAGGAAATGCTTATTCTGATCCACAGTGCAAGGTGACAGGAGCATGAGGCAGCTGGTCACACTGTACCTCTGGGAAGCAGGGGGGCAGGGGGTGGGCGTGAACGTTCATGATTGGCTGTCTCCTTTCCAACCAGTTCAGGCCCCCAGCTCATGGGATGATGCTGCCCACACAGTCAAGGTAGGTCTCCCTGCCTCACTAATCTAATCCGGATAGTAGCTCATAAGGAGGCAGGCCCGAAGGGCATTCCCCAGGCGATACGAGATCTTAGAAAGCTCCCAAGCAATAGTAACCACTAGACATAGTTGCGGGGATGGATGGTGGCTGTGTAGACAGATAGGCGAATGGTTGAGGGATAATGGCTAGCTGACTGGCAGGACAGGTAAACAATGGCTGGTCATTAGGGAGGTACATCTTGGGTAGGTGGATGGATTGGTGGATGCTGGCTGGCTGGCCGGCTAGACAGATGAATTACAGATGGATGACAGACTAGGATATGTGGGATAGGCGGATAGGTGGACTGGATGGACAGATGTATGAATAGTGGATAAATATGTAGGTATATTAATAGAGAAAGCCATTGGTGAATCCATAGGGAACTGTGACTATATGTATGTATTACATATGGACATATAGGCATATGAGTGAATAGATGTTTAGATTAATGAACTGTGGCTAGATTAATAGATAATGGCTGTTTAGCTAGCTGTTGGACATGATGGATGGGTGGAGGATGAATGAATATATGGGTAGGTGGATGGAGAGATGACTGGTAGGTCGGATGATGGATAATGGCTGACTGTATGCATGTATGTATGTGTGCATATGTATGTATGTATTTATGTGTATGTACATATGTATGTATGCATGTATGTATGTATTATGGCTAAGGTAGGGAGATAGGTGAACAGACGGATTTGTGGGTAGATTAATGGATAGTGGCAAGCTGCATGACTGGCTGGCTGATGGATGGCTGATGGGTGGGTGGGTGGACAGACTGACAGATGACGGCTGGCTGGCCAGCTGAATGGCTGATGAATGGAGGATGGATGGATATACAGGCAAGTGGATACACTGGTGGGTAATGGTTGGCTGGCCAGCTGACTGGACAGATGGATGGATGGGTGGGTGGATGGGTGGATGGATGGATGGATGGATGGATGGGTAGGTGGATGGATGGATGGATGGATGGATGGGTGGGTGGATGGATGGATGGATGGATGGGTAGGTGGATGGATGGATGGATGGATGGATGGATGGATGGATGGGTGGGTGGATGGATGGATGGGTGGGTAGGTGGGTGGATGGGTGGGTGGGTGCATGATGGGCAGGTGGATGAGACAGGCATAGGAATAATCTGGGTGACCTAAGGGGCCTTTACAGGTGTGTGGCACAGGCGTCTCATTTCCATTAGACTTGGGGATCTATCTGGTCAGCGTCATCCTGCTAGAGGGACTAAGGGAAGGACTGGCAAAGGAGCCCAGTAATGCTCCCTGATGCTCCCTGTCTCCCTGATGGGTTGAGCAGACACCAGGAAAGGTGGCAATCTGTGCTCTGCTGGTCCTCTGGGGCTGCTGGTCAGATGAGGGCACCAAGCATTGGGGACATACAGGGTGAACCACCAGGCGTGGGAGCTAAGGAGGCCGGAGGGTGAGGATAGGCACCCGCACTGTTTTGAGGCTACCTGGGCATGGTCCTCAGACCTTACTTCCCAGAAAAGTCATGATCCCTCCTGGATCACAGATGGCAAGACCTGGGGACACTAGGACACATAAGAGTCAGGGCAGGCAGAAGCCAGCCCAGGAGGGCAACCTGAACTGCTATGTGACAGAGACCTCTAACCCTAGGGCCTGCGCTGGCCTGGCTTTTCATCTACATGTGATCCTGCCAAAGGCATCTCTCAGTGACAAAAAGGGAGCTAGCTCTGTGTGGGCCTGCAGAGCAGCATGAGGAGGAAATCCAACTGCTTCCTATTTGTCCCCCACTGAGCTCAGACAGCTCCATAAACTGCCTGCAGTGGATGCGTTATTACTCGTTATTACTCTGTGGGGCTTTGTTCCAAATGCTTGTACACAGTGTGAGCTCTGGGAAGAAAAGCCGCAAGCCCAAATAAATACGGCCACCCAGACTTGTGTGTGTGTGTGTGTGTGTGTGTGTGTGTGTGTGTGTGTGTGTGTGAGAGAGAGAGAGAGAGAGAGAGAGAGAGAGAGAGAGAGAGAGAGAGAGAACACACGGGTATGGAGAGGCCAGAGAACAAGAAACACCTCAGGAATCACTACTCGGGGGCCATTCATCTTGGATTTTGAGAAAGGCTCTCTCACTGGCCTGGGGCTAGCAGGCCAATGAGCCTGAAGGATCCACCCATCTCTGCTTGGCCAGGACTGCGTTTACAAGCACATGCCATCAAACCCAGCTGTAAGCACCCAGACTTTAAGGGGCAGAGAACAGAAAATCTCCTCCCTGGAGCCTAGACTCGTTCTACCAGCCTGGCTCTGAGGAGGCTGTTCTAGAGCAAACCTGCAGACTCGCTGAGTCCTTCCCAGCTCTCAGACCTGCTGGCCAACACGTCCCTCTGCTGGAGTCATTTCTTCCTGCCCAGCTCTGACAGAAGGGGGTCAAGAACTATGTACAAAGAAGCACAGGCACACACACACACACACACACACACACACACACACACGCACGCACACACACGCACACACACGTGCACATGCACGTGCAGACGCACACGTGAGGGGCAGCCTGCAGCCTGAGCCCCACAGCAAGGAGCTGCTACTACCCCAATCTTGGCTCCCTGCAGTGTTCAAGAGAGCTCTCAGCAGCCCACTGCTGTCTGTCTGCCACCTTTCTGTCACCACCACCAAACTCGTTTCAAATTGAACAAGTGAACATTTTGAAATGAGACCCCCAAAAAAAGGATTCCTCTTACAATAAACACATCAATGCTCATTTTCCTTATTATTCTACTTTTGGCTATTTTGTATAAAATCTTTAATTAAAGTTTTTCTTTGAAATTGTCATTATCAACCCAGAAGAAAGGAAGGGGGAGAAAAGAACAACACAGCTGTGCAGATATGAAGCACTCACTACTCGGGGCTAAATGAACTGGAACGGAGTAGGCGCTTGACGGTTGTTCTGAGTTTTGGCTCCACGTTCTCAGCGACGCGGTCTGACTTGTCACTTTATATCGATTCCATCTGTTTACACTCTGAGGAGTATTGGCTTCCCACCGTGAACATTTCCTATTTACCAGCTGGTAGAGATGAGCCAAACCAGATAGGAAAAAATTAGACTGCATTCAGAGCCTCATAAACACAGACTCTCAACTCAGGGACGTGCGGGGGAGTGGCGGCCAGGCATCGCTCACCTCTAACAGAGCCCTCGCCTCCCTGGGCTCTGCTCACTCTGGCGCTCACCCCCGTGGGCCCAAGATGCTGCATTTCTTTATTGAGCATATGCATACCCTGATTCTACCAAAGCTGAACACGCTTACATAAAAAGACATCTGAACGGGATCCGCAGAAATGGAGAAGAGAGGGCAGACAAAAAGAGAAACGCAAATCAGAGAAACCCAGAATTCGCAGTTCCCGAGATGGAACAAAGACCAGGTTCTTGGTGTCCCCCACAGGGACGTAAGGAGGGAGGCTGGAGGCTGTGTACTCTGCAGCCACACACAAAACCTGCACTTCATTTCCATTGTTAAGGCCATCACCCAAGACTATAGTTTAGAAGACTCAGGACAAGAAGCCCACACCTGTCTACCAAGGGACTCCAGGTGCCAGGTCTCCTGGAAACAATCCCAGGTGCCCCCACGCCCTGGTCTCAGTCCCCACCCCCTCTCTCTCTCTCCCTTCTTCTTTTAAATGGTTGTTGCTGCTGATTTTGGTGGTGGTGATGATGGTAAGACAGTCTCACTATGAAACCCTTGGCAGGCTTGTAAGTTGCAAAATAGAACTGATCTTGAATTTACAGTAATCCCCCTGCCTCTGCCTTCTGAGCCCTGGGATTAGAGGCAAGCACCATCACAGCTGGCTTTCCTTTCTCACCATGCCTACATTTAGCGTAGTTTCCCTACCCAGGCAGAGTACCCCAGCTCACTCAGGACACAGCTTCACAGCAGGGGAGACTAGCCCGCCACCATGCTGGCATCCACTCTTGGCTGCATGTCATCGGAAAAGGTCCTGCTCAGAAGCAAGCAAGCACACCCAAGGGGGCTCTCAGCAAAAGTTTTCTGATGGGGCCAGCACTGGGTGCTGCCAAGAACTGATCCAGTCTAACCTCCTGAATAGGAGAAGGTCAGAATCCTGTCTAAAACAGACAAGGACAAGCCCTATCGCCTCACCCAGCATGCCCTAGCGGTTCCTCTGCCTGCCAGCTCCTGAGCAGCACACAGAAAGCAAGAATGATGCCCAGGCGATGTCTGGGTCTCTACAGTGCGGCTTGTGTCTCTACAGAGATGTTGGGTCTCTGGAGTGATGTTGGTCTCTGCAGTGATGTTGGTCTCTGCAGTGATGCCTGGGTCTCTGCAGTGATGTTGGGTCTCTGCAGTGATGTTGGTCTCTGCAGTGATGTTGGTCTCTGCAGTGATGTTGGGTCTCTGCAGTGATGCCTGGGTCTCTGCAGTGATGCTGGGTCTCTGCAGTGATGCCTGGGTCTCTGCAGTGATGCCTGGGTCTCTGCAGTGATGTTGGGTCTCTGCAGTGATGTTGGTCTCTGCAGTGATGTTGGGTCTCTGCAGTGATATTGGTCTCTGCAGTGATGTTGGGCCTCTACAGTGATGCCTGGGTCTCTGCAGTGATGTTGGTCTCTGCAGTGATGTTGGGTCTCTGCAGCGATGTTGGTCTAGGCAGTGATATTGGTCTCTGCAGTGATGTTGGGCCTCTACAGTGATGCCTGGGTCTCTGCAGTGATGTTGGTCTCTGCAGTGATATTCGTCTCTGCAGTGATGTTGGTCTCTGCAGTGATATTGGGTCTCTGCAGTGATGTTGGGTCTCTGTAGTGATGTTGGTCTCTACAGTGATGCCTGGGTCTCTGCAGTGATATTGGTCTCTGCAGTGATGTTGGGTCTCTGCAGCGATGTTGGGTCTCTGCAGTGATATTGGTCTCTGCAGCGATGTTGGGCCTCTATAGTGATGCCTGGGTCTCTGCAGTGATGCCTGGGTCTCTGCAGTCATGTTGGTCTCTGCAGTGATGTTGGTCTCTGCAGTGATGTTGGGTCTCTGCAGCGATGTTGGGTCTCTGCAGTGATATTGGTCTCTGCAGTGATGTTTGGCCTCTACAGTGATGCCTGGGTCTCTGCAGTGATGTTGTAACTCTGCAGTGATGTTGGTCTCTGCAGTGATGTTGGGCCTCTACAGTGATGCCTGGGTCTCTGCAGTGATGTTGGTCTCTGCAGTGATATTCGTCTCTGCAGTGATGTTGGTCTCTGCAGTGATATTGGGTCTCTGCAGTGATGCTGGGTCTCTGCAGTGATGCCTGGGTCTCTGCAGTGATGCCTGGGTCTCTGCAGTGATGTTGGGTCTCTGCAGTGATGTTGGTCTCTGCAGTGATGTTGGGTCTCTGCAGTGATATTGGTCTCTGCAGTGATGTTGGGCCTCTACAGTGATGCCTGGGTCTCTGCAGTGATGTTGGTCTCTGCAGTGATGTTGGGTCTCTGCAGCGATGTTGGTCTAGGCAGTGATATTGGTCTCTGCAGTGATGTTGGGCCTCTACAGTGATGCCTGGGTCTCTGCAGTGATGTTGGTCTCTGCAGTGATATTCGTCTCTGCAGTGATGTTGGTCTCTGCAGTGATATTGGGTCTCTGCAGTGATGTTGGGTCTCTGTAGTGATGTTGGTCTCTACAGTGATGCCTGGGTCTCTGCAGTGATATTGGTCTCTGCAGTGATGTTGGGTCTCTGCAGCGATGTTGGGTCTCTGCAGTGATATTGGTCTCTGCAGCGATGTTGGGCCTCTATAGTGATGCCTGGGTCTCTGCAGTGATGCCTGGGTCTCTGCAGTGATGTTGGTCTCTGCAGTGATGTTGGTCTCTGCAGTGATGTTGGGTCTCTGCAGCGATGTTGGGTCTCTGCAGTGATATTGGTCTCTGCAGTGATGTTTGGCCTCTACAGTGATGCCTGGGTCTCTGCAGTGATGTTGTAACTCTGCAGTGATGTTGGTCTCTGCAGTGATGTTGGGCCTCTACAGTGATGCCTGGGTCTCTGCAGTGATGTTGGTCTCTGCAGTGATGTTGTAACTCTGCAGTGATGTTGGGTCTCTGCAGTGATGTTGGTCTCTACAGTGATGCCTGGGACTCTGCAATGATGTTGGTCTCTACAGTGATGCCTGGGTCTCTGCAGTGATGTTGGTCTCTGCAGTGATGTTGGGTCTCTGCAGTGATATTGGTCTCTGCAGCGATGTTGGGCCTCTATAGTGATGCCTGGGTCTCTGCAGTGATGTTGGTCTCTGCAGTGATGTTGGGTCTCTGCAGTGATATTGGTCTCTGCAGCGATGTTGGGCCTCTATAGTGATGCCTGGGTCTCTGCAGTAATGTTGGGTCTCTGCAGTGATGTTGGGTCTCTGCAGTGATGCCTGGGTCTCTGCAGTGATGTTGGTCTCTGCAGTGATGCCTGGGTCTCTGCAGTGATGTTGGTCTCTGCAGTGATGTTGGGTCTCTGCAGCGATGTTGGGTCTCTGCAGTGATATTGGTCTCTGCAGTGATGTTGGGCCTCTATAGTGATGCCTGGGTCTCTGCAGTGATGCCTGGGTCTCTGCAGTGATATTGGTCTCTGCAGTGATGTTGGGTCTTTGCAGTGATGTTGGTCGCTGCAGTGATGTTGTAACTCTGCAGTGATGTTGGATCTCTGCAGAGATGCCCGGGTCCCTGTAGCAGCTCCTGGGCTGCACTTTGCCAATATCTCCATGAATTCGTGAGGTTCAGACAAGTCTGGTAAAGCAAGAAGATATGGAAGACTCGGGACTGAGCCATGGACTGGGTACCAAGTGGATGTAGAGAGTGAAGGGCAGGAAAGGCGGAATGGAGCCCTGAGTCTAGCACAGGGAGCTGGGTGGACAAGATGGGAGCACAGAGGTGCAGAGCTCAGCTTGTGCAAGTTTACTCAGGGCATACTGAGCTGGGAATGCCTTCATCGTCTCCCTTCGCCATGGATAACATTTCAAGTCTCCAAACCACTCTACCTTCCTACCTTCTTCCTGTTTGCTCACACGGAGGAGCCGGTGGTAAGCACAAGTCCCTGGAGTCATGCTCCCCCAACACCCACTGTGCTCTAAGGCACCCAGTGGTCATGGTCTTTCCCCCCTGACAAACCCACAAAGCCTACTATCCTTGTCCATCAACTTTGGCTTCCGCATAACACCAGACACTGCTTTATTTAAAATGAAATCTTCTTCAAGCTGATGGGGTGACCAGCAAAAAAAAAAAAACAGAACACCTCTCATCAAGGACAATTGTCTTTGCAAAGGACACTACAGAAAACCACAACCAGGGCTGGAGAGGTGGCTCAGTGGTTAAGAGCTCTGTTCTTCCAGAGGTCCTGAGTTCAAATCCCAGCAACCACATGGTGGCTCACAACCATCTGTAATGAAATCTGATGCCCTCTTCTGGTGTGTCTGAAGTCAGCTACAGTGTATATATATACAACAAATAAATAAATAAATAAATAAATAAATAAATAAATAAATAAATAAATATTTTTAAAAAAAGAAAGAAAGAAAAAGAAAACCAGAAAACCACAACCAATCAGAATGCAGAGCTGTGGAGCACAGTTCTAACTGACTTACCCACAGAGCAGCTCCTGCGCCCACGGCCCAGGGGCATCATGGAAGAGGGGCAGAAGGACTGTAAGAGCCAGAGAACTGGAGAGTTTGCTGTGAGACTGTCTGCTTGGAATGTCAGAAGCTACACCTATAAAGCTACACCAACATGGGTGCCTAGACACGAGCTGAACAAAGACGACGACTCCACTAAGCATGCCCATGTAGACAGGGAAAGCTCACAAGGCCTCAGCCCCAGACAAGGAAGCAGGGGCAACCAAGGAAGGAAGGCTGAGAGCAGGAGACTAGTCTTCCTCTGGGAGAAGCTCACCAACTGGTTATCCACGGCAAATGGTCAGCCCTGAGAACAGGTAACATTATACAGACTGAGCAAGCTGTTTGGAGATCTGTGTGTGTGTGTGTGTGTGTGTGTGTGTGTGTGTGTGTGTGTGTGTGTGTGACAATGATTAGTGAAAAAAGAGGCCATGAATTTGAAAGAGAGCCAGAAGTATATGAGAAGGTTTAGGGGGAGGACGTGGAAGGGATGTAGCTATATGATAATCTCAAAAACAGAAAAACAGACCACCATCTCTATCTGAGCTGTTCTTTCATTGACTTCATATATCTGGGGGACAAGGATCGAGTCACAGTGTCACATCACCTGTCTCTGCCTGGTCCCCATACACCAGAACACACTGAGCCAATACAAAGAGTCATGAGAAAATGTGGCTGATGGTTTCAAAGGCCTCCACGTAGGCATCCCAATTCCATTTGATCCCCCGTGAGGTTCCCCATAACACTACACACAGCCACATGCATGCCTTTCCCTGCAGGGCCATCCCCTCACCAGACCTTCAGCACAACCCCACATTAGGGCTTCCATCTGACCTTCAACTACTTTTCCCCTAGTCTTGACTTTGAAACAGACCTGTCCCATCTGCCTGAGATCTCAGGCTGCCTCAGAACAGCCACAATTTTATCTTTTCTCTGTCCAACTATGTCTCCACTATGCCCCAAAGCAGTCTCCTACGCCACCTGGTCCCAAAAGGCTACCCGTGTTTGAACTGACTCCCATCTGCCTTTCTCACCACGTCCCTAACCACGCCCAGCAACTCCAGCTGCCCTCCATAATCGGAGCATCTAGTCAGTATTTGCTGGGCGTGTGTCAGATGCCGGGTGCACAGGCATCTGACACAGACATACGTCCATTCACAAACAAACACTCATCAGAAGACCAAGTGTTGAAGACACGTACTCAGCATCTCTGAGAAACGCTCACGAGGAGATGGAGAGATGGCTCAATGGTTAAGAGTACTGGCTGCTCTTCCAGAGGACCAGGGTGATTCCCAGCAGCCCCATGGCAGCTCATAACTATTAGAAACTCCAGTTACAAAGGATCCTCTGACCTCCTTGGCATGCATGTGGCATGCAGATACATATGAAGGCATAACACTTATACGCACTAAATAAAAATAAAACTTTTAAGAGGAAAGAAGTGGGTTGCACAGAGCTCTTCTGACTATATGTGATGATTTGAGTAAGAATGCCCCCCCCATAGGTTCATATTGTAGTGAGAATTTTGGGTTCTTTAAAACATACATACAGAGACAGACAGACAGACAGACAGACAGACAGACAGACAGACAGACAGACAGACAGAATATGTGGTATCATTTCGGTCCCAGGTGTGGGGTATGGGGCTGCTCCAGACTGTCCACAGTGGCTGACTATGATTAGCCTCCTGCTCTGGCAGTGCCTTGGTTCTGCCAGCTGTAGATAGTTTCTGCAACTGTGTGACATTTGGAATTTTGAGGACTCTTCAGAGGGTATATAAAATGCTAGGTCTTTGAGGTGGGTTGTTGGTTGGTTGTTGTTGCCTGTTGTTGGCTGAGGTTTGTTAAGTAGTTGTGTACAAACAAGAAACAAGAATAAATTAGATATCCTGACAGCAAAGATCAAACTTGCACCAAGGAATCTGACGGCCCTAATTGACAGGAAGTAGTCTAACGATAGCACCACCCCTTTCTGATCCCAGACTTTATCCAGTGTTAGGGACTTGAAAGGGTGAAGGAGAAAGGATGGAAAAGGAAGAAAGAAGAAAGTAGTAAATGCTGGCTACATCACGTGTTTCAGCTCTTAGTCATCAGGGAGTGGAACTCTAATTAGAAGGACTAGGAGGTGTGGCCTTGTTAAAGGAATGGGGCGGGGCTTTTAAGTTTCAAAAACCCATGTCAGGCCCAGGTTCTTGCTGCCTCTTTCAGCGCATGGATCAGGGTGTAGCTGTCAGACACTGCTCCAGTGCTGTGCTCCCTTCTAACTCTGTAAGCAAGCCCCCAATTAGATGCTTTCTTTCTTTTATTAGAGTTGTCTTGGTCAGGATGTCTCCTCACAGCACTAGAACAGTGACTAAGACACCATGCTTCTCAGTCTCAGAGTCAATGATCAAGCAGGAGGAAGGCAGAACAGCCCAGTGTGGGGTTTGGAAGTCTCCAGGAAGAAAATTGTCCCGGGGCTAAAGAGAAAAGACAAGGCTTTCCCAGCTAGGTGTGTTCAGAATGACTTAGGACTACCATGTGCTCTCCCTGGGCAGTAGAAGCCATGGGCATCCTCACCTGCAGCTGGATGAGAGCAGGTCCATGGCTCCCACAGTAACTCTGGCTCTCATGCAGCAGCACACAGTGATAAAGAGTAAGTGGAGGGGCAGGGCAGGCAAGACAGGCTAGAATGATGCTTCTCCTCTGGACACCTGTGAGGCTGGCACCCCAGGAGGGGTAACCATCAGCGCTGGACCCACTCTCTGCCCCTCCCCCCTCCATGGCTTCAAACCACATATGTTGTCTCTCCACTTCTCACTGGTGTACCTGCCACATGCGAATGTTCCCTAATTTTCTAACCATCTCTATGAGCCCAGCACATGACCAGCTCTTTTATCTTTATTCTCTCACAGAAGCACAATCTAATGGCACCATTTCCTAGCTTCCCAGGTGAGCCACAGTCCCGGGAAAGACCTGTTTGCTCTGGGCCACTCAACACTGGCCCAGGATGCCCCACTCCGGCAGCCTGGTTCCCAACTCTGTACAAACGTTTGACTATCCCCACAAACTTCTGTTTGTGCTATTGGTTGGCCATATGTAGGATATGTAGCTTAAAAGTCAAAAAGATAAACTTCGCCTGAAATAACTATAAATTCCAATTGAGTCCTTGATACGATTTCCTCATGAAGCTTCAGTAAATTAATAATAGATCAACCAAAAATAGCTTCTGGGCTTGAAGTACTTTTGGTGTGAGTTTCCGATAGAGTTGCAAGTGGTTGTTTTGTGGTGTGAGTTAAGCATGGCAGCTCTTCATTTAGCTGCACGGAGGCACGTGGAGGAAGCTGTGACATTATTAATCACTATACTCGGTTATGATTGATGGGCTTTTCTGCGGGGAGGAAGAAGTGCCTCAGATACAATCTGTCCCAACAGCTCTGCGATATGCTAATATTTTCTTCAGATGAAAGCGGAGATGTGTTCAAATCCCTGCTGTAGCCGGTGATTCATACTGAGAGCTCCAGAGGGGCCAAAGAAGCAGGAGTGGGAGGATGGGCCAGGGGAAGCAAGGGCTAGAAGCCTGTGGCTTGAGCAAATGACCTTGCCTTCAGCTTGGCAAGGGGTGTGTGTGTGTGTGTGTGTGTGTGTGTGTGTATGTGTGTGTGTGTTTATGCACTGGGGCTAGCATGCACGTGAACGTACATGTGGAGGCCAAAAGTCAATCCTCAAGACCCAACCATATTTTTGAGACAGAATCTCTCACTATGTCCTGGAGCACACAAATAGGTTAGGCAGATTGGCCAGTAAGCTGCAGAGACAAACCTTCGCCTGCCCAGCCCTGGGATTACATGCATGTGTTACAACAATTGGCTGTTTTACATGGATGCTAGGGACTGAACTCAGGTCCTCATGTTTGCAAGGCAATCTCACTTCTCCAGATGAGCCATCTCTCCTGGCCTAACTCTAGCTTTGTAAATGCCTTTTTAAAGGAAGGCTCACCTGTCTAGGAAGGATGACCTACCCCTGACTCTTGTGTCTTCTCCACTGGGGTAGCAGAAAACAAATAGGCAGCTCTCTTGAATGATTCACCAATTACGTCTGAAATGATGCAGGCTGCATCCTATAATTCTGAGGCACCAGGGTAATCCTATCAAAGCTGTATGGGATCACTCAGTGTCCAACAGACATGCTAGTCACAGCTGACTGGGTCGACCAGATGTTCCAGCATCACAAATACCCAAGCCCTGGAATCCTTTCTACTTTTGAGAGTTTCTTTAACTTGGAAAGCCACACAGTGTGAACAGCCTGGGCCTTTGGCTGTTTTTCCTTTTATGCCTCCTTAACTGTATGACATATGCTTGAATTCCAGTCTTCAGTTAAGAACTGGTTTTGTGTGTGGCAGGTTGAGAAAGGTCTGGATTTCTGCCTGTTCTTACTGTGTGCCTGAGCAAGGCAGAACCCCTTGAGGCTTCTCAGCTCTCCTCTATACTCAGCAATTAGTGCTTCCCACCTGGGGGTAGGCTGAGATTTTCTTCGTATCTTAGCCTCATCTTCCAGCCCTACCGAACCTCATGCTGGGGTCCACAAATGACAAAACAGGGCAAAGACTGACATTATCACTGGTCTGACCATGCACTGGCATTTCCCTTTGATCCTTCTTTGTCCTACTGGAGTCCTGACTTCAAAATTATCGACTAGCTAAGTCTGAGGCCTTGGACTTATCTAGCACCCCAGGATGGGGCTGGGACCTGCAAGACAGATAAGGGCAAGGGCATAGATAACTCAGCTGGGAAGGAGTGGAAAAGGGCCACGTGCCAGAGAAAACACGGGGGGTGGGGGGGAAGTGATGCTCCACAGACAGACAGGCGGTCTCATGGGCAGGGCAGCTTTGGTTACCACTGTGGTGGAGGCAACAGAGGCTGCTCTCAGATGAAGAGTGACCCTGGCTGGCTGTGGACTTGACCAGGTCTATGTCTGCCGAATGCAAAATCAGCCATAGCACTTTTCCTGAGAGACCCGGAAAGCAGGGTAGCTCAGTGTAGTGATAAGGAGGCTGGAGCTAGGGCTCCTTCTCTACCCAAAGCTGTGTTCCCATGACCGGGATGCTCACCCCTTCCTCAGTTTCCCCCAGGGATGAGAGCGGTGCTGCTTTGTAAGAATCTCTGGAGACAGGTTCAACAGAATGAAGCTCCTAGAAGATCCCAGTGAATGCTCAGTCTCTCTCTCCTACTGTGACTAGAGTGAGCAAAAGTCACACACTGCTAAGTGTCTAAACAAAAACCAACCACCAGGGGCCCTCCCAACCCATCCCCTCTCCTCCTCCTCAACAAGCTTGCCATTCTCTTTTGCTGTGGTTTCCTGGGTGGCCACCTGGTGCACAGGAGGGAGCCTGCCACCACATGAGAGGGCACACAGGGCTGGCTTAGGCTACTGGTGGTGCTTATCTGACCTCCAAATTCAGAAGTATGTTCGTGTATTCTTGGCTCTGATTCAACTACAGCCATGGGTGCCTGTAGTTAAATGAGGGTGCTTTCCTTCCTAACCACCTCTCTCTGAGGCCTGGAAGGAAGGCACAGGGGGAGCTGAAAAGGGACTTATGGGTCGGCGGCTGGGTCTGCTCAGTGTGGTGGCCCTGCATAGTGAAAGAGATGTTTTGTGTGGTTTTCTGGGATCTGTCTCTCCTCACAAAGAAGCTATAGCTGGCAGCTCACCTCCAAGCTGCCTGGCTTCCTCTTGGGTGGCACTCCCTTCAAGGTGAACACTGTTGCCTCAGTGACACAAGATTAAACCTAGTAACAAGGCCTTGCCTGAGGCCACCTGGCTGGAAGATGGCAGTGCCCGAAGAGAAGAACCGGTCCATGATGGTGTCTAAGGTTAGTTTTGCTTGGCACAGTTGGGTTGTAGAGAGACCTGGAATGGTGACATCTACTGGTGATAACTACTGGAATGGAGTACGAGTCTGGCCTTTCACCCTCATAGCCCCGTCCAAACCCTAACAGCGTTGACTCACTCATTCACAGGTGGCTTCCATGGGGAGGAAGTCAGACTGAAAAAGGCCTTAGGCCAAAAGCTGGAGAGTGAGGATCCCCACTTTCAGATGTGACCACAGGGTTCAGGGTGGGGAACTTTGCTGTTGATAATTTACAACCTATGTCCACAAACTGTGGACTCTTGGTAACACCTCCTATCTACCCAAAAGCTGCTGGCTTTCCAAGGAGCATTTTGTGATAAATACAATGTAGACAGAGATGAAAACCAAAACAGTTACTCCTCGTACCAAGTGCTTCTATAGAATAAGCCACGGGCTGGCTACACAGGGATCCAGGCCAGGGCTCCAACTCAGAACAACTCATATGACTCGGGTTTGGGGACACACAGTGCTCTGAAAGGATCAGCTACAGGATTCTTCTGCTGTGGATAGGACAAGCCAGGGAGCTGGAAGCAAACATTTTGTGGCCCTCTAGTTATTTTTGAGTTTGAAATTATGGACGTCTCAGAAGAGTTCAGAAAAGAAAGAAAATGTGTCCAATTTCAAACCAACATATTGAATTGAGTAAATTAAGCCACGATTCTCAAACTGCTCATGGAACTGACAGGCTCTGATGCATTTTAAAAAGGCGTCTCAGCTCCAAGCCTGGTATGGGTACCCCCACCCCCACCCCGCCATGCTGAGACCTAACCAAGTGGCGGAGTGGCTCTACCTCCTCCGTATGGCTCACACGGCCCACACGGAGGCTTCCTCACTGGAAGACCCTGTGCTTGGTGCTGGCTGGTTATTTTCTCCACGCTGCTGCTTACTGCTCAGGAAAAGTTGTGTCCTCATCCTGACAAGAAACTCATGTCTGACACAGAAACAGGACAGGCAGCCTGCTGACACACGTCCCGAGTTAACGCAAGAAACAAGATCACTGTCAAGAGCCGCGGCGTGGCAGGCCCACGTGACTAGGAGCCCTCACTAGGGTCAGCAGCCTGGGCGGGTAACCAGTATGGAGTAAAGCATTTTTTTAAGTTCCTCTTACCTTTTCAGTGAGCTGGATTTCTTTGAGTGTTTGTCCGTTATCTACCTCATTTTCATTTACCCTTGAAAATAAAATAAAAATAATTTTTGTTAACATTTCTCCCCGGAACAGATGTTGACACTGGACTTGTATGATGCTTTGTCACAGGCTTTCTGAGTGACTTCTCTAGAAGCACGAGCATCCCTGGCCCTCTGTTTCCTCATCAGTAAATGGAAGTGCAGGATCTACTGTCCTCAAGGGGTGTGGGGACTTGATGGACACCAGGCCTCACTTCAGCTAAGCCCACAGCACTGTTCCAGGCCTGGGCTCACCAGCTCTCAGCCTGTTTTCTATTGCACTCGATCTGACTATAGTAGACTCCGGGTCCTATCTGACCCCAGGAGCCTCTTGGTAAAGGACTTCCGGGTCACCGTGTGCCTGTGTCATACATGTCTCCATCTGCTCTTCCTCCCAGCTCTCCTCGGGTTTGCTACCCAGCCTCAGAGCTTTCTTTCAGACTGACTGGTAGAGACGAGTGCTGAGCAGAGACAGAAGAGGCAGAGCCTGGGCCCCTCTCCTTCATGCTGGTACTCCATCACCTCCCACACAGTCAGTCAAGGCTGGGGTGGTGAGCGGGACCCCACCCCACCTAGTGAGAGCCACGGATGGATAAAACAAGAGCATGGAGTGGCCGTGTGCCGGGGTGAGGATAATGGAGAATGGTGGAAAGCAGGAGGCCAGAAGATGGGTAATCTTTGGGGTGAAGGTAATAGGAGGCCTCTGCTCAGATGTCATGTGAATACAGATCCTTGAGCTGAAGGACAACACAGCTTCCTGGCCACACACAGGGGACACCAGGCAGCTCCCGGGGCAGGAGCTCAGCCCTCAGGAGTCAGCATTAAGCAGCTGGAGCTGGATGAGTGAGTCAGAGACCCACAGGGCAGGTTTAGAGGCAGTGGGGTGTTGTGGGCCATAAACGGGAATCTGGACTTTAACTGAGGGGCAGTGAGGTCCTTGGAGCATCTCACGCCACTTTTTCTGTGTAGGAGGAAGCCACTGTGGAGAGCTGTTCAGTTTGGTGCCCACGCTAAAGGTAGGATGGGTCAGCAAACCAACTTTGTGTTAACCGTGTTAACGCAAGCTTCTTAATACTGCTTTAGTGATATACTCAGCCAATGAAAAATACTGTTCCTAGGATGTACTTAAGAGAGTAAAAATCGACAAGGAGTGTAGAATAGCACAACTTTTAGAATCTTTTCTCTTTTCCCCTTTCTGTGTGTCTATACCTACATTTTTCTCCAACTGGAACTGGTCAACCTTTGTCCTTTATGCAAAATGTTACAATAATTAAGTCTTATGATACACGTTTCCTGTAACCAGCAGTTACTCTAACTCTCTTTAGGGAGAGGAATTCCATCTTTTCTCCTCACAGCTTTCTCCTTCTACTGCAGCTATCTTCCTTTTTGAAGGCCATTGCAAGGCTTTATCCAGTCTGCAGCCTCCCCGCTTTACCTCGAGTTGACACCCTGTTGCATAACGCATGATGTGCACGGGAGTTTGGGGCTGGCAATCTGCTTCGTGGTCTGTATTTTTACCACTTGTTCTAGATTTCCTTCTCCTTTCTTATTTCTAGGTGAAATATTTTTTAAAAATCATTTCCTTTTTCCCTGTCTGGAAGTCGAACATTTGCGTCTGTGATTTTTTTTTAAGTGGCCTAGCAATCACAGTGTACAGATCTAAGACTTCTGTGTGCACAGTTAAAGCCCCCAGATTCTTGCTCACAAGATTCCAATGCAGTCCGTCCACTCTGTCTCCAGCCTGGTATGTGAACTCCAAACCTTTTATTAAAGGCACAGAAACGCTGGGACCATTTGCACAGCCAATCATGTTCTATTTATTCGGTTTCAAGACGATCATCTTTCTTTGGCCTCTTCTATAGTGCTGAGCCAGCAACTTAAATTGGCTGCCCATCTTCATAAATGAAATTTAAAGTATTTTTATTTGGCCCCCAGTCTTCATTTTGTAACATGTTTCCCACTCCCTTTTTCTCTCGAGACTGGATGGATGTTACTGAGAACCTGAGCTTCACCTCTTCTTCTCCTTCCTCCACCCTGAGCACTGGCTCTACCTGCCCTGCCCAGACTGAACTGGCCTCGGAGGCATCCGAGTTCAAGAGATGGTCGCATACCAGGCTTTCTTCCATGCGGACCCTTTCCTTTCCTGAAGAATCTGCACTGTTGCCTCTCTACAGCAAAGAGCCCATCTCCCCTGCCAGCCCTACATCTCTCAGCTGACAGCCTTTGTTCTTCAGGTCTTCTGAGGTGAGGCTACCTGACTGGCACCAGCTCCGCATCCATCTGCCCTTTGAATCTGTGCTCTGCTAGTACTGCCTGCCTTATCCATTTGAATCCTGGTTGCCTGCGTGGGGAAACAACTCCACACCACCACACACCTGTTCTCTGATAGGGAATTCAGCTTCAACATAAGGATCATAGTCCAGAAACTTCTTCAGAACTCTGTGGTTAGTCTTCAAAGGGAGAGCTCAGAATGTTTCTTAAACATCACCAAGATCGGGATGGTGTTAGATGTGGAAGGCTATTACAATGCATCCAGTCAGCACAGTGCCAACGCCATGGGGACCAGTCGCCGCACAGCGGGCTCACCAGAAATAATCATGGTGGTTACTCGGGCTCTTCGTGGCTGAGCATGTAGCTCCCGGCAGAGCTTGCCTAGTGTGGGCAAGGCCCTGGCTGGTTCCCCTGAGCCCCACAACCCCTCCATAACATGTGGGAAGAAAAGGAGACTATTTTGTCTCTTTTAGGAAATCACTCCATGGTGTTTCTGTAGGATGGACAATAACAGTGTCCGTATTAGAGAACACAAGCTCCCCTACACTGGAGACAGCAGTCCCCCATTTTGAATGTATCATAGACTTAGATATCCCTGGGGTTATAACTGCGCCTACAGGCAAACTATCCCTTCCTGCTGCTGGCTCCACTCTAGACGGCTTGCCATGGGACACCCAGGAGCTCCGGTGGTAACTTTCATATGCAGCCAGTTCTGGGGTAGTGAGAGTGACCAGGGCAGGAGAGAAGTGATGTAGAACACTTCCGACTGGTCTTTCCTCGGCACGCCAATGCATGGAGTGTGGTCTCCACAACTGTCTCTCCAGGAAGGAGGTGCTGAAGCCACAGTAAGTCTCACCTCTACCACAGCGGAGACTTAAGCTGTTATTCTGCTACAGCCCTATGATTGGAAGTCTAGCAGCAATAACAGGCTGCCCCTTGCTTGATGCAAGTCGATAGGAATGAATCATCCGGGACCTGCCTGGCACATACTGGCCTGAATAGAGTAAGCAAAGGTGTGATTCTGCTGTCTCCAATGAAGGATGCCCACTCCTGCATGGAAACATCAAAGCTCCACATACCGGCCTTCCCAGCCTGGCCCCGCCCCAGAGCAGGTGGCCTATCCCTAGCTGACCAGAAGCAGCAATTCTCCATTGCCCAGCATCACAGGACAGCTGGACCACAAGCCTCTAGCTAGCAGAAGACTGGGACTCAGGGCTGTGTGATCATGTGACCGTTACATGCATGTTCACAACTTCCACACAGTCTTAGTTATTTTCTTCTTGCAGTGAAGAAATGGAGGTTCCAGCTGCCAGGCAGCAAGTGGTAGGACAGAGTCTGCTCAGCCGTGGCAGCCTGTAACACGGAGCGGTTTCAGGAACGTGCCTGGGTAGAGAGAGCCCAGAGGGTATACTGCCCCACCCCAGTGAGTCTGTTCCTCAAACCAGACTACACCTTCCAAAGTTTAATAACAAGCTACTCCAGTGAAGGCGGAGTCCTCGTTATCCAATCACTTCCCCAAAACCCATCAACTGTCAATCAAAGCCCCGTTCATAAGCCTGTAGAAGACACTCACGGCACACTCACACATAGCATCATGAGGTTAAAAATCTATAAGCTTAATTCACTTTTTTTAACACCATGCTTGTGGAGGTACAACTTATAGGAAACTATTATCTCCTTTCACTGTGTGTATTTTGAACTTGGATCATCAGGCTTAGCAGCCTGTGTCTTTACCCACTGAGACATCTTGCTGGCACTCTCTGTGACGCTGACATTCTGCATCCATTCCACCATAATGTGACCAGTTAGGTAAGTGTTTCTTTGTCTTTATCTAGTTTAAGACTCCCAGCTGTTGCCTCTTTATTCCTGTGTTCTCATTCTCTCGTGTTCTCTCTCTCTCTCTCTCTCTCTCTCTCTCTCTCTCTCTCTCTCTCTCTCTCTCTCTCTCATCTCTTTATTCCTGTGCGTGCTATCTCTGTCTCTCTCTGTCTCTGTCTCTCTCTCTGTTGCCTCTTTATTCCTGTGCGCTCTCTCTCTCTCTCTCTCTCTCTCTCTCTCTCTCTCTCTCTCTCTCTCTCTCTCTCGTTCTCTCTACCCCCCTCCGTTTCTACAGTTTGAAAGTTTGAATGTCCCCTCCAGACTTTGGTGCTCTGTACTACAAAGTGGGGCCTTGAAGAAGTGACCTGTGACAGGGTAGCAGGCACTCCTACCCCTCGCCGTCCCCCAGTAAGATGCAAGGAGAAGGCTGTGGTGCTGGGATCTGGATCTTGGACTTCCTGGCTTCTGGACCTCTCAGTAATAATTTCCACTCTTAGAGACTCCCCAGGCTGTGTGTCCTGTTATAGGAACACAATTACTCAGGATGTTAAAGACACACAGAACAAAGCGGGGCAGATCTTCCTGGAAGAGCCATTTCTTGTGCCCTCTTCCTCCTTTGTCCCGTGTGCCTGTCCTCTCTGCGTCTTTCTGTGCTACATCCCTAC
The DNA here is from genome assembly GCF_021556685.1 of Rattus norvegicus. Classification (NCBI taxonomy): domain Eukaryota; kingdom Metazoa; phylum Chordata; class Mammalia; order Rodentia; family Muridae; genus Rattus; species Rattus norvegicus. Next base: position 124,727,379 of record NC_141540.1, read on the forward strand.
ATCTGTCAGCAGTGCCTTCCAGGCCGCTGGTCTTGTGTTCAGGTGGGTTTACTCCGTTTTCACCATCCTACTAAGTTTACTCCTCAAGTTCCCAGCCTCCCAAGTTCCACCGTGAGCAATCCCGCCGGCAGGGCTCTTCTCTCTGGGTCTCCCCGCCATGGCAGCACACTTGGCTTTGCCTCTTGTCTTCTTTACTTCAGATGGACAGTAAAACTGAGCATAGGAATTCACTGTGATGCGGGGAGGAATTCACTGTGATGAGGACAGGAATTCACTGTGATGAGGACAGGAATTCACTGTGATGAGGACAGGAATTCACTGTGGTGTGGACAGGAATTCACTATGATGTGGACAGGAATTCACTATGGTGTGGACAGGAATTCACTATGGTGTGGACAGGAATTCACTGTGATGAGGACAGGAATTCACTGTGATGAGGACAGGAATTCACTATGGTGTGGACAGGAATTCACTATGGTGTGGACAGGAATTCACTATGGTGTGGACAGGAATTCACTGTGATATAGACAGGAATTCACTATGGTGTGGACAGGAATTCACTATGATGTGGATAGGAATTCACTTTGATGTAGACAGGAATTCACTATGATGTAGACAGGAATTCACTATGGTGTGGACAGGAATTCACTACGGTGTGGCCAATGCCCACAGAACTAAAGCCAACTGAACAGAAAGTATCCTCCTCTGGACTCCAATTCTTACTTTAGTTTGTCCTCTCTGAGGCATCCTACTCCTGACAGCACACCAATACATTTAAATGCCTCTATATATCTGACTTTTATCCAGCATTTTCATTGTGTTCCAGAGAAATGCTGTTCATGGCACATGACCTGCTGTAGCCTCGAGACGAGACTTGATCAGAATGCATGGCCTCCTACCATCAAGAGGACTCGGCTTCACAGAGTCAGACTCTTTTAAATCTAGTTTAAATCGTTAGCCTTTTATGGTTAAGAAAATAACTTAGGGTCCTTCTCATCTCAAATCATCAGTCTACGGTTTCATAGTAAGATACACACACAGATCAAACCATCAGTCTACGGTTTCATAGTAAGATACACACACAGATTTGTTTTCGGTTTTTCCAGCTCTTGAAGGTTTAGGGTTTGTTTTGTTGTTTTGTTTTTATTTGTTTCAGCTTTTCAAAACATCTTTTTAGTTTTTTTAAACAAAGAATATTTAAATAGGTCATGGTACCCCCAACAATATCATCCTATAAGTAGGTCAAGAGAATAGATATAGTCTGTATAGCACCAGTCCCTCTGAATGACTGGAAAGCACACAGTTGAATGACTTATTCAACATGGAACAGAGCACCGAGGCCTCCCACCCATGCACTATATATCAGTGTGTTTCTGGTACTGTGACAGAATACCCAAGTCTGGGAAATTTATAATGAAAAGAATTGTGTTTGGCTTATACTTAAGGAGCTGGTTTAAGAACTGGAAGGGCAGAGCTCAGGGTCTCTAATGAGGGCCTCGTGCTCTTTCAGTCGGTGGCAGAAGTGGAAGGACAGGATGTATGGAAGAGAAGACGTGTGCAGGAGCAGGCGCATGTGGAAGGACAGACAGGCATGTGTAGAAGAGCAGGCGTGTGTGCAGGAGCAGACACACATGGAAGAAGGACCCTGAGAGCACCCTGGCTCCACAGAAGCCACTCCTGGAGGTAAATGATCTCGTCCCATGAGAGTAAGACCCCACGAAGGTGAAAACATCCTTCCCACACCGTAGCTCCTACCCAGAAACCAACTGCTTTCCGTCAGGCCCCACCCCCAGCAATACCGACCAGTGAAGGAATTAAGGTTGACCACGTGAACTTCCGAGATCTGTCAGCACAGCTAGAGCTATCTCACTAGTGACTTTTTTACTGTGATTTAATGGGGGAAAGCCATAAAAATTTGTCTTTATGACTGGGGGTACAGCTCCATGGATAAAGAAAGCACTTGCCTAGCAGTGTGAGGCCTCTGGGGTTCAATCTCTTATTACCACAAAAAGAAAAAGAAGGGCCACTGGACCATTTGCACAGCTCAGTAGTGTTCAGCATAGGTGAGATGCTGTACAGAAGTCTTAAGGGCCACAGATCCTCACCACCCCCAGTTTTCCACTGCCCCCGGCTCCCCATCACCCCCCCTTCTTTCTGTTACACGGGTACTTGTACCTGAGCTGCAGGGGTCGAGGGAAAGGGAGTCAACTGTGACTCTGTAAGTGCACTACTGAAAGGTTCTAACTGCACAGGATCCCACCTGTTTTTATTTATGTGTATAAGTGTATATCCATGTGTGTCTATATGCCCATGAATGCAGAACCCATGGAGGCCAGAAGGTGGCTTTGGATTCCATGAAACGAGTTATAGGCAGTTATGAGCTGCCTGATATGAGTGCTGGGAACTGAGCTCAGGTCCTCTGAAAGAGCACTGTGGTGGTTTGAATAGGAATGGATCCCACAGATTCACGTGTTTGAATGATTGGCCACTATTAGGAGGTGTGGCCTTGTTGGAGGAAGTGTGTCACCGTGGGCGGGGCTTTGAGGTCTCTTAGTACTCAAGCTCCACCCAGTGTGGAACACAGTCCCCTTCTTCTGCCTATTGATCAGGATGTAGAACTCTCGGCTCCATCCCCAGCACCACGTCTGCCTGCACGCTGCCATGTTTCCCACCATGATGATTGTGAACTAAACCTCTGAACTGTAAGCCAGCCGCAATTAAATATTTCCCTTTATAAGAGTTGTCACGGTCGTGATGTCTCTCCACAGTAATAAAACCTTAACTAAGACAAGCAGCAAGGGCTCTGAAGCTGCTGAGTCATCTCTCCAGCCCCCAGATTTAATTATTGTAATTGTTTACCACGCTTCATAGAAAATGAGGCTTGTTCACAGAGTCAGAGAAGCAGTGCGGAGTTCCTTTCTGAAACAGTATTTCCTAAACTATAAACGAGAACCCAAAGCACTGCTGCTGGCAGAGGCACTGAAGGTTCTGTGGCAGCACCCACAGGCCGCAGCGAGCCAGTGAACCCCACCTCTGTGCTAAAATCCTGAAGCACTGAGGTGATCTTATGACACCTCTAGTATTCTGTCTCCATCCAAGGAAATACACTCGCTTTCCAATGAATGGCACAAAAATGTACCAAAGACAATGCGTCTCACATGTAGTATGAAAACCTGTTATTTCCAGATTTAAAATATATTGTACAAGGGATATTTTAAACGTGACGTTACCTGCTATGTTTATGTTTGATTACAGCCTTATTCTTCTTTCTAAATAAAGTTGTCCGAGGATTAGTTAAGTGTTACACAGAGAAGCTCTGCCTGTGTGTTTTCTATGGGGATGCAGATCAAGCCGAGCCTCGTGGTGCATGCCGAAAGCCCCAGCACCTGAGAGGCTGAGGATCATGAGATTAAGACCAGCATGGCACGCACGGCAAGTCTCAGTCTCAGAGAGAAAAGAAAGAGGTACAGACATGGATACAGATGTGTTACTAGGCCTGGCTCTAACGACCTGTGTTAATCATTTCAGATTTCAAATGTTAACGTGGTGAGAGAGAGAGAGACTTACCTCTTTATACCATTGATGTTTATATCAATTCCACCGAACCTGGAGAGGAATTCAAGGTACGGCACATTACCCAGGCTGGTGATCGGGATCTATGGTCAGATGGGAAGAATGACAACATGTTAGAGAGTTGAGACTCCAACCACAGACAGCACAGCAGGCTCCCCAGTCTGTAATGCCGGAATGCCGGAACTGCTAAGGGAACAGACACTGGTGGACATTTGTGAGTCCTTTCGGGGAGTCAAAACTGATACACGGCCTCAGGGAGCAAAGAACGAGGCTAGTCTGTGCCCAAGGAAAAGCCAGCATGGGTTTACGACACTACCAAACATCTGACCTGAGGTAAATCTAGCATTGACATATAAATCAAACAGAATCAGGGCAAACATTTCCTGTGCATATGTGGAACTGTTAGCTGTGGGAAGAGTGGAGACATTCATCTAGTTTCAAGGTAGAAAGTGCCACTGTTGAAAGCTACTTTCTAATAAATTTCTAACTGAGGTTCTTGATTTCTTGGGGAAGGGACTGTGTACCACAGTGTAGGTGGGGAGGTCAGAGGACAGCTGGGCAGAGTCAGGTTTTTTTCCACCATGTGTGTTCCGGAGGGTGAACTAGTTGTTAGGGTGATCGGTAAGCACCTTAAACTACTCCTGAGCCAGCCTGCTGGCCACACTGGGTCAAATGAGTTGGCATGAGTTATAGATTAAATAAAATGCTTTAATCAATCGAGATTGGCACTGCACTGTGATTACGTGAGAAGTTAGTCCTTGTTGTTAAGAATTATATGAAGAACTGTGAGACTATCAACTTCTCTGATGTCTGAAGACTTTTCCCCAGAAAACAAAATGTACTTCAGTGTGTTGAAGGCCGCACATGAAGATAGCAAGGACCTGCCATGAACGTCGATCAGAAGAATTAACCTCATGAAAACAGTGGCTGCACTCCGGAAAGTGACTTACAGAGTCAGGGCCACCCCTGTCAAAACTCCAGTGACATTCTTTACAGAAAGCCAAAAAAAAAAAAAACAACAAAAAAAAAAACCAAAACATCATATAAGAGACCCAAATTACACTGCACAGCCATGGCAACAAACCCTGCTGACATAAACACAGCCTACAACCAATAGGACAGTCTGAAGAACCCGGAAGGAAATCTACACACAGTCACTGGCCCCTTATTCTCAGCCAGGAGCACACACTGGAGAGATGTCAGCCTCCCCCAAACTCATGATGCTGAAAACACAGGACACCCAGAATCAGAAGACTGAGACTAGATCCCTGGCTTGCCCTGCACAAAAAAAAAAAAAAAAAAAAAAAAAAAAAAAAAAATTGGGGCACAGGCGAGGGCTTCCTAAAAATACCCGAAGCTCAGGGCCACAGCACACAGTTCAAAGCTTCTTTCAGCAGAGGGCCAATGGGCAGAGAGAAGCGGCAGGCACCGGTGGGAGAAAAGCTCTGCCAGCCAGCCAGCTGACAGGGAATTAGTATCCAGAGTCTATAAAGAACTTGAAAGATGGGGTTGGGGATTTAGCTCAGTGGTAGAGCGCTTGCCTAGCAAGCGCAAGGCCTGGGTTCGGTCCCCAGCTCCGAAAAAAAGAACCAAAAAAAAACCAAAAAAAAAAAAAAAAAAAAAACAAAACAAAAAACAAAAAAACAAAAAACAACAGGTATGAACGCACATGCAATTGGAAGCAGGGGATCCAGGAGCTATCTGGTCAACCATTCCAGGCCAAAACAGTGAGTTTCCTGATCAGTGAGATCCTGGTGCAAGGCAGTAAAGTGGAAAGCCAGGGAGGGAGACATCGACAGTTTGCTCTGGCCTCTGCATATGCATATGTGGGCGTGTACCTGCATACTAGCATGGACACACAGAGAGATGCACACACACACACACACACACACACACACACACACACACACACCACTAATTAAAATTTTAAGTGACATGGGTTTTTTGTTTTTGTTTTTGTTTTTTTTTTTTAAGCTCCACTGTTGTTTATAACCACTCTGGTCATAAAAAAATTTTAAAGGCTGATGGAAATTAGTGTAAGCATATGGAAATCAACATTCAGGGTGCTCGAAGAAACTAGAGACACAACTGCCATGTGACCCAGCTGTACCACTCCTGGGTGTGTAATGAAGGACCTTAAACCTGAACGCCACAGAGACAGTTAGACATCCGTGCTCATCGCTACACCGTTAATAATCAAGCTATGGACGCAGCCCACATGCCCATCAGCGGGTGAAGGGGGAAGTGTGGTGAACGTAGGCAATGGGGTTTTATTCAGCTCTGAAGAATGAAACTATGTCATTTTCAGAAAAAAGGATAGAACTGGAGGTCATCAGGTTACGTGAGGTAAGCCAGACGCAGGCAGACATAGCAAACATGCTTCCTCATGTATGCAGCTTAAACTTAAGAATAGAAGATACATCATTTCTCAGCCTTGCGGCTAAGATTACACATAAAAATAATACACGTGAAAGTAAAGGGAGGACTGCCAGGAAGAAGGAGGGATGGAAGGGAGGACTGCCTGGAAGAAGGGGGAGATGGAAGGGAGGACTGCAGGGAAGAAGGGGGAGATGGAAGGGAGGACTGCAGGGAAGAAGAGGGATGGAAGGGAGGACTGCAGGGACGAAGGGGGATGGAAGGGAGGACTGCAGGGAAGAAGGGGAGGATGGAAGGGAGGACTGCAGGGAAGAAGGGAGGATGGAAGGGAGGACTGCAGGGACGAAGGGGGATGGAAGGGAGGACTGCAGGGACGAAGGGGGATGGAAGGGAGGACTGCAGGGAAGAAGGGGGATGGAAGGGAAGACTGCAGGGAAGAAGGGAGGATGGAAGGGAGGACTGCAGGGACGAAGGGGGATGGAAGGGAGGACTGCAGGGAAGAAGGGAGGATGGAAGGGAGGACTGCAGGGACGAAGGGGGATGGAAGGGAGGACTGCAGGGAAGAAGGGGAGGATGGAAGGGAGGACTGCAGGGAAGAAGGGGAGATGGAAGGGAGGACTGCAGGGAAGAAGGGGGATGGAAGGGAGGACTGCAGAGAAGAAGGGGGATGGAAGGGAGGACTGCAGAGAAGAAGGGGAGATGGAAGGGAGGACTGCAGGGAAGAAGGGGGATGGAAGGGAGGACTGCAGGGATGAAGGGGGATGGAAGGGAGGACTGCAGAGAAGAAGGGGGATGGAAGGGAGGACTGCAGGGAAGAAGGGGAGATGGAAGGGAGGACTGCAGGGAAGAAGGGGGATGGAAGGGAGGACTGCAGAGAAGAAGGGGGATGGAAGGGAGGACTGCCTGGAAGAAGGGGAATATGGAAGGGAGGACTGCAGGGAAGAAGGGGGATATGGAAGGGAGGACTGCCTGGAAGAAGGGGGATGGAAGGGAGGACTGCAGGGAAGAAGGAGGATGGAAGAGAGGACTGCAGGGAAGAAGGGGGATGGAAGGGAGGACTGCAGGGACGAAGGGGGATGGAAGGGAGGACTGCAGAGAAGAAGGGGGATGGAAGGGAGGACTGCAGGGACGAAGGGGAGATGGAAGGGAGGACTGCAGGGAAGAAGGGGGATGGAAGGGAAGACTGCAGGGAAGAAGGGAGGATGGAAGGGAGGACTGCAGGGAAGAAGGAGTGGGGGTGTGTGAAAGCGTGATGGGCGGTAAACAAAAAAACTAGCACTACAAATATGTATGGAACAGCACAAGGTGAAGACCTTGTTTTGTACTGTAAATCTTTACTGATAAAAAAGTATGCCCTGGGCTAAGGAGGTCGCTCAGGGGTTAAGAGCATTGGCTACTCCTTCAGAGAACCCAGGATCAGTTCCCAGAACCCACAGGATGCCTCACCACCATCTGTAACACCAGTTCCAAGGAATCGAAAGCCCTCCTCTGGCCCCCACAAGCATTCCACACACATGGTACATATACGTACACACAGGCAAATAAATGCTCATACACATAAAAATAAATGTCTTTTTAAAATATGTACATTGTGCATGCCAAGTATATTGCTAGTGAGTGCATGTGTGCATGCGCGTGCACACACACACACACACACACACACACACACACACGCACGCAGAAGATCCCAGGAGAAGAAAGTGAAGGGCAGGCTGTGTCACAGACAGTTCAAAGAGGAGAGGCCTGAGGACTCCTGTGCCATGAGTGCTTTTATGGAAATTTTCTGTAAGTTCAGAATCATTTCTAATACAAAGTTGAACTTTTTAAAATGAAGATAATTGCCCAAGAAGGAATTACAGATCTAAAATTTATATAAGTATAGGGTCAATAAAAGTATATTCTTAAAGTCTCATACAGGTTCCTGTCACACAGCGTCCTTCACAGTTAAGGATTCCAAACTGAGTTGGTATTTACCTTGCCTTGAAGTGGCAAAGCCTAGCATGGTTATCTCAGTGTTCCCCAAAGGATACATTTCTCTTCCCAATTTAAAACATGTGTAACTAGGAAACGAGGCCAGAGGGATACGGGCTCACGGTGCGCCTGCAGAGAAGCTGGCCTGCACAGGCGGCACCTGTGACTGCTGCTCCGAGTGCTGTGTGTGCTGCCAGACATGACAGCAGCAGGTAGTTCAAAGCTTTCCTAGCATGACAGAAGATGGGAAGAACCTGTCAGACGTGTGGTTCAAGACTGGATGTTCCGGGTGATAAGATAAAAGAGAAAGGGGAGCTGGGGGCAGGGATCAGTAGGTAAAGTACTTACGAGGACCCAAGTTCAATCCCCAGAAGCCACATTTAGAAAGCTAAGTTTGGGGACAGGGTAGAGATGGGCTGGTCCTGGGACACAATGGCCAACCAGCCTGGCCAAGGAGGTAAGTTTCAGGCCAATAGGTGAGGCTGTATCTAACCACAGTGGGCAGTGCCTGAGAAACAGCATTTAAAACACACACACACACACACACACACACACACACACACACACACAGAGAGAGAGAGAGAGAGAGAGAGAGAGAGAGAGAGAGAGAGAGAGAGAATATAAAAGATGAGAGAAGACACTTGCCAGATTACCCCAATAAACAGGCCCAGGACAGCTTTCAGGGCTTGACTGGAGCCACCCTAAGCCACCTGCAGAGTCCTTTTCCACAGTTCTTGGCCACCCTGCATGGTGCTGCTGCCAGTCAGGGCCAGGAGTCTGAGACTCCAGAGCCTATTGTACATCCTATGACAGAGACGTCAATAATCTCAGAGTCCCTGAGAGCGCATTTCAGTTCTAACCGCAGATGCAGCCTGCCATGACTGGTGTCCAGAGCTAAGCTCCGTAGACAGAGACAGGAAGACCCCGCTCAGCACTGAGCTCTGCTCTAAGTATTTAAGACTCACCATCATCCACACACAAGTGGACTGCAGGAAGCAAGCTCTTAAGCTGGAGATGAGTGAGTTTCACAATCTGTGTCTAGCAGGCTGAGAATTCCCACAGCCTTGTTCTCTCAGTTAGAATACCACAGGGGCCGCACAGAGCTTAGTTCTCTGAAAGCCATTTGCTCACAAGACTTTTTTATTTCTTTAAATTACCTATGACTGGGCTGAAGAGATGGCTTACAGGGTAAAACGCTTGCTACACAAGCAAAAAGACCTGAGATCAGATCCCACGCCCTATGGAAAGACTAGGCACGGAAGCACGTACCTGGAACCCTGTGCCCAGGGGACAGAGGGACAGGCAGGTGGTGGGGCTTAGGAGTCAGTCGGTTTAGCCAATCAGCAAGTTTAGTGTTCAGTGAAAAGACCCTGTGGCCAAAAATAAGATGGGGAGCAATGGAAAAAGGCAGCCAAGGTCGAACTCCTGCCTCCACAGGCGGATGCAGATGCAACAAGAGGGGAGACCAGGTTCGTACTGAGAGACTCCTCAGGGAAACACAGAGCAGGTACCGCAAAGTCTAAGATGCCCAAACCTTAAATACCCTGATGTGGCTCTCCAAGACCACTAGAGCTTAAGTATGTACAGACAGCTTCCGGAACTCTGTTCTAACTCCTGGGGTAGATTACTATGAAGTTTTTTTACTGGTTTTATGTCTTTCCAGTTGTGCAACCAACTGAGGAGGAAGGGTGTCACCCCATGGACGAGTCACTCAGTTCATTCCCGGGACCTTGGCCCCCGTGAATGACCATGGGTCTGGAGGCTCCAGGTCCCGAGGAAGCCTGCCTGTTATTAGAGGGAGATAGCCAAGATCCACTCTTTAAAAGGTCTCCAGTGCCCAGTATCTTCTTCTGGAGATGGTTGCTTTTGAAAGCACGTCTAAGCTGTGCTTCCTGTACTTTTCTCCTCCTGCATTGCTGCTTAGCTTGGAGAGGCTGTCTCTATTGTCAAAAGACATCAGACTGTGGCTGTAAGGACAATAGAGAGATTTTTTTTGAGGCACCATTTCTCTGCGTAGCTCTGGCTGTCCTGGAACTGGCTCTGTAGACCAGGCTGGCCTCAAACTCAATCCACCTGCCTCTGCCTCCTGAGTGCTGGGATCAAAGGTGTGCGACACTACGCCTAACCAGAGATTGTATTTTAATTCTCCATTTAATATGAAGTGTTTGTCACATATCAGGCTTCAGAGGAAGCACCCAGTGTTTACAAGGGCAAACGGTCTTCATATGTCAGAAATATTCCCATGTTAGAGCCACCCCAACCTCAACAGGTCCCCAAGACAGTGAATCAGTGTTCATGGTGGCCGTATTCACAAACATCAGAGGGCAGAAACAACCTGAAGACCCCAAAGGCTGGAGGCTTTGGCACATCCACACGTGGGGCCCAGCAGACAGCCTCGGAAGGATGCCAGTGCTGCCCAGCACAGGGGAGCTCTAATCATGCTAATGAAAGCAGCCCTTTTACGGAAGCACACACAGGCTGTGGGCACGCATGGGCTGTGGCTTAGTTAGGGTTTCCATTGCTGTGAGCAGACACCACAACCAAGGCAAGTCTTGTAAAGGACATTTAATTGGGGCTGTCTTTCAGGTTCAGAGATTCAGGCAGGAAGCATGGCAGCATCCAGGCAGACACAGTGCTGGAGAAGGAGCTGATAGTTCTATATCTGGTTCTGAAGGCCACTAGGAGAAGACTACTGTCTTCCAGGCAACTAGGAAGAAGGTCTCAAAGCCCACCCTCACGGTGACACACTTCCTCCAATGAGAACACACCTACTCCCATAAGGACAAACCTCCTAATAGTGCCACTCCCTGGCCAAACACATTCAAACCACTACAGGCTGTGATCCCATTTATATGATAAACGGTCCACGTTGACAGGTAGGGGTCACACACTCCTTTTAAGCCCAGTACCAGGCAGGCAGGGGCAGGCAGAAAGTCAAGGTCAGCTGCATCTCCTCAGTGAGTTCCGGGCACGCTGGGATTGCACACTGAGCCACTGGCAAAGAGGAAAAAAGAAGAAAGGAAGGAGGAAAATAAACAAACACGCAAACAATTGGCATCTCCAGTGTCAATGAGTGGATGAGTCGCTCCCCGTAGATGAAGGGGTGGGGAGGACGAGTCCAAATGAGCATGGGCTCGTTAGCTATTCAGGGCATATACATTCGATCTTAGTTAAGCTGCTATTAAAAATGTTGACAGCCACCAGTCTCTCTGGCTCAGCATGCGACGCCCTCTGCTGTCAGGTTGCTGCAAGAAGACTGAGAAAAATTGGGGCAACCTCCAAAACCAGGAGGAGGTGGGGAGAGGAGCCGGGTAACAGAAAGGCTGAGCAAAGAAATGAGCAAAGGATGACGGAGTCCGGACTCCTCACTCATGGAGCAGGCAGCGATGACACTGGGAAAGGAGAGGCAGGTGCCCCCTAGAATGCTGGCAGAGAACTGAAGGCACAGACAGGCTTGAACAGTGGGCTTTGTGTGACACAGAAGTGGAGCTACTGTCAGTGTGTGAACCATGAACTCCTAGAGCTGTGCTCACAGAGAAGGTTCTAGTGACGGCTCTCAGTGATGTGAGCAATCCCTGCCTAGACCCTGGCCCCTGGCATCCTCCTCCACTCACACACAATTAGCAGAGCTCTAGAGAGGCCCGCTCTAGCATCTCTTGATCTGAGACCCTGAGAATCACCCGATTCTAGGACTCAGGCAAGGGGGATACAGAAAGCAAGCAAATCCTCATAGAAATGGAGTTGTGTCCAAGGCTGTGGGAAGCGGACTAGAGGGGCTCCTGCTGGCCGCACGGGGGTGATTTAAACACTGGGGTGAATTAAATAATGATTCATAACCCACTTACAAGGAGACCGCGAGTCCCTGTGAATATGTAAACAGTGAGTGAACAGATTGAAAGTCAGATGAGAAAAGGAATATTTACTCCTCTCCAAGTTTCCCTCATGGAATATTAACTACAAAGTGCACACCCCGGAAAGCCTGACAGATTTCCCTTCTGAAGTGGCCAAGGCAAGCGTCAGCAGCTCCGGGCACCATGGAATCAGGGTATCCTAAGCAGAGCACAAGGTTGCTAGACGCATAGGTAGAGATGCTGCCAGCACATGCTCCCGAGGACGCCCCAGGCAAACCCACAGGGGGGCTCCTTCAACAGCAGAAGGCAGAGCCAGGGAAGACAAGGGAGCTGACTCACACTGACAGGGACCAAATGGGACCCCGAACCAAGGGCAGGGTCTCACCGTGACCCAGACCTACAGAGTGGGCGTGGGGCCAATGCACTGTTGTCTGAGGCTTGCCTGGGAGTGGTGAGGCAAGGCGGGGCTGTGGCTGATGTGGGGACAACACCCTGGTTTGAAGGAAATCCATAGCACGGTGCCTGCCGGTAACAACACAACTTCTCAGATGGCTTAGGAAAAAGGTATTCTCTGTGTTCTACACTAACTTGCCTATGACTCCGCTTTCAAAACACAAGGCCGTGACAGTGGCAGAACAGCAGTGGGAAAGCAGGTTTTAGAGGGGGTTGAAACCTAGAAGGGGCAGGAGGTAGGGAGGGGGCGGGATAGAGCTTCCAGTTCTCAATGGTGTTCTTCAGGCCAGGTCAAAGTAGCACAGGTTACCTAAAACCCAAGGGGGGGGGGGGCAGCCTTATTCTGCTAAATGCACAGTGTGTCGAACTGCTCTTGAAATTTGTAACCTAAACCCACAAATTAGTGCAGTTCCCAGACCTCATCAGTGACATTTCCCTGTGCAGTAGATGGTGGGCAAGGCCCCCATGATCAGTCAAAGTGGACAGAGTAAATGCCATTGGATGTTCATCCACAAATGGCACATCTATATCACACATGTACATGCACATGCACGTACAATATGCACACATTCCCATATATACACAACATATACACATATGAACACATACATGTGCACATACACACAGGTACATACACAGATATGCACAATAGGTACATGTGCGCACGCGCGCAAACACACACACACACACACACACACACACACACACACACACACACACACACACACAGCTCAAAGGCCATAGTGGAAGAGGGGAATGGATGGAAAGTTCCTGAGAACCAGAGGTTAGAGAGGAGCAGAGCAGAGCAGAGCGGGGTCTTCTGAACATGACAGGTCCACTGTGCTCAGGAACTTACAGCAGCATGACGGAAGCCCAACACCTGCCCGTGATCGAGCCAGCCAACATTCCAGCATGGAGGAGGATGGGCCTCACGAGCCCCCAGCCCCAGATGAGGGCCAGTCTGTGGCACACGGGGAAGGAGAGACAGGTCGCAGGTCACCCATGGTCCAGTGGACAGTTACACCCAGGAGTATGGCCATTAGAAGATGGGAGGACGTGAAGTTTGAGATTGGTGGATCTGGGAGGAGTTGGGGAGAAGTAAGTGTGGGTGTTATCAAAATACATTATGTACATAATAAATTCCCAAATAATTAATAAAATAGTATATTTAGAAAGACAGAAAGCTCTGTCTTTCTGGCCTGTGAGACCAATATGCAGAAGCAAAACCTACCACAGCACCTAAGGAGGGGGTGGCGGGAAGACACCCACCCTCTGACTGCAAGATCAGTCCACGTTGTCAAGCTGACCTCAGGAACCACGCGTGCACAAACGTCAGAGCAGTCCAGCTGAACATCGAAGATCTAAACTAGGGTATGAGCTCTGCCCTGTGCAGGCAGGACAGACGGACATGCAGGCAAGACAGAGGGATGCACAGAAGCCAGAGGCTCCACAGCACATGTGGCTGCTGAGTACTGGGGATGTGGCCAATGAAAGTGACTAACTGCGTTTCATTTTATTAGTGCTAATTAACCTGAATTTCAAAAACCCCATTGGCTCTGTTATTGAGCAATGTCTTGTGTTTGAAAAACTGGGGATGTTAATCTAATGTTTCAAGCCTAAATGTCAGAGTCAGTCAGGTCTGCGACACTGTGGTGAGCTGTGGGTGCTCACCATGTTTAAAGACTTCAGATGTTAAAAGAGGGTACAATACAAATAATTTCATACGAACAGTGATGACAGTGAAACACAATAGCATTTGTGATTGAATAAAACCATTATTAAAATTAATTCCTGGGCCAGCAACATGGATTGGGAGTAAGTGGGGCTTGTTGCCAAGACTGGCAACCTGAGTTCAATTCCTAGGATTCACATGGTAGAAGAAAAGAACTGACACCCACGGTTGTCCACTGACCTCCACATGACACACAGACACAGACACACACACACAGACACACAGACACACAGACACACACACACACACACACATAAGAAGTGAAGTTAATTTTAGCCCATTATTCACCATTTAAAGTAAATGCTAGAAAGTTTACCTGTAAGGCTCACATAGTATTTCACTGGAGAAATCTGGTCTATGTCATTACCCAAACATACTTGAATATGGGCAACCATGACATATAACCCTTCTCAACAGATGAGCCCATCCGCAGGGGCAACTGGGGGATAAGCAACATGTTAGGCTTCAGGGAAGGACTGGAGAGCAGCTCTTTCCACTGTGTTTAAGGAAGTAAAAGGCAAACAGAAGAGGGAACTCTAAACAAGCAGAAGAGAGAGGCCAAATGAAATGCTGGATGTTAAAACACAATGTCTAGTGCTGGAGAGATGGCTCAGTGGTTAAAAGCACTGACTGCTCAGGAGTCCTGAGTTAAATTCTCAGCAACCACATGGTGGCTCACAACCATCTGTAATGGGATCTGATGCCCTCTTCTGGTGTGTCTGAAGACAGCTATGGTGTACTCATATATAAAATAAATAAATATTTAAAAGAACAAACAAACAAAAACACAATGTCTAAAGTTGCAGCCTCAGAAGATGATGGACCAATAGAAACGAGGGGAGGGGAGGGAAAACCTAGTAGATTCAGGAATTGGTAGATGCCTGATATCCACTCCGAAAAATGCAGAGAATGTAATGTTTTAGAAACAGAGATCTGTGGGGGCCCACAGGGACAATACCAAAGGCCTGAAAGAAGACAGGGCTAAACATATCTCCGACTAAAAACGGTTGAGCACTTCCTGAAAGGACCGAGGAAGAACCATGAGAGCTGCACAAGGAGAGACAAAAGCCCCAACACTCAACAGCCATGGCTTCCAGCTCGCTATGTAGCCTAGGCTAGGCTGGAATTTGAGATCTTCTTGCCTTAGTTTCCCTAGTGTTGGGGTTACAGTGTGTTCTACCACACACTCTAAATTGAGCGATTTTTTTTAAAGTCAGTGGGAGAAATGTGATGAACTCCTGAGGCTGAAACAAGAACTGGTAACATGTACTGTCCACTGAACTTCTATGTTTGTAACCTCATCCCCCTAGGTTAACATGTGCAAATCCACCTGGGAGAGCTGCAGACATCAAATTCTAAAATGAAATCTGCTTTTAAAAGCTCCACCATAGCATGAAGCCAGACTATGATTAAAAATG
This sequence comes from Rattus norvegicus, assembly GCF_021556685.1. Classification (NCBI taxonomy): domain Eukaryota; kingdom Metazoa; phylum Chordata; class Mammalia; order Rodentia; family Muridae; genus Rattus; species Rattus norvegicus. The sequence continues at coordinate 124,742,753 of NC_141540.1, forward strand.
AAAGAGGAGGGCTGGAGAGATGGCTCAGCGGTTAAGAGCACTGACTGCTCTTCCAGAGGCCCTGAGTTCAATTCCCAGCAACCACATGGTGGCTCACAACCGTCTGTGATGAGATCTGATGCCCTCTTCTGGTGTGTCTGAAGACAGCTACAGTGTACTTCTATATAATAAATAAAATAAATATTTAACAAAAAGAATAAAGGAGGAAAGTGTGATTACATGTGTGTGGGTGCACATGTGCAAAGTGTGATTACATGTGTGTGGGTGCACATGTGCATAAGTTCAGTCCTTCGAATGCTCCCTATATCCCAGCTAAGTCCCCACTCTTGTTGTGATCCTCACAGACTTACTAGTGTTGAACACCCACTGACTTTACCTTCCTTTCCTTATGGCCCTGAGGGCTTGAATCAGAAATCTTTTACTCTTGCCACTCTCCTGGTTGGGGTACTCTAGGGACTGCCTTGGGCCTCACCATGTGTATGCCTCCCCAGGCCCTGGCATCCCCCGCAGCTGCACACCGTCCACAATGACCTTCCTTTCTGTACCATTTCACTGACATCTGCCCCAAACTCAATGGCAGAGAAGTCAACTGTCTCTCCCAGGCAGGCTTCGTAGAGTGCCAACCTCAGTAACAGGAAGTCGGCTCCCTGTAAGTCCAGTTGTCCCAGGCCTTATTAAACGCCATGTCTCCTGAGCTATGAGACCCTCAAGGGTGGTCAGGCCTCCCTCCATATGTGCCCCACCCCAGCCCGTGCCGTGCTGCAGTACATAGTAGATGCCCCTTAACCTACGCGTTTCTTACATTTTTAAAATTTTATTTATTGTGTGCATACATTCACGTGCATGTTGTGTGTATGTGTGTGTATGTACATGTGCACACATATGCAAAGCCTCCTCTATCATTGGCTGGCCAGAGAGCCTCTAGATCTGCCTGTCCCTACCCCTCCCTTCATTCCCACGACTGGCTACAGATGTATAGGACTGTGCCCATTTATTTGTGGCTCTGGGGACCCAAACTCGGATCCTCTTGTTTGCACAGCAGCCACTGGACCCTCTAAAGCACCTGCTCACCCTGGAAGGTTGTGACATCCCCACCTAGCAGATGACCTCAGGACGCCTCGACCACCAGACTACGTGGGAAACATTGCAAAGTTTGATATGAGAACAAGGGCTGAAATACATTCTAAAATACAAATTGAGGGGCTTGGGACTTACCAAAGCATACTGCTCCTGCAGAGAACCCCAATTTTGTTTCTAGCACCCATATCGGGTGGCTCACCCACCTGTAACTGCAGAGAATCTGATGCTCTCTTCTGACCTCTACAGGTACTGCCCTCATATGCAATATAAACACACACACACACACACACACACACACACACACACACACACACACACACACACACTCAAACACACATAGTTTAAAAAATATTTAAGCTGGTTCTGGACGTGCATGCCATGAATCTCAGCACTTGAGAGGCAGAGGCAGATAGATCTCTGTGAGTTTGAGGACACTACTGGTCTACATGGTGAGTTCCAGAACAGCCAGAGATACATAGTGAGATCCTCTCTTAAAAATAAAATTTAAAAAATCAAAAAGAAAGCAATCTAATCTTTATGCACATAAACTGACCAAATACCTTTATATAGGAGTTTTTTAAAGGAAAAAATGAGAGCTGCACTGTTGTGTGCTATGAGCACCCGAACGCTGATCATGCCATCCAAATTGGCCAGAGCTTGAGTGAATTATGAACAATGAACAAGGCTCCAGTTGCTCATGCAAGAGGGTGAGGGGAAGACAGAGCAGGCCACGTGCTCCTCTGCCAGCTCCCCTGGCTTTTCCAAAACAGTCCACACCAAGCATTGCTCATCCTACCTGGGCCAGCAAGTCCTGGAACTGATCTTTGGTGAGTGGCATGAGGAAAGCCGTGATGGTGCGCTTCAGCTCCCCCTTAGTCACTGTCTGGCTGTGGTTTGGGTCGAGTATCTGGAAGACTTTTTTTATTTCATCCCTTTTGCTGGAAATCTTTTGAGATAAAATCCGTTCGACGTCTAAGGACGACAGAACTGGGTTGGCGAGAGCAGTGGCTGTGAATGAGACAGAGACACCCAGTAAGTGCACTTAAACCAAGATGCAACCCAGGCTGCAGAGCCCAGCAGGGCTTCCTACGCATGTGTCTTCTCAATTAATGCTTCAGACAAGGAACTCTGTTCCCACCTCAGGAATTTGGTGAGCCCGGCCAGGATCACATCCATAAGGGAAAGAGGCGAAGGTGACCTTCCTTTACAAGGACATGGGATATGGGAAGAAAGCTTGAGTAATGGAAGAAATGTGTCCATAAGTCAATCTTTCTTCTTACAGTTTCCTGTGTGTGCATATATGTGTTATGTGTGTGGGTGCTGGAGGGTCAATGCATGCATGTGGAGGTCAGAGGGGGGGACCTTGTGGAGCCCTGGTATCAACAGTCTTCACTGAATCAATCAATCTATCTCCTCTCTCTCTCTCTCTCTCTCTCTCTCTCTCTCTCTCTCTCTCTCTCTCTGTGTGTGTGTGTGTGTGTGTGTGTGTGTGTGTGTGTGTGTGTGTGTGTGTGTGTGTGTGTGTGCGCTGGGGACCCTACCTCAAATTTTCAGGTTTGCTGGGCAAGCACCTTATTCACTGAGCCATTTCCTTGGCTCCCAAATCAATCTTTACAATATCCTTTCTTCCTTACATGAACTTGACAGTTTCTTGCAAGAAAATCTTTGACTGCCTGGGATCCTTTTCCTTCCCAGGGCTGGAGATGTGAGCAGCATGGCTGTGCGGGGGCAGCATACAGATGTTCATCATTGGCTGTCAGGAGCTTCACCATCCTCAGAGGTCCACATGTCACCCAGGAGAGGTACTAGGTTACAGACCTCCCTGACTCTAGTCCCGGACAGGGATTGTGGAGAGAAATCTAGAGCCCCAGGGCACCCATCGGGACCAATGTGCAGGTCCTGGGTGCTGTCTGTTACTCTGTAGCTGGCTGAGAAGCTGAGAACAGCAGCCTGGTCTGCCCCTCATGATTACTGCATAGGCTTTTTCTCACAAAGCAGATTCTGGTGTTTGTCAAAGGCTTCATTAAGGCTTTGTCTTTTATACTCACAGGGTTAACCAGGGAGCTCTGCATCTAGCTACTTCCTTAGAATGCGCATTTCTTATCAGCCCTGAGGAGAGTGAAGAGTTTCACCCCAGGTGGCCTAGGGCAGACCCGGGACTCAGAGAGCACCTCAGTAATGTGCGATCATCTCCAGGGCTCTCGGGTCACAGTGTAAGCTGCCAGGGTCATCTTTTGTCAAAGGTGGTACAGGGAAACAGTGTGGGCTCCCATCAAGCCACAGCGGACATCTGCCCCACTATCACCTCCTAAGGTTAGGTCATGGGCAAGTCCTGAACTCACTTTATCACAGCCCAGAACTGTGTAAGCTCCCACTGGGGAGATAGGAGATACCGCTCATTCTCAGTGCCCAGAGTCTCCCAGAGTATCTGGGAGACCAGAAAGGTACAAAGACAAGCTTACATAACCTCAGGACAGTGAAGACCTCGAAATGAGGTGGCTGAATTGGGGTGACATGGTTGCTTCTAGAAGTGGTGGTGGTGTTTGGAGAGGCTGTGGGACCTTTCAGAAGCAGAACCTACTTGATAGCTACTATAAACAGATCACTAGAGAGGGGACTTTGGAGGTTAGATCCAGGCCCTGGTGTGATGCTTCTCCCTCTTCTCCTTTCCCCCATTCCTGGACTGCTAGTATGTAAACAACTTCCACTAAACACTCTGGTGAACTGAGCTGTTCCACCAATGATGGACTGAAGCCTCTACAGCCGTGAGCCTGAGACCGTTCTCCTTTAAGTTGCTTCTGACAGGTACTGTGCTCACAGTGACACCACACAGCTGCCACTAGATGTCCCTGAGAAGGAGCAGCAGGGAAGAAGGGAGTGGGGCTGTGGGAACAAACAAGAGGAGTCCAATCAAGGCAGCACAGCCAAGAACCTGGGATGGTCCAGACCTGGGTCCTCATGTTCCGGTTACGGAACGTCACCATGACATTTCCATCAATAGGATGACAGAACCCAATGTCCTTCCCCCACTCCACTCTGTTACCACATGGAGGAGGAAGGGCAGGGGAGGAGGAAGGGCAGGGGTGGAAGATGAGGAGGGGTGTAGGCCTGTGGTGTAGAGGCAGGTCAGGCTATCCCAGCTACTGAGGTCCATGTTTATGGAGCTATCCAATATGAAGGTCACAGAACAGAAAGTAAGAGTAAATTAGAGATTTTTTTTTAATGTTTGATTTGATGAGTCATGGGAAGTGGGAAAAACAGTGAAGCCCATGAAGCCTGACAGGTGGTCATGGACTCCACTCAGAGGACAACAAACTGTTCAGAAGATGAACGTTTCTAAGATGGCCATGGTGAGCCCTCCCCTCTATGAGCAAAAGGATGTATTTCTCTCTCTGTCCCAGTGACAGTCTACCTCATCCCAGGTTACAGTCTATCTCTGTCCCAGTGACAGTCTACCTCATCCCAGGTAACAGTCTACCTCATCCCAGGTAACAGTCTATTTAATCCCAGGTGACAGTCTATCTCATCCCAGGTGACAGTCTACCTCATCCCAGGTGACAGTCTATCTGTGTCCCAGGTGACAGTCTATCTCATCCCAGGTGACAGTCTACCTCATCCCAGGTGACAGTCTACCTCATCCCAGGTGACAGTCTATCTGTGTCCCAGGTAACAGTCTATCTAATCCCAGGTGACAGTCTACCTCATCCAAGGTGACAGTCTACCTCATCCCAGGTGACAGTCTATCTGTGTCCCAGGTGACAGTCTACCTCATCCCAGGTGACAGTCTACCTCATCCCAGGTGACAGTCTACCTCATCCCAGGTAACAGTCTATCTAATCCCAGGTGACAGTCTATCTCATCCCAGGTGACAGTCTACCTCATCCCAGGGGACAGTCTACCTCATCCCAGGTGACAGTCTACCTCATCCCAGGGGACAGTCTACCTCATCCCAGGGGACAGTCTACCTCATCCCAGGTGACCATCTATCACCCGGAGAAGTCAAGGCAGCAGGAACCTGAAGCCATGGGCACATCCCATCCTCAGTCAAGGGCAGGCGGCGATGGATCAATGCCCTTGTGCTTATGCTCAACTCCCTCTCCCCTTTCCATGCAGCCCATGAAACAGTTTAGAAAGATTCAGGGTGGATCTCCCACCTCAAGTAGCCCGACTACGGAAATCCCTCACAGGCACGACCACAGGCCAATCCAGTTCAGACAACTCCTCATGAAGCCCCTCCCCTGGGTGATTCTAGATTGCTTCAGATTAACAATTAAAATAACCATCACAGTCAACTGTCCCTCCTCCCAGCAAGAATGGGCGGAGCTTTCTCCCAACTCTAACTCCTGGTTGCATATGGCATCAGCCGCACCTATCCTAGACCGGCAACACCATGCAAGAATTGTTGTTCTTTCGAGGAACTGTGGCGGGGGGGGGGGGGGGGGTTCATCCCCTGCAATCAACACCTGGGGCAGAGGAGTGGAGTGTCTAAGTGTGCATGCCCTCTTGAAGGTTGAGTCTAAAATATGGAGATTAAGGAGGCTGGGGTAGGACAAGCCGTGTGGGAGCCAGAAGCCTGCAACACAGAGAGCACGGAGTGGGGCGGGGGGATGAAAGAAGGGGTGTCTAGGACCCCTACGTTGCTGGAAATGGTATTCACCATTCCAGAGCTACTAGCAGGACACCAATCACTATCGGCCCAGTTCCCGGTGCCAAGAACACCACACTGGGCAAACAGGTCCAGCCTACCATCTGGAGGGGACAGGACAGACAAGGGCAGGCGGCCAGGATGTCACAGGGTGGTGACAGATGGTGGTGAGCGCAGCAAGGATGGCAAGAGATCAGCAGAGTGTGGGCTGGTCTAGCCAGACAGGTGGTCCAGGATCCCTCCTCAGGGAGTTTAGGAGCCAAGACCAGAATGTTAGAAATGAACCACGGGCTAGCAAGCAGAGTCGACTCCATTCCAAACACGGAGCAAAGCAGCCTTGGACGAGCTCTGTGTGGGAGTCCATCTGGGAGAACAAAGAGGCTAGGATGACTGTGGGGGAAGCAGGCAGGCCCAGGGGTCACCAGAGAAGCACCAACGCCACACCATTCCAGCCACTACAGAGAGTGGACGGAAAGAACAAGGAACCGGGGAAGGGGTTCGGAGAAGACATCATGCATCGGACTATGAGGAGAATGGGTGTGGCTGGACTCTGGTACCATCCTGAATGTGGACAACGGACTGCAACCCGAGACATGGCATGCTGGTTCTTGCACTGACCAGGTCTTGCAGACAGTGTGGCTGGGGATGGGCAGGGACTTGAGGAGCAGATCAGGACCTGCCTCCAAGCTTGAGGTGAGGACCTAGGCCAAGTGTGCTACTGGCTGAATACTAGGGCAAGGGGCCTGTGGAGCTTGTGTAAGGTTTCTGCACCTGAGGTGCAAACAGAAAGCCGGCCAAACAGCAGCCATGTGACCTGGAACCTGGGGGGGAAGTATATACATGTGACGTTTCAGAACATGGAGCCAGGGAGGGACAGTGGGCAGAGGACCAAACACAGATCCTGAAGGCAGAGGAACACTCCAAAACCTCTCATCAGGCCCCCTGGGGATGCTCGGCAAGGTGGGGCTTCCACTCTCCCATTTCCTCTCCCAACCACGGAGACTCTCAGCAGCAGCTGGCTCCCCCAGAGGAGCTGTGTGGTGCAACTCAGCTGGAGTGTGGAGCTCTTCCTGGGCCTGCCAGTGCCACAGGGGACCCTCTTGGCAGGGGATGCCTCTACCCTGAGATCTCTTCTCAGACTTTTTGTGTACTTTGTAATTGCTTTCCAAGAAGCCCCAACTCGACGCTCAGAATTGATTTAGAGGCAGCAGACAGAATCAGCCAGAAACTGAGGAAGTACTTAAGAGCAGCTTCTGGTTTCACAAGTCCAATGCAGGCCCTCAGGTATGAGCCCAATGCAGCCCTCAGATTCAAGACAGCCCCTCAGACACAGGCCTGATGCAGCCCCTCAGACACAGGCCTGATGCAGCCCCTCAGACACAGGCCTGATGCAGCCCTCAGATACAAGACAGACCCTCAGACACAGGCCCAATGTAACCTCACACACAGGCTCAATGCAGCCTCTCACACATAGGCCTGATGCAGCTCCTCAGACACAGGCCCAACGCAGCCCATCTGACTAGAACTGAAAGCTAGACCCAAGCCTCAGCTGCTGCTGGGAGAACCAATCAATGCCATCTTCCTGGAGGGCACCTGGACAAGCTCTGCAGTGTGAGTTTAAGAGCTAGTGAATTACAGCAGACCACCACTCTAGGCCTACCACGAGACCAAGCAAGATGAGTTCAAAACCTGTACAGTTTCAAACCAAGCCAAGACCTGAAGATACAACAGAAACCAAACACCAGACAGGACAAGCGAGTTCTGGATGGCCCAGAAGGACAGTGCCTTCTCTCTATGCAGGGAGGAGGGGGCAGACACACCACAGATGGATGGCATGGCAACAACTGGATACTCAGGAGGCACATGTGGCAGCGGACAGGTCCCTCCTGTCACACCAGGCCCTTGGTCAAATGCATGTTAGGAGCAAACCCAGCAGGCACAGAGAGCTATGGAACGTTTCCAGCTCCTGAGGTCGCCCACAGCTGAGGCAGCTGTTCTCCAAAGGCTGGCTCTGGGGTGAAGAGGCCAAGCAAATCCCTACGGAACACATGGCATCTCTGCCCAGGGAGCATCAGGGGCCTGCTGCAGGTTCGAGGCAAGGCAATAGTCAACAGCGGCTCTCTGCAAGCAGAAGCTGTTGGTGGAGCTGGAAAACTGAGGAGTCTGGAGGTCCCACCCTGCCACAGCCACTCAGGAGGGATGTGATACAGGCTTGGCCCCTGGTGACCCAGCTGTCGGCTCACGTTTTTGGCTTCGTAGCAGATTCCATGCAAAAAAAGAACCAGAAATGCATGGTTGAAATACGAAGGAAAACATGCTTTAACTTGCGATTTTTAGCCGTATTATTTATTTATTCATATGTGTATCTGTTTGTGTGCCACCTGAAAGCAGTGCCCACAGGAAAAGGAGGGCATCAGATTCCCGGGAGCCAGAGTCACAGCTGCCATGAGCTACTTGATGTGGGTGCCGGAAATAGAACTCGGGTCCTCGGCAAGCACAGCAGGTGCTCTGAACGGCTGACTCGGTGCTCCAGCCCCAGACAAAACTACTTTTAGAAAACAAGAGTGCATATCACAGCGTTTGCATTTATTTACTATTGTCTGCTTGTACATGTTACACAGTTACATCTCCAAATCCACGTGTGTTTATGGACCTCGGAGCACTGAGCCGCTGCTGCTACCCACTGGGAGCAAAAAGCGATGCTAGTAGACACACACGATGTGTATATGTGTGCATGTGTGTGCGAGTTGCGTATGTGAGTGTGTGTGTATGCACAAGTGTGCACGTGTGTACCAGTGTGCATGTGTATGTGTGTGTGCCAGTGTGCGTGTGTACGTGTGTGTGTACAGGTGTGTGTGTGTATACGTATGTATGGGAGTGTGGGAAAAATGCACACGTACTAGGGTACTAACAGGCTCTCAGCCTTGGCCTGAAGCTCACCCACTGAACAAGGCTGGTTGGCTGGTATTGAGGTCTAGGGACCTGCCTGTCTGGGACTGCAGGCTGACAGTCTGGATTTTTCACAGGGTGCTGGGAATCAAACTTAATCTTGCTTGTTCCAAAAGTACTCTGTTGACTGCATAGCCTTCCCCTGTCCCCCCCCCAGAAATAACTATAAAAAGTTTACATTTATTTATTTAGTTTATAAATAAACAGATTTTTATTTATTTAATATATATTTATACATAATAATTATACGTATTATAAATAAATGTGTGAGTGTTTGCCTGTGTATATGTATGTGTACCGCGTTAGTGCCTGGTGCCCCTGAAGGTAAGAAGAAGGCATCATAGTTACCATGGTTATGAAATGCCATATGAATGCTGGGAACCAAACTCAGGTCCTCAGCAAGAGGAACCAGGGCTCCTAACAGTTGATCCATTTCTCCAGCCCAAGAAATAACGTTTCAAAAGATGACACACACCAGGAAATTTCTGAAACGATAACTGGCCAACACGAGAAACAAATGACAAAGCAGCAGCACGGCTGAGGCAAAGGCGGATGGAGGCTCGCAGCGTCGGCGACGAGCAGTTATGCCCACTGGAGATAAAGATCAACCCGCTGTACGGAAACGGATGGTACAGGCGACTCATGGAGCCAGAAGGCTGAGCAGAGACCTGAGAATGAGGATTTCAACCACTGCTGAGGGAAGGTCATTAAGGGGCTCAGAGACGGCTCAGAGGATAAAGCTTGCCCTGCAAACACGGTGACTTGCGTTTGACCTCCGAACACTTCACACAGAGCTGACGGCAGAGGCAGACACCTGTAATCCCAGCACACCCGTGACACTAAGACAGACTTAGAGCCGTAATCCCCAGATGCTTGCAGCCCAGCAAGTCTGACCTATGAAGCAACGAACAGGAAGGGGCCGTGTGTAACTGAGGCGGGAGGTGAGGCCTCCCCCAGGCTGTCCCACGCACGTGCTGTGGTATATGCACGTGCACACCTGTAGTGCACGACATTTGAATATGTGACCAGACGCACATACACACTATAAAAAACGTAATTAAAACTTAAATGTAATTACTTCTGCTAAAAGACAAGATCTTGCAAGGTAATATTCTGTTGGGAAACTTAGAAACAAATGCCTCTTGTATTCTTTGGGGTAAACACGCATGTACCAGCTTCTGGGGGCTCCTTCAGTGATGTCTGAGAACTCTGACAGATGGATGCCTAGACTCAGTCCAGGCGCACACACACACACACACACACACACACACACACACACACACACACGAGTCTACTTTATAGGTTTGTCAAGCACACCTAGACCTCCATCTGTAATGCTTCATAGACACAGAGCTCTGAGCTATGATGGGCCTACATTTTACTGTGTAACTTTTTTCATTGTTCTCCTTAACAACAGACCCCACTTAAGGGTAAACAGTGGCCATCAGAAATCATGCTATATATCCAGGCTTACTAGTAGACACATAAAGTGCACTGAGTAAAGTCTCACCAACTACGAAGCCTGTGTCCAATGTGATTAGCGCCTGTCTGTGCTCATGGGACACACCCATTTCTCCTTCATGATGCCCCCATGCCATCCTGCAGCCTTTGGGTTTCAGGCCTGAGCCCTCACTCTGTGTGTGCTTCAGTCTCAGTGTTCTGTCTGCTTCACAGTCCTGCTCCCTGGCTGCATTCCCTCAGGGCCGGCCTTTCACCGGGCCCAGCTCTGTGCTCAGTGCCTGTCAGTGCTGCTCACCCCAGACCAGCACAACAAAGCCTACTTACAAAGTAACAAATGTATGGAGGAGGGTAGGAGTGATAACCTAAAGATAAAGAATTTGGGGAAACATTAAGTGAAATGTTGTCGCCTTGGTGTAAAGACGCGCATCCCCACCAAAACTACTCTGCGAATAGGTATTTGCGCACTGCTTTCTCATAATTCCCAAATTTGGAAGCAACCACTTGGGAAAGGGAGGTAACAAACTTCTGCAAGGCATATGATGGACAGTCAGGAGACTCAGCAAGAAAAACATAAGGAACAGAGAGCCTCAGCTAACGGACATCTGGTGTAAAGTGTCTAGGGCTGGAGGTGTGGTTCAGTGGGTAGAGAGCTTGCCTAACATGCATGAGGCCCCAGCACCACAGAAATTGGGCACTGAGTGCACACCTATGATCCTAGAGCTCAGAAAGTGGTTACAGGAGGATCATCCATGTAAGGTTTAAGGTCATCCATGACTACATTGTAAGCTGGAGGCTAGCCCAGGCTCCTCAAAAGAGGAGGAGGGGGGGGGAGGAGGAGGAGGAGAAAAATCTAGATGTAGACCTTCAACCCTCCATAAAAACACACAATCTAGACATAAATTTCAAAACTATGAAATTAGAAGGTTATGTGATGGAAAACCTAGATGTCTGAGGCAAGAATTACCAGGCAACATTTAGTAAGTTCTGTTCAACTCTTTTGCAAATCTAAGATAATGGGGGACAAGTCTGCTCAAATTTGTACAACTGTCACTCACTGAGTAACACAACCATTAAGCTGACAGAATCCAGGATCACACATCCTGAGTTTGAATCCTGATCACTCACTTAAAAAGTACACACAACTTTGAGGAAAGTGGCTTGAGGGCCCATGTTTGTACTCCCCATACAGGATACTGGGAGGGTATGGGAACTCGACTAGTGCGTGATTTCAACCAAGCTCATGCGGGACAGTAAGCGGTATCTGTAGACAGTACAATAATCACTTCTGAGTACTCACTTGATGAAAAGGGTCTGCATAAATCATGGACGATAGGCCTTTGAGTTCTGCATGGCGAGGAGTGGGGGCGGGCACATGGCAGCTTCCGGGTGTTAAGGTACAAACTATGCCATTCTGGTAAAACCGACATTTTGTACATTAAATCCCTGTGAGAGGAAAGAGAGCATATTACACCACCTACATCGTGTAAACATGGTCAACCTGCTGTCTGCCCCTTTCTGACCACTCTTTCTCCCCCCGCCCCCAAGAGCTGAGGACCAAACCCAGGGCCTTGCACTTTCTAGGCAAGTGCTCTACCACTGAGCTAAATCCCCAACCCCCTTTCTGACTGCTCTTAAGGGGACCATTGAGTCGTGTTAACACTGTTTGCTGCATGTCCAAAGAACAAGGGGGTAGAATAAGGATTATTTATGCATTTGCTTTCATAGGCCTCCTGTACTTAATCATTGGTCTAACCTTGATGTTTTTCCTGCTGCCTCCAAGTATTCCCTTCCAGTACCCTTTGCAGGGCTGGTTTTCTGGCCATCCTTCAACCCGCTCTCACCATGGAAAGCTTTTCTTGTTCCCTCAACTTTAACAGATAGTTTTGCTGGGTATAGTAGTCTGCCTTGGCATCTGTGGGTGTTCAGTATACATTTTCAGTGTGTATCAGTCCAAACCAGTCAACATCCATCACAGACAGGGGATGACTCATGAAGTCCCACCCCTGGCTACCAGAGCTAAAGGAGCCACCGGTGGCTGCTGGCTGCTGGAAGAAAGAGAATCGGTTGTCTTGAGGAGTGCTGGTAAGTTGTCTGTGCTCCTTAGGTGACCCTATCCCCATGCACGAACGCTGAGAGTACTAACCGGACAACAGTGGGCTAAAAACCAGAAGATATGAAGTTAGGCAGGAGCAGTGGGGAGCTCTGGGAAGAGTTGACGGGGTGACCGTGATCCAAATATATTGCCAGTGTGTATAAAAGTCTCAAAGGATTCTTTGTTTTTAATGAAAGAGGCTTTAGCACTGCTGACTGATCTCTGGGGCAGGCAGTAGGAGGGTAAAAAGTTCCAGTTCTTGCTGGATGTGTTGCTGCCTGCCTATGACCCCAGTACTCGTGAGGCCTCTGAGGCGGGCAGCAGAGGGTGAGCTTGCTTCAGACAACAAAGCAAAAGGAATGCTCAGAGCCTCGGCTACTGGAGAAGAGCAGCACTGTACACAAAGGCAGCAGCAGTGACAGCGACCACTGTACACAAAGGCAGCAGCAGTGACAGCGACCACTGTACACAAAGGCGGCAGCAGTGACAGCGACGACAGTGACGAGGACTCTTCAACGCTCCAAATGGTGCCCATGGGAGCCTCCAACAATGGCTGGTGCCACAGAGGGGAACCTCATGTCAATCTGGTAGCACTGATTCACAAAACGGGCTGGCAAGAGGGCTCAAAGGGCAGAGTCATTTGCTGCAAAGCCAGAAACTTGAGTTCAATTCCCAGGCCCCATGTGTCGGGATTTGGAAAGAACTGATCTCAGCAAATTTGTCTTTTGACCTCTACACATGCACTTGGATGTTATGTGTACACTCACACTCACATGCATACTCACACAACCAGAGAGAGAGAGAGAGAGAGAGAGAGAGAGAGAGAGAGAGAGAGAGAGAGGAGAACCCACTCCTGCAAGTTGTCCTCTAACATTTACATGTATACCATGGCATATGCCCACACATACACATGCTTATAGATAAACAAACAAACAAATATGATTTAAAACAATTTTTAAATTACAGCTTCCTAAATGAGTAGAGAGTGATGCAAAAAATTTGCTAGCCAAAACCTTAAAAGGAAAAACTGAGGCTTTAGAGAGCTCCCATATTTCCCCAAAACTCTAGCAGGCTGGGATGTGGGCACACCCAGAGTCAGGTACATTCTTGGGAAGGCCCCAAACTCTGCCCTCAGGCTGATCTGAAGGAGGGAAGGCTGGGTGGAACTACATCTGCCTGTCTGTGAGAGGGGAAATGGATGTTCTAGCACAGGTAGCATCTAGACACCTTGCTGTTCCCAAGCACTTAGAAAATGTCTTGTCACAATCTGACTATGAAACTAATCAACCAGACACTTGGTAGCTGTGCAAAGCAGGACAGACAGCAATAGAACATGAAGAGGGGTAAGAACATGACTGTCATAATCTCATGGATCTATTGTTTCAAATGCCAAGCTTTCAACAAAAGGTTTAACATGGGCTAGGGCTGGAGAGAGAGGTGGTTCAACTGTTGAGAACACTCACTGCCCTCTGGGAGGACTGGGTTCGGTTCTAAGCACCCACATCAGATCGCTCACAATCTCCTGTCACTCCAGTTCCAGGGGATCTGACACCCTCGTCTGACCTCTGTGCATACCTGCATTTGTGATATGCACGAACCAGACACAGACTCAAACACGCTTTAAAGTAAAAATTTAAAACACAAAATTTAAATTAAGGATGGCCCATACATACTTGCCTTCAGAAACCAGGCAATCCATAAGAGCTCTGTGAAAATACACCATAGGAAAAAAATCTTTCAATGAAAAAAATGTTAAAAATAAAAGCTAATTCTATATCCAGCATAAAAAATAAGGGAGAAATGAGGGTTTCCTGGGCCACATGAAAATTCAGATAATTCAGCAACAGCAGACCTGTGTGAGAAATCTCTCAAAGAACATTTCCCAAACAAAGAAAAGTTATATAGGTTAGAAATAGTGCCAATAAAGCCATCGTGCTGCAGATAGACGGTGTGAAGGGGAATCAAGCCCAAATGCACTGGAAGCCGAGCCTAATCATGGAGGTACCTGATGTCACCAGACAGGGAAACAGACATTTCAGCAGCCACAGCTGGGGACTCCCAAACCCGCTAGTAACAATGGCAGAACCACCTAGAAGCTAGCCGAGGGCTGGAGAGATGGCTCAGCGGTTAAGAGCACTGACTGCTCGTCCAGAGGACCTGGTTCAAATCCCAGCAACCACACGGTGGCTCACAACACCCTGTTGCTCTGACTCCATGGGTTTTGATGTCCTCTTCTGGCTTCTACAGGTATTGCACATACATGGTGCACAGACACACACGCAGACAAACATTCCTATGCATGAAATAAAACCTTAAAAAGAAAGGACAAGGCTTGAAAGTCACAAAAGCCCCAACAAACTGACAGACATGTATAGAACACCTACTCGCCTGGACACAAATTCTCCTCAAACGCCAAGGGAAGTGTCCTGACAGACTACATCGGGAGATAGAACTAAAGCACCCAGGGATGATATCACAAGTCAGTAACAGACGACAGCTGGATCACTCACAATTGTGTAGTAATTAATGTGCTTGTCAACAGCCAGAAGGTCAAAGGCACCCAGCAGAATGTGTACATCATGGGGTGGGAGATGAAGGGGCCCGCTCACAAGTGTTTGTAAAGTAACACTTAGACACGAGCGATACAATGTATTTAATTATTTTACACCATTTACATATATATATATATATATATATATATATATATATATATATATATATATGAGCTTATAACTTGTAGTCCATCAGCCAAAGATGCCAAGATAGGAAACTAGAGGCGGGACCTGAAGCAGAGGCCATAAAGGAGAGCTGCTCACTGGCCTGCTCAGCTTTCATTCTTAAACATCCTAGGACCGCCTGTCCTAGAGTGGGACTGCTCATGGTGGGCGTGTCCTCCTAGAGTGGGACTGCTCGTGGTGGGCGTGTCCTCCTACATCTATTAGTAATCTGCCTCACGGAAAGGCCCACGGACCAACCTGATGGAGACAACTCCTCAATTGTGATTCCCTCCTCCAACTCATGTCTAGGTTTATGCCAAATTATCAAAACCACAACAGTGGTACACACCGACAACCCCCTCACTGGAGAGGAAGGCAGGAGGGGAAGAAGGCCAAGGTCACATGTTTGCTTTCTAGCCAATGACCAAGGCAAGGGCTAGGGGTATTGTGAATGTGTGTGGGGGGGGTTGGGGGGTTGGGGGGATTGGGGGGGTTGGGGGGGTGTCTGTCTCCTCAGGCATGAGGGAACATCCACAATGGCACAGCCCTTGCCGTGCAGGCTGCTGCACAACCCCGGGGGTTTTATTTTCCCCATAAATCCCCTTCTTAATAACAATGCTGCCTGCCCAGGCTTTGGCCTCAGCCTTGCTGTGCCACCTGAGGAGTGAGATAATCAACCCCACCACTGCCTGAGGTGTGCTTTATTACTTCCATACAGAGCCATTCCATTCAGGAAACACTTAGCTGAAGGCAAGGGGTTGGGGGACAAACAAACAAATAAAAGCACCATCCTAGGAAAAGCCTAGCAGGGAATCACCCTTCTTCCCAGGGGAGGATGGCTGGGTGACCTGTGTGCTCTCTTGCAACTCTCCTTCCTACCGAAGGACTCTGTTACTACACAGATGCTCCAAAGAGCTCACCAGAATGGTTCTGAAAACAGGCCCTATTTGATACGCAACCTAAACACGCATGATGTAAGCATGGTCCGAACTAGTATTCACCCACCAAAAGCTACAGGCGGCCACGGCTGCAGTGTAGAGAGGGAGGGAAATGTACCCCTCACACCTTCCTGCATCTTTCCGCCAAGTCAGCAGGTAGAAGAACATTGACAACATGTTTTTAAAACAGTGAGTGGGCTGGGAAGTGATCACTCTGGCAAGCAGGGCCCCCAGAACCTGTGTAATAAGCTGGTCATGGTAGCAGGCATTTAGCAACCCCAAGGCAGGGAAGGCTGAAATAGTAGGCTCCCTGGGGCCCTTTGGCCAGCCAGTCTAGGAGATATGGCAGGCTCCAGGTTCAGTAAGGAATTCTGTCTTAAAAATAAGGAGGGAAGAAGCCATCTTTGCCCTCTATATACGTGTTCATACACATGGACTCATATGCAAACATATATACACGCAGGTTTAGGAACGAGGGGCCCTTCCCTCTTTAACAACAGCGGTGTAGAACAGAGGGACAAGGTGTTGTATAGAGACTGAATCGATCAAACAGAAGACAGTGGAAGGAGAGCCTGGGAGCAGGTGGGACATGACAGCAGGTATGGCTGAACAGAGAACCAACCCTTGACATTGTATCACACAAGAGAGCAACTTCCATTGGCATTAACAACATTTCAAAGCAGCTAGTAGAGAGGGTCCTGGGTGTTCCAGACACCAGGAAATGAGGAGTAAGCCAGCTACCCTGTTTTGTTCCTTACACACAGAATCCAGTTATCCAGATGGTGTATTGAGGCTGAGGACATAGCTTAGTGGTACACCACTTGCTCAGTATAAAGAAGGCTCAGATTCTATTCCCAACACCACCAAAAATAAAAAGGTCAAACAATATTCTGTAAACTTTACAAATTACTATATCTATTAAGAATAAATACAGGGCTAGAGAGATGACTCAGTGGTTAAGAGCACCGACTGCTCTTCCAGAGAGCCTGAGTTCAATTCCCAGCAACCACATGGTGGCTCACAACCATCTGTAATGGGATCTGATGCCCTCTTGTGGTGTGTCTGAAGACAGCTACAGTGTACTCATATAAATAAATCTTTTTTTTTTAAAAGAGAATAAAAATATACATCATAGAGGCTGGAGCAATGGCTCAGAGATTAAGAACACTGACTGTTCTTCCATAGTGTCTGGGTTCGGCTCCTAGCACACACATGGTGGCTCGCTGGTAGCTCCAGTTTCAGGAAATCTGTCACCCTTTTCTGACCTCCATAGACATTGCACATACATGGTGCACACACATATGTGCAAGCAAAGTGTTCATACACAAACATTTTAAAAACCAAATACAGGTAGATAGACAGATATTATACATTATATGTATATATTAAAGAAACAGAATTTAGTGTTAGGGAGATAGCACAATTGGTAAAGTACTCCCTTGCAAACTTAAGGACCAGGGTTTGATCCTTAGAACCCATGTAAAAGAAGTCAGGCACAGGCTAGACAGAAGGCTCAGAGGTTAAGAGCACTGGCTGCTCTTCCACAGGATCCAAGTCCAATTCCCAGCAGCCACATGGAGGCTGACAGCCATCTGTAACTCCAGCTCCCAGAGATACAATGCCTTCTTGAGACCTCTGCCAGCACCAAGGACATGTGTGGTGCACAGACATACAGGCAAATGCCATAGAGATGAAATAAAAATTAAAACAAACAAACAAAAGCCAAATGTGTGTACTAGCCCAGCACTGAGGGGTGAGGACAGTGTCCCTGGGGTATCATGCCAGCCTCCCATGCCTTCCCTTAGAAACTCACTCTCAAGTGATCCAAAGCTGGACTGAACAAACTTGTCCGCTGCTTTAAAAATTCTAGAAGAGGACTGATAAACATAGGCCACGGGGCTTCCTCAAAGTTCACACACATGTACACAACACACACACACACACACACACATACACACAGAGAGAGAGAGAGAGAGAGAGAGAGAGAGAGGGAGGGAGAGGGAGAGAGAGGGGGGGAGAGAGAGGGAGGGAGAGAGAGAGAGAGGGAGGGAGGGAGAGAGGGAGGGAGGGAGGGAGGGAGAGAGAGAGAGAGGGAGGGAGGGAGGGAGAGGGAGGGAGAGGGAGGGAGGGAGGGAGGGAGGGAGAGAGAGAGAGAGAGAGAGAGAGAGAGAGAGAGAGAGAGAGAGAGAGAGGTTCTAGCACCCTTGAGGAACCCAAGGTCCTAACAGGAACATGGGAAGCGCAGGCTGGTGTCACACACTGCCTTTATCTTAGACTGAGGCATGGGGCTGCAGCGAGCCCCGGTCCACAGTTCTCAACATAGGAATTAGAAGGGTGTAAGCTCATCTGCAAGCAGCTTCTAAATGATAGGGTGTCTTTAAAAAGCAATTTAGCCAGCCATCTGAATTCAATTCAGCAGAAACAACCGTGCTCATAGACTGACCAGCCTCCATGATGGCAGCCTCCTGTCTGAGCCCCAGTCTCCTTCCCTGGAGTCTCTCACATCCGTGCATAGCCCGCCTCCTTCATTCTGAACCCCAGCCTAAGAAATCTCTCTCTCTCTCTCTCTCTCTCTCTCTCTCTCTCTCTCTCTCTCTCTCTCTCTCACACACACACACACACACACACACACACACACACACACACACACACAGCACAGCACAGCACAGCATAAGACAAACCCCATCAACCCAACAATCAAACAAGCACAACTCCTAAAGATAATGTGTTTTAATGACCTGGAAATGGGGATTATGAGAACATATAACAACAGAATGCATTTAGAACAATGTAAAGAAAAGGGCCCAGTTGAGCATGCAGTCCAAACCCCCTGATATAAATACCTACTTCCTCACATGGACGGCATGGAGAAGAGGCAACAAAAATAGCTACTCTGGGATGGTGGCGGCTGGGTCCTTTTGTTTCCAATGTTCTCTTACAAGTGGGTCGTATGTGCTGGCTTCTGCCCACCCTGTGCCTCCCACCACCAGCTGCGCCTCCCTGCCATCCAACGTCCCTTGGACACCAGGACTACCTGTGCACTGCACCCACTGTAATTTGAAACTCTACTTTTATGTGGGAGATTATAAATTAGACCTACAGCTCCATGAAACCAAGCAGCTTCTCTCAGCCCACATTCCCCACACAGGCACTTATCACACACACACACACACACACACACACACACACACACACACACACAGGCACACCATATATACCACACCCCACATATACCATACTCCACATACACCACATGAGCCCTCAACACACACACCCCACATATAACATACACCTTCACACTCACGACACATATACACATCCCACAAATACCACATATACATTCACCACACACTCACACACATACATCCACACGTACCATACACATACATACACACACACACACCACATATACCACACAGGCACTTGCCATACACACACATACACACACACACACACACACACACACCACATCCTTGCCATACAGGTACCCCCACACACACATCATACACTCACTATAGTACACATACACTGCACACACCATTCACTCTCACCACACACACTCCACACACACTCCACACAGAACACATACTCATCATACATATCTACCCACACATTCCACTGTCACACCTACCATACATAGCACACACACTTACCACATAGTCACCACAAAAATGCCACACTCTCATCACACATACTACATGCTCACCATACACACACCTGACATGGGTCACATACGCTCAAAGCACATATACACACCACATGCTACACATACCTCTCACACTGTAACACATATTTGTACTATACACACACCACACAGATACATACACACTAAAGACACATGTTCAACTGCCTAAACACATACCACATGTGTGTAAGACACACACACACACACACACACACACACACACACACACACACACACACACCATTCCTTTCTTCCATGCCTGAAGATCATCCCACTGTCCAAACCACCCATGACCCCTCTCTCCTCCCTTCCCTCTTCCCCTCTTTGGGAAAGTGGAAAATATTAATAAAGTTTCCACATGATCACAAGTCCCATGAATTCCATGTGTCTTCCTTAGGAGGCCATGACATGGGGACCACGCCTCACACCTAGCACACATCAGTCCTCAAGAGAGGTAAATGAGCCAGGCGTGGCAGCACGCACCTTTGATCTCAGCACGCAGGAGCATCTCTGTGTGTCTCACACTGTGTTCTGCTTTCCCTGTCATGGACATAATTATCTACGTGGTGGATTTCCTAGCGCCCACCCCCATCACACTGACAGACACAGACAGGACACGGGGAAGAAGCAGGACCACAGTGGCGGCTACAGAGCTGTCACACTCTCAGTACTTCAGAAGTGTAAGAACTGGAGACAACTCTCTCCCTGCCCTACCAGCAGACACGGCACGATTGGCATATGCTATTTATAGTCCAGCCATGTCCCCAAGTCCTCAGACGCAGCAGGCAAAGCTTCCAGGGTGGCTCTGCTTCAGGCAGAGCAACCAAACATTTGCTGCTGCTGCCACCTACGGGAAGAGGGAAGAGGTGCAGGAATCCTGAGTGGCCCAACTGTTTGCAAGGGTGCTGTGGGGAAGTCACTGTGGGTGATGAATAGAGGCTGCCTGGTTAACGTCAGCCTCTGGCCACTACACGTCAGAAAGCACGAGCCTGGGCATTCCTGTGCAGGAAAGCTCCTCTATGCCAGGTGAGTGGCTGACACAAACTAGAGGGAGGTGGCACCAAGAGCCTCCCCAGCTCTGCAGGCACCTTCCCAGCAGGCCTTGCAGCAACCGGATAGGGCTACGCAAGGCAGTGACTCACCTTGCTTTTGTGCTGCCTGACTTGGTGCTGTTGACTTTAGCCGCATTTAGCCTGGCACCGTTGCGCTTCATTTCCTTCTAGATCAAATACTTGTGAATCTGAGAATTCTGAGGAAGAGGAGAACATGGGTTAGCACTCGTGGGCTGAACAGTTTCCTTGGTTTTCTGAGCCACAAGTAAAGCTATTCTGTTAACACTGTAGACACATTCCTCCTCCTCCCAGGTTCCAGTCACACACACACACACACACACACACACACACACACACACACACACACACATATACATGCAGGCATATACACAAATGCATATACACACACACCCCACATACACACACGCACATGAGCGCACAGACATGCACACACACATACACACCTACATGTGCAAACATGTGCACACATCCATATACACATACATACATGAACACACTCACTTCCATCTCTCCACACAACAGCCAGAACAATAAGTTGAAAGTTCTGTGGTGTCCTCTTTCTTCCAATCACTGTCACTGTCCCTTGGGCCCTGAGCTTTGATACCCCACGAGGGCAACACATCAACCCGTGTCTTTTAGCAGTTGCCCCCCACTCCTGTTTCCACACCTCTACCTCACTGGCCTCTGGTGGTCCCAGAGACACACAAGCTCTCTTCCACGCAGACACCTTTGTCTTCACATGCTGTCACCTCTGTCTACGTACCCACACTTCTCCCCTTCTCCCTCTCTGCCTACTGAAATCTCCTTGTCCTAGAGATCACTGGTTCTCAAGCCTACATGTCCCTCAGAGTCACCTGGAATCTTTCTTAGAAACAGATTGCTGCACTCAGTTCTAGATTCCGATCACCATGAAGAGTGGGCGGGAACTCAGAATTCGTGACTGTCCAAGTTCCTGAGGGCTGGCTGCTACTGACTCCGAGGGCCCCCAGACATCACTCTGGAAACGGCAGCTCTGGCTGAATGTCACTTCCCCGAGAAGCCTTGGAATACCTCTGACAGACCAGCCCTTATGCAGTGACAGTGACCTCGGCCATCCTTCACCCACTTTGTAATGATGTGTCTATTGGTGTGAGACTCTGAGACATTGAGGACCGAATCCATGGAGAAGGAGAGATGGCTCGGTGGCTAAGAGCACTTACTGCTCCTCCAGAAGACCTTAGTTCTATGCCCAGAACGCACGGGAAGAAAATATAATAAAATGTAAGTACACGCCAAATCCCCGTGCTGGGGAGGGAGAGACAGGAGAGAGTCTGGGGGATGCCTATGAAATTGATTTCTAAAAAGAAGACAACATTCCTAAGGGTAACATAGGTTGACCTCCTGCCTCCACGCTTGCATGCACCTCACACAAAAACAAGACAAAAAATACAAAATTATAAAGTACATTGTAGCGGAGGACAGGGTGGTGGACACTCATCATCCTAGCAGAGGAAGGACTATAGGTTTAAGGCCAGCCTGGACAGCACAGAAGACCCTGCCCCTGCCACTCCCACCCACCCCACTCACACACACCTCTAACTACTACAGCCCATTACTTTTCTAACGAATGCTGCCACATTATACACTTAAGCTGCAATAAGCCTGCCCAGAGACGTGGGAGGCATGGGCGTTCTTTGCTCACAGATGCGCACTATCAGACTCACGGATGCTAAGCACACACAGTTGTCTCTTCGAGGGGAGAGGTGAATAACCTGTTTTCTGCCCAGAAGGCTGGGAGTGAATGTGGTCAATGACCTGGTGACCTTTGCACTTGAAGGAATTAAAATAAAAACTACAAAAAAAACAACAGACAAGGGGACAGGACAGAACGAGCCTGAGACACGCCCAGACAAGCCTGAAAACAAGGTCATGGGATTGTTCCAGGAACTGGCTAGCCACTACCAAACTCCCTGCTCTACACATAGAGATAAGATGCTCTCCTACACTATGAACATTCCAGCCCGCGTGCACTGCTCGCTGATATGACCTTGTACCCATTTCCCTTGCTGATGTATGAATCAACCAATCAAGTATAACCACGCCGAATCCCCTTGCCTTCCCCTATAAAAATCCTTGAATTTCGAGTCTTGGGGTCGACTCCTCTGTCTCCTGTGTGAGATACGAGCCGTCCCAGGGCTCTGATAATAAACTGCCTCGTGTGCTTTACATGAAGAGCCGGTCTCTCGCGTTTCTTGGGGGAGTACAATCCCGAGACTGGAGTGGGGTCTCCCAAGAGGGGGTCCTACACACTCAGTACCTGTGTGGCCAGGATGGCACCAGATCCTGCCCTGATCTTTCTCGAAAGCTTGTTTTTCTCGGTCAATCTATAAAACCTAGCTTTAGGGAAGATGTCAGGCATACTTTACAAAGCTTCCATACAGCCATGCCTCAAGCTTTATGATGCCCCCATGTACTGCAGTTCCCACCGAGGCCTGCTGAGGGGCTAAACCCCATGGAAGTGAAGTGAACAGCTGTAAGCCACCAACCATGTGGATGTTTGAGGGGTCGTTATTTATCACCAGAAAAATAATTCACCAAACTGTGCTGTACTTAAATGTGCCAAAAATAAACTACTCAGGGTCAGACTCTTGAAGTTTAGGTTAAGCCCACACCTGCTACTGACCTGTGTTGAGCAGAACTACCGGCCATCTTGCTTCTTGTGGACCACACTCTGCTGGCCAAAGTCATCTCAGAGCCCCCCCACAATGGGTGGAAAAGAAAGACACCCCTGAATCCAAATAAAGTTTTAAATTCTGGGTTCAGTTCTTTTAACATTGTATCCAAGCGTGTGTCCCAGTTTTGAAGACTGTACTATGGTCATCCTGTGAATGGTATCAATGGGTTAGGGGGAGGGGGAAGCTAGAAATACCCACTGTCTCTCTCTATCAGTTTTCTCAACTTTTATGCAAATATAAACAGTAAGTTATCAGAGAGTGTAGTCTTTATTGGAGACAATCAACTTTTAAGAGCAACTTGGGAAGGAAAGAGTTTATTTGCCTTAGAGTTAATATTACCAAGGGAAGCCACGCCAGGGGCTCAAAGCAGGAACTTGAGGGCACGAACTGGATCAGAAGTCATGGAGGACTGCTGCTCACGGACTTGCTTCCTCCAGCTCAGCTACCTTTCTTCTACATCCCAGGCCCACTTGCCTAGGAATGGTACCGCCCACAGTGGGCAGAGTCCTACCCATTAACTTGCAGTCAAGGAAATGCTCAGAGCCAACCTGAAGGGGCAACTCTTTAATGGAGGTGCCTTTGTCTCAGGTGTGTCAAGCTGACAACCAAGAACAGCCATCCCATTCTCCCTGGCACAGCTCGTCTTTGAAGATAAAAGATGCAGAGCCAGGCGTGGTGGCGCTCACCTTTAATCTCAGCACTTGGGAGGCACAGGCTGGTAGGTCTCTGTGATTTTCTTAGGCCAGTCGGGTTTAGAGAGCAAGTTTCCAGCGAGCCAAAGCTACACAGTAAGACCCTGTCTAAAGCTGGGGGCAGGGAGAGCTGGAGAGACCGCTCAGGGTTTGAAAGCACTGACTGGTGTGGCAGAGAACTTGGGTTTGATTTCAAACATCCACATGGTGGCTTACAACTGTCCTTAAGTTCAGTTCCATGGGATTTAGAACCTTCAACTGGCCTCTGTGGGAGGGAGCTGCTTGTGCAGAGTATACATACATACATACATACATACATACATACATACATACATACAAGCAAAACACTCATACACATACTAATAAATATGTGTAAAATATTAAAAAGACAATGCTTCTGTCATGAAGCTGTCCTATCTGTCATGTCTAACTTAAGCCTGTGAGTTTATCTCCTGACAACGTTGCTTGACAAAGAGAAAGCCACAAGGTCCAGAAGCACTTGCAGCTCCATTCCTGTGTTGGGATCACAGACAGGGGGAGGGAGGCCATGAATAGAATAATTCCCTGTCTGTTCCTCTCGCCCCATCTCAACATTCACTGATTTCTCTGCTTTTAGATTTTCTGTGGATCCAAGGGAACTTGCTAGTCTACAAGCCCTCCGGCAGGAAAGAGCCCAAGGGCTTCTGGACCAATGGAGACCTGGCACAGGACAAGCATGATATCACCCTTTGTTCTTGATGGGCTATGGTGAACACCTCACACTGGGAGGTAGACGCCTAGGCTAAGGTTACCCTTGGTCTTGAAAGCTAACAATGTGCTGAGGAGGACAAGACATTGTGACAGACTCTTCACATCTCACGTCCCTAGCTACATCGTCATTAAGGTTTTCCAAGAAAAGAGAATCCTGAGACATTCACAAATTCAGAACCTGAGGGTAGTCACTGACGAGGACTGGAAAGCCAGTAACTTCTGACTTTCACATATTCTTTTCTTTTTTTAATTGTCTTTGGTGTTTCGTTTTGTTTGAGACAGGCTCTCATGTAGCCCAGGTTAGCCTAGAGCTCCTATGTGCCAGAGGACTTGTCCTGCCTCTACCTCTCTGCCTGCTGGATCACAGGAGCGAGTGAGTACCACATCCAGTTCCCGCTATGCTTCCTGCCCACAGGCAGAAACTGCTGTGTGGCTGCTAGTTCCCAGATCTATCTGTCCGTTTGCCAGAGGACTGATGTCCAGTGTTTAGCAGATGCTATTTACAACAGAATCCTAACAAAAGTACCATCCGTCTGCTTGGCACCCAGAGAAACATAACTGAACACAAGGGTAAAATATACACACAGCCAACACCAGTGGCATCAGGAACAAAAACTGTTGGTTCTGGCATCACTCGGGTAGGGGAGAGTGCTTGACTAAACTGGAAAAAAATCGTGAGCCTCACAAAAGACGTGGGCAGCTCCGGCTACATATTTGAGAGGTCTCTTGGAACATCGAGGGAGTGCTCTGTTCCACCTGAGAACGGGTGCCTTAAAACGGGTCGCCCCCCTCCCACCACCCCATGACCTTGCACAGGCCTTCATACGCATCTCAGTCACCAAGCACCTTCGTTTTTTGAACAGTGGGAAAAACACAGGGTGTAGGTCAGACGGTCGCTGCCATCTACTGTGCCATCTTGCAAGTTGATTCTTCTCCCGTCTCTTCATTTGCCAAGTGGAAACAGCAGCTCTCTATCAAGTGAGTCTTCTCAGCCCGGATCCTAAGGGAGATGACCACGTGTGAGCTCTGCTGACCCTCAATCAAATGCAAAAGTGTGTGTGTCCTGATGGGCAGAACGGAGGGATGATCTGACTCCAGAGCTTCTTGCAGACAAGGAGCCTGGAGATGACTCAGCAGTTAAAGATGCTTGCTGGGAAGCCTGAGGTTGAGTTCTGTCCCCAGAACCCACAAGGGAAAAGGAGAGAACCGGGGCTGGAGAGATGGCTTAGTGGTTAGGAGCACTGACTGCTCTTCCAGAGGTCCTGAGTTCAATTCCCAGCAACCACATAGTGGCTCACAACCATTGGTAATGGGATCTGATGCCCTCTTCTGGTGTGTCTGAAAATGGCTACAGAATACTCATATAAATAAAATAAGCAAATATATTTTTTTTAAAAAAGGAGAGAACCAACTCCAGGGGTTGTCCTCTGACCTCCGCAAACAAGCAACATCACCCCCTCCAAAAAACAATTAACAATCTCCAAAGAAAACTTACTAAGGCCATTGCTCTCAGAGCTGGAGGAGGACCGTGGCTCACCTCAGCATGAGTGTTTAGCAGTCAGTAGAGAGAGAACTCAGAAAGCAGTCAACAGCACAATCTCCAGGTATCAGGATAACCAGAGAAACAAACCATACTCAAGAAAAACCACCTCGGGAGTGACTGTGAGAAGGCTAGGCTGACTCCATGACAGGCTTCAAATAGGCAGCTCAGGAGACTAGGCCTAAACCTCTGTTTCCAAGAACGGGGCAATTCCAAGTCCAGGCTCCAGAAGCTGCCCTGCCACCTGGCCTAAGGCAAGGACCATGGGTCAATGGCAGTTTCCAGACTTCCTCAGCTACTTCCTCAGTAGGAGTTTACAGCCCCCACACCCGGGTAATGGAATGTCCATAGAGATGGACCCAACAGATTAGCATAGAGGTCACCTACCCTGGAATTCCCTAATGTGCTTTAAATCAGGCCTGCAAGCTCACTTGTGTGTCTAAATTCTGGTGGTAGAGACCCCAGCATGCTGAACTTCTGCAGAATAAAACTCTGTGGTTGGGGATTTAGCTCAGTGGTAGAGCGCTTGCCTAGGAAGCGCAAGGCCCTGGGTTCGGTCCCCAGCTCCGAAAAAAAGAACAAAAAAAAAAAAAAAAAAAAAAAAAAAAAAAAAAAACTCTGTGCATTTACATACTATTTGAGTCCAGGACATCATTTTTTTTTGGCGAATCATGGACCCTTACAACTGTAGTGTGGGAGCTAGAGGAATATCAAGCCCAGACAATGGTGATCACAGGGCAGATGCTTACTAAATCACCGAGAAGTAAATAAACACAGAGAGTTAACCCAGGGGGACAGGATAATCCCACTTACCAGAGGGGACATTTTCAGAATGTGCTACTGGAAACCGTTATGATTCAGAGTTCTTTAATTTCGAATATTTAGTTCAAACTGAAGCACATTCTCTCCTGAAAGTGAGAACACTGAGCCTGGATGCCTGTCATTTAGTGGTGATCCAGAGGCCTATCTCAGCCTTGCCTGATGAAACCCAGGAGGACCCTCCCTTCCATCTAAATGTGAGAAAAAAAAATGTCTTCCTGGAAGAACTGAAGGCCTTATTTCCTGGATTAAACACATCCCATTTTGAAGGTGCTGGAAATTGAGCCTAGGGCCTCACACATGCCAGGCAAGTACCTTACTGTTGGGTTATATGACAGCCACTGACTTTTTTAAGTCTGTTTTGCCTTGACAAGAAGCTCACAATAATGTCAAGGCCCAATTTTACTGATCAAAAACCTGAACAATTCTCTTTCCTCCCCATGATTTCCTTGTTTGCTCTAATTTTTTTCTGGAACTGTGATGGTTTATAAATGCTCGGCCTAGGGAGTGGCACTATTAGAAGGTGTGGCCCTGTTGGAGTAGGTGTGTTACTATGGGTGTGGGCTTTAAGACCCTCACCCTAGCTGCCTGGAAGCCAATATTCTGCTAGCAGCCTTCAGATAAAGATATAGAACTCTCAGCTCCTCGTGCGCCATGCCTGCCTGACGCTGCCATGTTCCCACCTTGATGATACTGTACTGAACCTCAGAACCTGTAAGTCAGTCCCAATTAAATGTTGTCCTTTATATTTGCCTTGGTCATGGTGTCTGTTCACAGCAGTAAAACCCTAACTAAGACAGGAACCAAAAAGCAACTTAAAGAAGGAATGGATTTTTCTGATTTATAATTCCAGGTCCCAGTCCATTGCTGAGGGAAGTCATGGTAAAAGAGAGCAGAACTTGAAGCAGAGACCACCGAAGAATACTGCTTGCTGGCTCACATTCGGGCTATTTACTGGTTCATTCTCAGAAAGCTTTCTTACACAGTCCAGGCACAGCTTTCCAGGGAATGATGCTGCCCACAGTGGGCTGGGCCCTCCCACATCAATTAACAAGTAAGACCATCCCTAAAGAAACACCTACAGGCCAATCCCTCAACTGAGACTTCCTGCTCAGATGACTCCAGGCTGTGTCAAGGTGGCAGCTTGAGCTAGCTAGGACACAGTATTTTTTTCTTGTGATGATTTACATGGTTTAGTTGAACACATGGTAGGTGTCCACATATGTCACCCAAAGCCCTCCTGGACTTCAGGTATGAAACCGGACAGCTGCTTGTCCAGAACACAGGTTCTACTACCGTACAATGCAGGAGAGAAGGCTCACTCTGCTAGTTCTCAGCTTTGTGACGTGCCTCAACCTGGCTCACCCACTATAGAGTTTCATAGCTGAGAACTGAGGAGGAAATTTAAAAGGTACGTGAGGACCAATACGATAGCTCATTGGATAAAGACACTTGCCGCGGAGCCTCACAACTTGAATTTGATCTGGAATTCACATGGTAGAGGGAAAGAACTGACCGGTGCAAGCTCTCCTCTGACTACTACATGTGCTCCCATGAACCTCCATTCCCTCTCCCTCCCTCCCCTCCCCCCCTCTGTCTGTGTGTGTGTGTGTCTCTCTCTCTCCCTCTCCTTCCCCCCTCCCTCCCTCCCTCTTCCCCTCCCCCCTCTGTCTCTGTGTGTGTGTCTCTCTCTCCCTCTCCCTTTCCCTCCCTCCCCTCCCCCCCTCTGTCTGTGTGTGTGTGTATGTGTGTGTCTCTCTCTCTCCTTCTCCCTCTCCCTCTCCCTCTCTCTCTCTCTCTCTCTCTCTCTCTCTCTCTCACACACACACACACACACACACACACACACACACAACAACAACGACGATGAAGACAATGACAACAGGTGAATCTAATAACACTCTAAAATCCACTCGAGGCCTGGAGGACGCCTGACTCGGCAAGTGCTCAGGGCCCACACCAATGGGAGCAGTGAGCAAATCACAAATCGGAGCAGAAGACAGACAGCAAATGGCATCTGAAACCCGATAAAACCGAACAGCAGTAAAGGTCAAAACCCAGGACAGAGCAAAACAGAGCCAAAGGGGTGCGCACTGGTGGGGCTCTGGAACTGAGGCAGTGAGCACCGGTGGGGTCCTGAGAGTCCAGGTCACAGAACCACAGGGTTCGACAAACACATCCCTTCGCTTCACAGGTTCTCTTCCTAAAGAGTACTATAGAGAAAGGGAATTAACACTTGAATATATTTCCACAACAACCACACCTGTCCATACCTGTGGGCCCACACGAGGTATTTTTATACACACATACTTTACAAAAAGATCACAGGAAGTATGTTAAGGAAAAAGGGTAGCTGTTGGTGTCTTTTCTCCCAGTTACATCATCTACTGCCTATGGCTTACGTGTCAGTCCTGGCAGGGGGAGAAGCCATCAGGACTCTAAGCATCTTCTATGACAGTGGTCATAGAAGATGCTTAGACCCTTTAATACATGTTAAAGTCATGTATTAAATGCCATGACCCTTTAATACAGTTCCTTGTGTCATGGTGACCCCCAACCATAAAACCATTTCATTGCTACTTTATAAGTTTGCTACTGTTATGAATCATAATGTAAATATCTCAGTTAGGGTTTCTATTGTTGCCACGAAACACCATAACCAAAAAGTATGTTGGAGAGGAAAGGGTTTATTTGGCTTACCCTTCCATATAGATGTTCACCACAGAAGGAAGTCAGGACAGGAACTCAAGCAGGGCAGGAACCTGGAGGCAGGAGTTTATGTAAAAGCCATGGAGAAGTGCTGCTTACTGGCCTGCTTTCTTACAGAACCCAGGACCACCAGCCCGGGGTTGGCACCACCCACTATGAGCTGGGTCCTCCTCCCTCTGATCACAAATTGAGGAAATGCCCTACAGCTGGCTCTCATGGTGGCATTTCCTCAACTGAGTCACCCTCCTCTCTGATGACTCTAGCTTGTGTCAAGTTGACACAAAACCAGCCTGTATAATACCTATATGCTAAGTATCTAGCATGCGACCCCCAGGTTGAGAACCATTGCTCTGTGAGCTTTAACTCTTGCTCTTGATACAGACCAGTGAAGTTGATTTACTAAAGCAACTGCCTCGTTAGCATCAGGATGTGCTGAACAGGCTTGCAGCACTGGTTCTCTTTGGGGGTGATGATCGGCTATAAGGGTCACAGAATGGGTGCGCAACTTCTGCATGGCTGGAAAGGGAGGGGGGCACAGAATATAGAGTGAACGTACAAATAAATTTGGCATGCAAAATATAAAATGTAATGTAAGCTTTGTGGGTTTCTTATTTTTGAGACAGGGTTTCAGTGTAGCCCAGGCTATAATTTGAGATCCTCCCACCTCAGCCTCTCTCAAATTCTGGGATTACAAGTGTACACCACCATGTCCAGCTTCAGTCAAGCACTTTGTAAAAAAGAATTTTTTTCCTACTTTGAACCAAGCACTAAAATGAATGTAAACAAAGGCACAGATAACTCCAATGAATTCTTTTTTTCCCTCCAATTCATCCAGCTGCAGTGAAGACACTCGTTCACGGAAACCCAAGGAGCCAATGGCAGGTTCGTTTTAGACCCCCTGGAGCTTAGACAAATGTTTATTGAACAGAAGGCAACGGATAAAAGACCAAGATGAACTGTGGTTTGTAAAGATAGGATTTATTTACTGTATTTCTCTAAGTTCAGTCCTTCAAGGACACAGACACAATTTAAGAGAAATGAGTGCTTTCCCCAGAGTGATATAAAAGCCCTTTTGAAGAGGCAGACTTATGGGAAG
Source organism: Rattus norvegicus (assembly GCF_021556685.1). Lineage (NCBI taxonomy): Eukaryota > Metazoa > Chordata > Mammalia > Rodentia > Muridae > Rattus > Rattus norvegicus. The sequence continues at coordinate 124,773,713 of NC_141540.1, forward strand.
TAAATATTTTCAGGAGGAGGAGGCAGGTGCATCTCTGAGGTCAAGGCCAGTCTGCTATAGACCATAAGTTTCAGGCTAGCCAGGGCTATGTAGTGAGACCTTCTAAAATTAAATAAAACAAAACGGTTTTGTTTTTTCAGGAGGGATAAAAAAAAAGGAGTGGAAGGGTGAACTTGGGGGCAGCCTTCAGCCTGAAACCTTAGTACATTTCACGAAGTGCTTTCACATGAAATTTGGGCATTGGGGTTAAAGAAGCATTTGCCTGGAAGCAGAACGAGGCGGTTCTGCCTTTGCGACTTGTGTGGCTGACAGGTCTCTCACCTAAGTCCACCTCAAGACGAAGCAGAGAACGTAGAGCTCAAGATCTAGGCGGGACGCGAAGGAGCAGGGTAAGGAACTCCGCAAGCGGTGGGAAGTCCGAGACCGCAGGTGCCCGCCCACCCGCGCGCTCCTCCGCGACCCACGCTTCGCTCCGCGCAGCCCCGCACTCCCCTGGCCCTCCCGGGCCCACGCGCCGCCTTACCCGGCTGGGTGGTCTCCACCTCGCTGCGCCCACACTCCTGCAAAGATTGGTCCCTAGGTTCTGGGGGCGGTCCCTAGGTTCTGGGGGCGGGCGCGAGCCACGTCTTCAGGACGCTGTTGCCCCAGCAACCAGGGTACTTGCCAGGAGGATGCTAAATCTCCGCCTCCCACTAGTAGAGGAGTTGCGATTGGCCAAGAAAGGAGGCGGAGCCAGACGAGGCTTCGGCCCAGGAAGGACTTCCGCCGGAAGTGCTGTCCCTAGGAGAGAGGAGAGCCAGGAGCCAGGGGTGGTGTCTCCCTGTTCTTTGTTTTTGTTGTTCTGTTGCATTTCTGTGTGATTGAAGCCGAGTCCCTTGAACCTGCCCTGCCTCTGAGAAGCAGACTTTTTTTTTCTTTTTTTAAAGTCTTTATTTTATTTTTATGTATGTGAGTACACTGCCGCTCTCTTCAGGCCCACCAGAAAGGGCGTCAGATCCCATTACAGATGGTTGTGAGCCACCATGTGGTTGCTGGGGTTTGAACTCAGGACCTCTGGAAGAGCAGTCAGTGCTCTTAACCACTGAGCCACCTCTCCAGCCCAGAAGCAGACTTTTTAAAAGAGTTATTTATTTTTACATTATTATAGCAAAATATTCCCGTGTTCTTTCTCTTGAATAATTGCTATATTCATCAGAATTATAGAAGCCTATTTATATATGTATATATAATCTGTGTGCAAATATGGATATACTCAAATGCATTACCGTCTCAAAAAATTGTTACAATTAAAAATAAGAAAAATGGGGCTGGGGATTTAGCTCAGTGGTAGAGCACTTACCTAGGAAGCGCAAGGCCCTGGGTTCGGTCCCCAGCTCCGAAAAAAAAGAACCAAAAAAAAAAAAAGAAAAGAAAAGAAAAATAAGAAAATAAATGTTTCGTTTTGCCCTCAAAAGATTACATTTATGTGTTTGAGTATGTGTCCACATGTGTGTATGTGCAGTGTGTAAATGCAATGCCCGCAGAGGCCATAAGAGGGCGTTAGATCATCTATACCTGGAATTACAGATGGTTGTGAGCTGTCTTGTGGGTGCTGGGAACCAAGCTTGGGTCCTCTGCAGGAGCAGCAAGTACTCTTAACCACTGAGTCATCTCTCCAGCCCTTGTGGATAATGAATCCATCCTCCCCATAGCATACTTCATGAGCACTAGCTAGCTGGATCTCTGGTGAGCAAGATTAACTTAGAATTAGTATGTCTGGCAGAAGCCTATTTGCCTATTGTAAGGCATGACTCTATAAACACAAGACCCGCTTGCTTTGCCTACCACTGGCTTTGGACTCCACCTTGTGCCCAGCACATGGCATGGTATACAACCATAGGGCCCTTGCAAATGAATTAGTACCAAGAGTCCCTAGACCCAGTCAGAGCATGAGGGATGACAGTAGTGATCATGAAAACAATGGCCCTTCTCCCTGGCTCTGTGGAATCCTCTTCCTCAGACACCCATGTAAGTACTTCATGTGTAGTTCAGTCTGCTTCTTCATAGCATGCCAATGAGATAGGTCTGGTGGAAGCGCACACACACGATGTTTTGTCCAAGGATTCACAGCTGATCAAGCCAGACCCAGAATGAGAATCCATATACCTGAGACCACACCCCCGCACCCCCTCTATAGTCTTCCTGACTTCTTATTTGGAGAGGAAGACATTGCTTCATGGGTAAGATGCCCAACACACATCTCTGCCAGCGTGTGAGTTAATGGGTACTTTGCCCTGTGCTGTACAAATGGATCTTATGTAGCCCCTGCCTCCTGGCCTATTTAAGGAATAAGCACTCTCTCCCACCCACTACCAGGCTGCCACACTTATTTATCTAATTGAATGACCAGGTCTCCCGTCATTAGGAAATAGAATCCACAAGCCCCCAACACACATGGCATATGTTCACCATTTCTTTGACAACCTTTCTTGTCCCAAAAGAGAACTGTGTTTCAGAGAATCCAACTCCTGTACTGGTTGCCCTGGGTCCCTTCATAGAGGGCTGAGCGCTAGCCTTCTGGGCGACCTTTGCTTGTATTTGTAGCCCTTTTGGAGGATCTGTGGTCAAAACTGTTTCCTCATGGAGCTACGACATTACTGGATTTTTCAATTCTTCTCACCTAAGTGAAGCACTGCAGAAGGAGATAAGATCAAAGAAGAGAATCCAGCTGCCTGTTAATAAACAGATTTGCAAACACCTTTTGTTTCAGGAAATAATATTTTTCCTAAAAACTTAGCGCACACGCACATCCCGGAAATTTCCAGAAACCTTTTAGGGAGGAGGAGCTATAGTCTGCAAATGAGGGGCAAACAGGCCACAGCCTTGACCTTCATGGGCAAACTCAGGGTCCCTTTTGAGCTTTGCCCACACCTGGCCTTTCATGCTTGCTAGGGGCTCCAGGTTCCAGTTCCATAGCAGCAGAGAGCAGGGTCTCATCCCTGATGGGAAGTGTTAAAACGGAAACCTGGAGATTTGGTCACGTTTGGTTTTATTTTTATGTCTCTCCCCCCAACCCTCTTTATTCGGTAGTGTTTTCCTGCTCTGGCAATTTCTTCCTTCTGTGTGAAGAGTTGACTTTTTCACAAGGAGCTAAATTCAGCTTGTTTATTGCCCAATGAAACCATAACACCTATTAGTGTGGGTTTGATCTCTGTCCAAACACAGCAAGTTCTGTATGGAGACAGTGGCCCCGGGTGGCAATTTAATGATTGTCATCTCTTCTGGGATAATTTTCCAAGCACCCTGCTGGTTCCCTCGGAGTCAGGGGTGAGGGGACGAGGTGCAGGATGCCCCGCAAAAGGCTGCCTTCAAAAGGGTGGGGCCTGGACGGGGACCGTGGTGTTGGCATCCTTCCCCATCCCGCAAAGCACCATTTACACCGGGAACTTGAGGGGCTCGCTGTTGGCTTACAGACAATTCCGCTAGGCTCCGCCCAACAGCTACCCGCCCACAGCCCTTACTACCAGCTCTGCAGCTGCCAGGTGTGGCCTCTTATGAGAGAACTGCTCGCTAAGCTACCCTTTTTTCTTCTTACTCCTTCTATCTCCTCTTCCTTCCTTCCCTCCTTCCTTCCTTCCTTCCTCCCTCCCCCCTTCTCTCTCTGTTCCCAACCACCTCTCCTTTTCTCCTTTTGTCCCTCTCTGTTCCCCCTTTCTCTGTCCCTACCCCTTTTCCAGGTCCCTGCTCCCCTTCTTCCCACAATAGTCTCCTTTTTACTAGGCCTGTTGTATGATGTGATTTCTCAGGGGGACACCTTGGCAGGGACCCCCAAGTATTCCCCCACCCCAACCCACCCCCGGCCACATCACACATATCGCACCACTTTTATATTTTCTAACACTCACCTCCCAGGAAACTTACTGCCCACACTTCTCTATCCACCACGTGCATCTGCTGCCCAAGGCCTCTGGAGACTCCCCTGAAAAAGACAGAAGGATGCTGCATGGCCGGAACCTCTGGCCACTCTTGAAGGTTTGGGCATTCACGACAACCTTCTTCCCAGTAGCATGTCTAAGAGAGGGGACCAGAGCGAGCAGCTTGTCACCCTGTCAGGCCAGGAAGAGGGCAGGAGAAATTATATACCTTTGCACTGAAGAACAAGCAGAAGAAGTGACCCAGCCCTGAGGAGCTGGGCTGCTCTCCAAGGAGGCCAATGCTGAAGGTTTGGGGCAGTAATGCCCCCACCTTGCTACGGACTAATAGCATCACCAGGAAGTCTGAACACTCTGCTGTTGGTGGCCTCCCAAAAGGAGACAGGACTCTACTCAGGTGTCCTTAGGGGAAAAGAAATCTCAGAAAAATAAATAAGGGGGAGGGGTTGAAAGATGGCTAAAGAGCACTGGCTGCTCATCCAGAGGTCATGGGTTCGGTTCCCAGCACCCACATGGTAGCTCACAAGGATCGGGAACTACAATTTCCAAGCGATCCGATGCCTTCTCTGGCTTCTGTGGGCACCAAGCCTACACACGCGGTGCATTCACATGCATGCAAGCAAAACACCCACACCCATAAGATAAATCTAAAATAATTGAAAATTAAAATAAATGAGGTGTGAGTAGCTCCTGCTGCAGTTATTTTCCTTGACTAAAAATAGTCCTCCCCACCTCCATCTTCTCCCTCCCTCCCGCTCTCCCCCTCCGCCTCTGGATATTTACCTTGACAGATGATAGGCCTCCTCATTTTAATTCCATCAGCCAGAAACTAAATCGCACATTTAAAACACTGTCACCACCAATAACTGACAATAGCCTGTAAAATGGGGGCTATTTCCTAGAGCATTTCAGAATTCAACACGGAGAGTGCGGGCCCGGTGTGGTACTTTATCTGTCCCACCCTCCCCCCCAACCGCTGAAGTTCCATTGAGCCCCTCCCCCCACTTAATAGTTGCTGACTCTCCCCTTTCGTGGAAACAGGAAGGGAAATCCACTTATCTTGCCCCTGAACAAGACCACACAATGAAATGCACTGGGATTTTCGAATTTCGCGATTCTGTCCCATCCCCGGCCCCCACCCCACCCCGCATCGCGCTGCAGTCCTCTTAGGAGGCCCGGCCCCCTCCGGAACCTGCAGTTAGAGAGGAGCAACTTCACGACTCATCCACCAGGGCAGCAACAAACCCCGGCAATCACCAGCCGTTCTCTTTGCTAAGAGCTGGGATCTTGCAACAGCTTGTAATTAGTGCTGTTTAACATTTAATTTGCCTTTAGTTAGCTAACAAGCGTCTATTGATTACCTGATAGGAAAGGAAGACTACACGGAGCGGGCTGGTAGAGGGATGAATAAGGCCTCCCGCTCCACTTCCGGTCTCCTTGGGACCCTAAACATCCACTTCGGGAAGGAAACTGAAGATTGGGTTAAGAAATGGAAAACAGACAGTGTGGAGTTATAGAAAATTCTCCCTTTTATCAAATTCGGGGCTCTAAGTCCTGGTATGTTCCCCTCAAGGGACAACACTTGTAGCCACATCTTGTCTCAGGGTCCTTAGCACAGGCTAAGGCAGTCTCCCGCCTTACCTCCCTCTGTAACTGTCCCAGGTATGGTAGGGATCCAGGACAGCGACAGTAACCAGCCTGCCAGCCTCACTTGCCCATGCTCTTAATTAACATCACAGATAAAACGGTGTGTTGAGGGGAGGGGCCCAGTCAGCAAGTCAAGACTCATCCTTAAGATTGCATTTATGGTGTGGGCTGGGGGACACACGTTCGGTCTTTGAAGGCCTTGGATTCCACCCCCAATTCCAAACAGAGAAGTAGGAAAATTTTCCAACAGGATAAAGTGAGGGAGGCCAACATGAAGTCCAAGTAGTCGGAGTGTGGTGCGGAGGACCCCATGGCAAGGAATGGTGCGCTATCAGGGTGAGGGGTGCTGGTGGCAGAACACTGCTGGGGGACCCAGACAAGCTGAATCCCGTAAGCAGTGGGCTGGACAGGTGGTCATTTAATTCATTTTGTTCTTATTTCTGTGTGCCTGCAGAAGCTGGAAGAGGGCAGATCCCCTGGAACTGGAGTTACAGCAGTTGTGAGCCACCTGGGAACTGAGCTGGGATCTTCTGCAAGAGCAGCAAGTACCCTTAACAATCCCAGAGCCATCTCTCCAGTCTCATTTTTTTGCTAATGTTTGCTAACACCAAACATTCTTAACACCAAGGGAAGTAAGAGCTATTGGGCCACTGTATCGCAGCTACGTTACAGAAAATGAAATGTCCACCAAAAGAAAGCTCAAAGCCTTCATGCTCTGTGCAGTTGGACTGAGACGCGGCTAAGAAGTCCCAGTAGAAGAGCTCCCTCCCTCTTTGAACATTGTAGCAGACTGTGAAGGTCGAGTGGGCAGGAACAACAGCCGAATGGCTGTAACCATTCACCAGCGGTTTCCATGGGCACACAGGGAAACAAGGGGGTGTGTGCCTCCACAAAGATGGCCTGCCATGAAGCATTTTCAACTTCCTCACAGCTGGTACCCAACACCACACATCAAGGTAAAGATAGTGGCTCCAAAAAATACAAGATGCTGGGGCCAGGAAGATGGCTCAGTCTACAGGACGTGCTGCCCAAGTGTAAGAACCCTGAGCCCACATAAAAAAAAAAGGGGGGGGGTTGGGGATTTGGCTCAATGGTAGAGCGCTTGCTTAGGAAGCGCAAGGTCCTGAGTTCGGCCCCCAGTCCCGGAAAAAAAAAAAAGCCAAGTGCGGAAGTAGAAATGGTTGACTCCCAAGGCTTCACAGGCCAGCTAGCCCAACCGAATTGTGAGCTCCAGGCTCCATGAGACCCATCCCAAAAGAACAAGGTGGACATTTCAGGGAGCAATTGAAAAAGACACCCAACATGAACCTCTTGGCCTTACATGCCTGCAAACACGTGTATTCGTGTGCTCATGTGTGTGCACACCCACACACAAATAATAATTTTTAAAACCATAGGATACATTTCCTGGTTGCCTTTCAGGAACACCTTAGCAACTTCTGGTTTCTCAAGAACCATCGTGAAAAGGACACGAGCTCCCTCGTGTGGCGGCGGCAGGAGGCTCCCTTCTGAGGCAGGATTCAGGGCTGCAGCTCAAACTCAGAGTCGACACCACACCAGGATCCAAGCATGAGCCAGATGGTCCTCCTATGTGAAGAGCTGGCAGAAGCCCAGCATGCCTCGGAGACCATGACTATGGCCACACTGTGTGGCAGATGTTTCCGGCTGTCTCCTGCTGGCCCCAGCCCCACTGGACTGCAGTTGCAAGCTTCACGATCTGCTACCCTCTCCAGACAACTGTGCCCAAAGTCACAGGAGGCTCCCGGGGCTGCACTTTGGGACCCCTTGTCAGAGATGAAAGGTCTGTCCTTATGACCCCAAGAGAGTTGGAGGGGCTGGGGGACCCAGGTAAAGAAATAGCTTCCTCTTGTTTCCCTATGCTGTCCCATCATTCCCTGCTAGGCCACCCGTTTCCAAACCTTGCTCCTGCCTGTTGCTTACACCCAGCAATATCTCCACCCTTCCTGAGGTTGCTTGTTCTGAATCTTCAAGGTCCTGGCTCTGCTCCCCTGTGAGGCTCCTCTCATCTGCCTGGCTGGCTAGAGCCTGGTTTTTGGTTGGCAGAGCAACGAGCTCCTCAAGCAGTGGTTCTCAACCTGTGGGTTACCGCCCCTTTAACAAACCTGTCTCCAAAAATGTGTACATTACAACTCATAACCACAGCAAAATTACAGTTATAAGGTAGCAACAAAATGACGTCATGATTGGAGGTCACCACAAGATGAAGAACTGTATTAAAGGGTCGTAGCATTGGGAAGGTTGAGAACCACTGCCCTAGAAGAACAGAGGAGAGGACTGGAAGTGAGCGAAGATCTAGAGAGTAGAATGGCCACATCTGTCCGCAGCACCCACTCTTACAGTAGCAGGAGCTCGGCGAATGACGCGCAGCGGAGAGGTGGGTGGCAAGTGGAATGCCCGGGGAAAGACTGAGTTCTGGGTGTGGACCTGGAGGAGGGGCACCAGGCACAGGCTCCTGTGGTGACTCACAGGCTCCACCTACAGGGATGGGAGGGTCTTCCTTGGTCATTGGGAAGGCCAGGAGCCAGGAGCCCGGAGCCCGGAGCCCATCCTGGGCCTGAGATGCAACGCTATTCATTCATCAGCTGCTGGCTAGGCAGCACATCCCTGCTCCCAGGACAGCCTTGTCCACAGGGAAGGGGGATGCCAGGAGGTGACGTGGGCGTTAGGAGGTCAGCAGGGGTAGGGGTGCAGAGGAACCAATGCAGTGCAGGACGGGATGCTGCCTTGGTGGAGGTGCAGGGCTGGGAAGCTAAGGGGAGGGAGGTGACCATGCTAAGGGTCCTTCAGGCCTAATGGGGACACCGTCTGCTGGGGACACAAAGGACTGCTCTGAGTTGAGGCGCTTAGGTCATGGGAGCACTGAGCTGCTAGGGTCAGAGGTCATTCCATAGCTATACCCACACTGAGGTGCCGCCCTGTCCTAACACATGCAGCATGCAGTGTACAGCAATGGATGGCATTCTGGGAAGGGGATACCCAGCTCCAAGCAGGGCAGGTTTGGCTAGCTACGCAGAGAAGGACTAGCAGGATGGGGCCTGCTCTTAGCGGTGTGTGTGCCCACATAGGGTGGTGGTGTCCTTCCCACCCCACTCCCCACCCCTTGGGCTGTGAAAACCACTAAGCCCAAGCTGTGAGATGACAATCCCACTACAGCCACCAGGTGGCGCTGGCTGGCCTGCAGCTTGGGGATGGGCAGGACTTGCTAGATAAGGGTTTTCCTTTAAGTTTTAGTTCTGTTTTTGTTGTTATTGTTGTTGTTTGTTTCTTTGTTTGTTTTTGTTTTGTTTTTATTTTGGAGAGTTTTGGACTGGTATTGAATTCACAAGCGTCCTGCTTCAGCCTCCCCACTGATGGGCTTACAGGTGAGTCACACAGTGCTGGGCTTGGGAAAGGTTTTGTATAATTTATTCAGCTTCCAAAGTGGCCTCCCTCCGGGTGGTGTTCCAGACTACTGCACAGAGTGAGCAAGACGAGTTATGGTGCCTGAGTAGCTCACTGACTATAAAGTGTGGAAGGCGTTTAGGTGCAGAGAGGCCCCACACACCAACCAAACTGGTGAGGCAGAGTAGGAGCGCTCAAAGAAGAGCTGACACCTCTGCTTTCTGGGATTTTCTTCTGTGAACCCAAGTCAGGCAACCACTGACCTGCCCTCGGGGCCCTACCATCAGGGAACATAAGGAGGGTCATTCTAGCCTGTGACTCCACCCTTCTCTGCATAGCCTGCTCCTAACCTCAGCCCAGCTCAATGCTCCTACACCAGCACAGCTCTTCTCCAAATCCACTCAAGATACCTGTCTCTCACCCTGTGTTCCCATTGCTCCGGCAGAGGCAGGAGCCATGTGGGAATACCTGGGACTCCCAGGGATGCTCCAGAACCCAGCATCTGGACAAGGGACAACTAAGGTACAATCAGGGAGGCCCAGGAAACACTGACAAGGTAACATCCTCCTGACTAAATCTTCCAGGCCTTCCCAAAGCTCTCATGTTCTAGGGGGCACTCTGTGAGCAGATGCCCAGCTCACCTCTGTACAGCCCCTGTGTAGGGCACCCTGGGGGCTTGCCAGCCCTGCTCTCCCACAATCCCCTACTAAGCTCAAGTCCTCCATGTAAACTTACCAGCTGCAACATCAGTCTTTTGGGAGATGGGGGGAGGGGATGTGTGTGGAGTGCATACATACTTACATAAATATGCACGCAGGTGCACAAGTATACGTGGGGAGCAGGGGATTTACAGCAAATGTCCTATTTGCTTGCTCACCGCATTATAAATTAAGGCCGTCTCTCACTCAGCCTAAAGCTCACCAATATAGGCTGGTCTGGCTTGTCCTGTGAATCCCATCTCTACCTCCCAAGTGCTAGGATTACAGGTGGCTGCACTTGCGTACTGCTGAGCTGAACGCCAGTCTTTTTGGCACGGCACAGCCTCTACCCACTGAGCTATCTTGGTCTCAATGGCCCCACGACATCGCTCCTAATCCTGACCTAACCCTAAGTCTTCTTGACTTATCCCTGACTGGAACTAAAGCTTCAGAAGGCTGGGTCTTCTTGCTGGCTAGCACGGTGCCACGGCAGCACTGAGGCTCCTGCATAAGCCGAGGGGTTATAAGTACAGCAGGCAAAGGACTCCATCACCCAGCTTCCCCTGCACTCCCTAGTGTGTGTGTGTGTGTGTGTCGAGTTTGGAAATGAGTGACTTAAGGGCAGATCCTTCTAGGCACAGTATGGGGACCCAAAGATGGCTATCCAGAGTTTGCATTCACCCCAGGATCTCCCTCTCTACAGAGGAATGGTGCCCAGACTTCACTCTCTTATATAGAACTAGGGAAGACAGCCAGGAAGGACTTGATCAGTCTCCATCCCACAATGCCCTGGACGGGAGCCAGAGAAGGACAAGCTGCAGAGGTGGAAGAGATCCACAGGAACACCAGAATCTCAAACCCCTCCTTTCACTTCCGGGGGGGTCAAAGGTCACTGAAGTAGTATCTAGGCTTCAGCTCTCACTGAAGCTTGCCCGGGGGTGAAACAACAAAATTCTGCCTCATCAGAACCTACTCCGGGCCATTCCCCACTGTGGCCACTCCCAGGGGACAGGGCAGGAATGGGGTTCCTACTCGTCTAAGGAGAACGCTCAGGGACCCTTCTCCACCCAGCACACAGACAAGACACGCAGACAGGGGAGGTGTCTTTTATTAAAGATGCAAGCAAGCACAGAGTACCGTGTGTGGTTCCAGAACATCCGTACAGTACTAAAAATAGAAAAATAGAAAGAAAATTTCACAGAAAGCAGCCTTCCTCCCCAGACACACAGGAAAGGCACTGCCATGCCCACCTCAGAGAACCATGCACCAGACCCACACAAGCTTTCCTCTAGACAGAGGTAACGCTGCTACAACCAAACCTGCTTCAGAGATGGCGCACAGCAGGCACCTTCCACAGCCAGAGCCTCCCCCCACCACGTTAAGACTCTTCCCATCCTGGTAAGGAACAGAATAAGTTGGTCCCCACAAGCAGCAATCTCCTGGTCCACCCATCATCTGGTCATCACTTGAGCCAAATTGGAGCTGGAAGACAGAGCCGGTAGGTGTCAGGGTGGACAGTACATGGGGCCATTGCTCCCTCAGACACCCTTGAGGGCTAAGGTGCCCCCTCAGACAGGTGGGCTTGCCAATCCTATCTGCATGGAGGACAGTCAACCTGCAGACTGGGTCTCCCGAGCGAGAGCCTTGGCACAGGTGGCACAGACGTGACGATGACTAGGGACTTCAGAACCATGGTATGTCATATCTCTTGCCATTGGGAGTGTGCCAGTCACGGCCTTGGGGAGCAAGTGAAGGCTATGAGATATACTAGTTCTTGGTGCAGTCTGGTGTCTGTGGGTACGCTTCACACACCACTGATGCCTTCAGATGCCATCCGCAGCCTCAGGCCAGCTTCCCTTCCAGAACATTCTGTACTGGGCTCAGAGACCTGGGACAGGACCTGGCTTGGTGTCAGGATGGTTCCAGAAAACTGAACTCCACAGGCTACACCCACCTCTCCAGCTCCCCCCAACCTGTCCTTTGATCTCGGGACAAGGTGGGATGGCTGTGCCTAGAGAGAAGACTATAAAAATTACAGTGACCCCTGAGAGCTTCCTAGCATCCCGGCACAGCTCGCTCCTGCTCCCCCTTGGAAATGGACTTGCATTTGGTTGACATATTTATTTCGATTTTCAGTGAAAAGCGCTATAAAATACAGTGAATAACATGGGGTACAGGGGCAGACATTTGCCTGCCCGTGCGTGTGGTATGGCCAGCACGTGGAGACTCAAACGCTACGGCCAGGCGGCTGCTGTAGACAGCATCATCTCACTCCTCGGCTCTCTCCACCAGGCTCGCCCCCTGCTGTTTCCAAGCAACTTCCGGAGTGTCCAGCAAGGAATAAATGAACGCAAACAGGACTTTTAGCTAGTAGAGCGTCTGGGGACCGTGAGCATGCAAGTTTGCGGATTCTGGTATTATAAATAAAAGTCAAACGTGAGGTCACACTTCCCCATCTTCTGTTTATACACTAGATCAAACTTCTCGTTCATGGAGACAGTGAAGATGTCCTTCCACAGCCCGACTCTTCCTGCAACACAGACCAAAGTAGAGCTGGCTGTATCCACCAGTTTCGGAACAAAAGGCAGCCTCGGGAATGGCTAGATCCCTCTGAACTTGGCCTGCCACGTGGGAGGCACCACCTGAGCTGGACCAGTCTTGCTTGTGGGGAGACTCAGGGGAACCAACTGCCCTAAGTCTGGGGGAAGCTCTCCTTCTGTCTCCTGTCAACTATGTCCCAGGCATCACACAGACCTGCACCTGCGATCTGAGCGGGACTTCACCTCTTGTTCTAGGTTAGCTCCCAGAACCTACCACGGCAGGCGTTCCTGCCATGAACCTGCCTCAGAGGAAGTACTGTGGGCTAAGTGCGTGTCGTTGGTGTATTGGCTGCCTTTGGAGAATTTGCAAATTAAAAAAAAAAAAAAAAGAGGAGCCAACAGGAAGCTCTCCTGAAAGCATCAAGGGTGGAGATTTCTAGAAGCCTGAGTTTAAAAAAAAAAGTTGGGGAGGTCTTAAAATGAATGAAAATGCCCACGGCACAAGCTGGTTTTCCAGCCTGGATACAAAATGTGTCACTCGGAGAGTGAGTGAGTCTCTTCACAGCCTCAGCTGCTGTCCTAGACTGCCTAGAGCTGGGGGAGGAGGGGAGGGAGTGTGTGTCTGTATTCCTGTGTGTGTATGTATTCCTGTGTGTGTGCACGTGTGCAGCAGGGTGTGTGTGTGAGAGAAGGGGGCGGGGGAAGATTAGGAGTTTGTATTCTAAACAGTTTGTGGGCTGGCTTTGTGCTTTTATACAAGTGGGACTTGGGGGAGGAGGGCGGCAGCTCTAAAGTCAGAACTCTCATCTCCAACAGATACACCTGCATGGAATTTGTCCCAGCAGGGCTTCAGGTCTGCAGCCGCAGCCCTCCAGTAGCTGAGCTAAAACAACTTACACATCAGGACTTTCCCTTTGCTAATGAGACATCATCCGTCGGTGTTGGAAAAGTAAAATAAAATTCTTCTTGTCACCTTCTAACAATACCAAAGGGACCAAATTAGAAGCTTCTAGACCAACCACACTATAAATATATTTTTTTCCATGATTATTTTTTTTTCCCAGCGGAGAGCTTGTCAGAGGAGTCACCCACCTGGTTTAGGATTTGGAATCAAGACAATTTATGCTGTGACATGAACCAAATTTAAGCAATGCAGCCGGCTCCCCGAGCCCCTGCATCCTCGCCACCTCAAGGCGATCTTCTGAGTAAAGAGGCAATGTGCTAAAAGAAAACAAAACCACAGAACTGAAGTAAAGCAAAACCAAGGCCAACAGACGGAGCAGACGCCTCTGAAGGAGTGTGTGGGCGCCCAGCGGAGCACACATGACCTGGTGAGCTACACACAAACCACACACTCACATGCAAACAAAAGGGGGCTGAGGAGACGGTCCCAGAAGGGGTTAACAAAATATGGTGAAAGCAAAACTAAAGAATGGCAAATAAAATAATGAATGCTTGTGAAGATGCAGCCACAGGACAAGGGATGTGGTTTGGGGAGCTGCTCTCTGGAGGAGCAGAGTTCATCCTTCTCTCCAGCAAGGCCCAGTGCGCTTGGCCCATAGCCACTGCCTTTGGCCCCTAGCAACTGTCATTGGCCCCTAGCAACTGTCATTGGCCCCCAGCAACTGCCTTTGACCCCTAGCAACTGCCTTTGACCCCTAGCAACTGCCTTTGACCCCTAGCAACTGCCTTTGACCCCTAGCAACTGCTTTTGGCCTCTAGCAATTGTCCGTGGCCCCTAGCAATTGCCTTTGGCCTCTAGCAACTGCCTTTGGCCTCTAGCAACTGCCTTTGGCCTCTAGCAACTGCCTGTGGCCCCTAGCAACTGCCATTGGCCTCTAGCAACTGCCTTTGGCCTCTAGCAACTGCCTGTGGCCCCTAGCAACTGCCATTGGCCTCTAGCAACTGCATGTGGCCCCTAGCAACTGCTTTTGGCCTCTAGCAACTGCCTTTGACCTCTAGCAACTGCCATTGGCCCCTAGCAACTGCCTTTGGCCCCTAGCAACTGCATGTGGCCCCTAGCAACTTCCTTTGACCCCTAGCAACTGCCTTTGACCCCTAGCAACTGTCTGTGGCCCTAGCAACTGACTGTGACCCCTAGCAACTGCCTGTGGCCCTAGCAACTGACTGTGACCCCTAGCAACCGGAACTTACAGAATTTACAGCTGTTCCAGAGCTGACAGAAGATACATACCTGGAGGCAGCCAGGCTGCAATTGGAGCCCAGCTTCTCTGTGCACCTCAGACACCACCCAAAGTGGAGTGCTAAGATCTCCATTCATAGCTCTCACCCTCTAGAAGTGTCCAGTTCACACTGCTGACAGCTGGCTGCAACCCTAGACCACACTTACCTAGAGTGGACTTGTGGAAATGGCCACTGCTCTGAGACATCCCAGGACTTCAGCACCTAAGCTGCCCCACCAGGCGGCAGCTAACACATGGCCTAAAGAGCTGGGAAACTGACTCAGTGGCCCTGGGAGGGGACTGTTTGGAATGTCTCACCCAAAGTCTGCCTGCCCACCAACTGTTCTTGCTACCATGGAGGTGTCCCGCCTCCATCTGGCTTCTGACTACCCATGCTTGGCTGCCTTTAGGCTTGGTCTTTGTCACGTGTCCCACTCAAACCCGGAAGCCCCTCTCTTGGTCAGCATCCTCTGGGTTGGGAAGGGAAGAGGGCATCTCCTCACATGGAATCCATCTTCCAATCCACCACAGCTCATGACTCACGGACACTAGAGGGAAGCTTCTAAGTCAGTAACCTGCTCTGTATTGCAAAACACCTTGGCACCACAGTCCTGCCTTACGCCTCCTCTGTGGACATTTGATTAGAGACAGCGGGAATGGCTCTGTGTAAAACACACCTTGTCCAGAGCCTGAGCCAGCCCCAGCAGCTGCTGCCCCTTTGAACTATAGCACCACGTGTGCAGGCGGGCGAAGCGTGCTCTACTCTTGGAGGACCATGCCCTCCATAGGCAATGGCCGGCCAGCAAGTGCTGCTACCCAGGGAGAAATTAATCCAGAAGGTTCTGAGCAGGGAGGAAGGAGGAGACACATACCCCGGCCCACAGGCAGGGCCTCAGCATTGCAGCACTGGTCCACCAGCTGGTGGCAGTGCTCGATCAAGGACTCCAGCTGGGCCTTATCACAGGACACACCCAGGAATCTGGCCAGCTGCTCCACCATGGTCACCAGGTCCTGGAAGATAAGGAGAGAGAGCAGAGCAGCCCTTGAGAGGCAGCATCAGGACACAGGGCTGAGGTGGGAACGGTACTCATGGCTTTCTTCCCTGGAGGTCTGACAACCGGTCTAGAAATCAGCCACGAGGGTAAGATGCTGACTGGCCATTCAACTCAAAACTTGCAAGTCTGGGATTTGAACTCATGGCTTTGAGAAGAGGGAGGTGGGAGGATACATAAGAGGTTTATGAGAGCTGCGCCTCATTTATAAACAGCAATAAAGAATATCCCACCACTGGCAAGATCTAGCTACCACCCAGCTTCTGGAATCCTCTGCACCCACAGGAGCCCCAGTGGCCCATGCTCCAGCCACCTTACCTACAGAAAAGTTAGTCCTACAAAATTTCACACTGGACAATAAACCACTTATGGGTCCCACAATGCCACAACTGAAGTCAGAGTATAGCTGGAACAGGCACACCACATGCCCCCACAGCAGCCATGCTCTCCCTGGGAAATCCTGAGGAACCTATTCCCAGTGGGGTCCTTGAGCTGTCACTCCTCTAAGTCCCCTAAAGCCCACTGGCAGCCTTGTTCAGACATTAGGAAAATGCTTGAGGAGGACTGAACTGGCTGGAAAAAGCAGTCATTAGGGGTGCACCTTTGAAAGAAATCCCCAACCCCTGGTCCCTCTTGGCTTCCTGCTCTTCATGGGGTAACTGACTCCTGAAGCACACCCCTACCCCTAAACCAGAGTCAGGATCAACAAATCACAGACTATTGACAGAATCCCCTGAAATACACCCATCCCCCTGCAGTTCTCTGCAAACTTGGGTATCCAGGCTACCAGGAATCTTCCCTTGGGTGTGGAGTTAAAGGTCAGGCCTCACTACCCTGAGATTCTCACCTGCCAATAGCAGCAGTTAGCAAGGTTGTCAGCCTGGTGCCCGCTGCACCCCTTGCAGCTCTCCCAGCAGGATGGCTGGGTCCCACCAGGCAGCCAGCACCCCTGTGTGGGCAAGCCCCACAGCACAAGCCTTCCCTCTACTGCACCTACAGCATGCTTTCTGGTACTCATGGGCCCCCAATGCACAAGCCCAGCCTAGGGTCACAGCAGAGGGGATATCCAGGATGGCGAATGAGGAGTTACAGTGGATACAACACCACTGCAACCTCTACTCAGCCCTTCCCTGTGCTCAGCAGCCATCGTCACTCAGGTCCCTTCATGAGCCCCTCACCCAGCACCTTCAACACGTTCTTGATCAGACTTCCAAGGTCATGTGCAAGTTCACTCAGGCTGCCACGCTCTAACATACCTCCAGGCTCTCTGACCTCTGCTCCAGCCCTTCCCATTAACCATCCCATTCCCCATCCATCCCCCCTCCCCAGACACAGTGAGCAGCATGGCTTGGCCCTGAATGTCCCTGGTTCAGAACCTCAAGAGGACACTTGAACCTAGCTCTCTGCAGCCCAGGCCTGTGTACCCTGAGGATGTTGTAGCAAGAGGCCTGCACAGGCTTTTGACACTCAGCACCTCAATCTTCCTGTGGAAGGGAGTAGGTGTCTCCACCCTGCAGGTCACTCTCTCACTCTGAAAGCAGTGGCTGAGAGCTTGAAACCTGTCAGCTATTGATTTGAACACATGAACACACACAAAAGGGTGAGGGGCCTGCTGATAAGGCAGCCTATGAGCCGCTGAGACAGAGGTGAGAGGGCAGCCCACGTAGATATCTGAAGAACGTCTGGGTGGCAAGAGCAAATGCAGAGGCCTGGCACAGAACAGGGGACAGGTTCAAGCAATAACGAGGCAGTCGGGAGATTACGGTATCCAGGAATTGGGACGATCGCCCACAGCCCACGGCTGTGACAAGGCGAACAATGACGAATTTTTAGCACCAGTAGGAACAGTCGCAGTGATGACAGAACTTGGTAGAAAGACTGGGGAGGAAGCTGGGCATAAAGGATCAGATTATAACTCAGTAACAGGATGAAGAGACGCAGGCACAGACAGAAAGACGAGCAGACCCGGGCACAACTGGTTGTTTAAGTGTGAGGACTTAAGGACAGAGCCAAAGGGGCTTGGGACACAGATGCACAGTGTGAAAGTGATGCTGGGACAAAGAGAGAATTCCGCCTGAGCAACCCTGGAAGGCAGAGCTGCTTGCCATGAACCGAGATGAAGGACAGTGAAAGCTTGGTCTGGGGGCAACAAGGCCTCGGTCTCCCTTGGACAAACGACACAGGTATGTGTCTCAGGACACCCACATCCAGCAGTGTACCCAGTGGCAGCAGTGTTCCAAACTTGGCAAAGGAATGAGACCACAGGAAGCGAACAGAAGATGAGAAACAAGGCCAGGGCGGAGGCCTGCGGTGTGAGCATCTGCAGTCAGGAGATGGGAGAACAGCAGGACGCAGGCTGTGGGGCTGGCAGGCAGCTCAGCAGTTAGAAGACGCAGGCTGTGGGGCTGGACAGGCAGCTCAGCAGTTAGAAGACGCAGGCTGTGGGGCTGGACAGGCAGCTCAGCAGTTAGAAGACGCAGGCTGTGGGGCTGGACAGGCAGCTCAGCAATTAGAAGCACCGGGTGCTCTTGCAGAGGACCCAAGTTTGGTTTCCAACATAAACACAGTGGCTCACAACCATTCCTACCTCCAGACCCAATACCTTCTTCTGGCCTCTTCAGACACCTGGCACACACGTGGTGCTCATACTTACATGCAGGCAATAAATAAATAAATAGATAAATAAACAAATAAATAAATCTGAGAGAAGGGGATCATGGGAGATAAGAATGGTATCTTGGCAGCCAAATGAAGAAGAGAGAGGTCGTGTCAGATATCATTAGAAGGCTAGGTTCCAGGAACCCAGTGACCATTACTTGCTGTCATGAAGTAGGGAATCACTGCAGACCATGACAGAGCAGCTTGGGAGTTGTGGGGCCAGGGCAACGAGAGGCTTGAGACAGGAGGGTGAGGGTTTGCAGTGAAGCGAGGATAAGGGTAAGATATTGAGAGGGAGCGAGGTCAAGGCTCGGTGTGCTCTTGATCTGTTTTAAGAGATAAACCACTGGGAGACGGTAGCATACACCTTTAATCCCAGCTCTCGGGGGGTAGGAGCAGGCAGAGCTCTGAATTTGAGGCCAAACTGGTTTACAGAGTTAGTTTCATGGCATCCAGGACTACATAGAGAAACTCTTCTTCCAAAAACAGAGAGAGAGGGAGGGAGGGAGGGAGGGAGGGAAAGAGGGAGGGAGGGAAAGAGGGAGGGAGGGAGGGGGAAAAGACAACACAACTGTCAAGACACCTAAAATGCTCACACACTGAGTGTCCTCCACCTCTACAGCCATACCCAGCAGAGCCTGCACAGAGTAAGACTTCATATCCACATCAAACAATGATAACCTCCTTCCCTGAGTGCCGAGGAGAGACAGGGAGGGGGCAGCACAGGCCAACACACACTGTCACAAGCATCCCAAAATCCGGAGCAGAAAGCAAAGAGTCCCAACTACCACGGCATACCACCTCACACAGTCACCAAAGTGATGGTATTGAGACAGCAAACGAGAACGGCCAAGACCCTGCTTCTGTTGCTAGGACACTAAAGCTAAGAAACAGGCTTTCCATGGCATCACTGGGAACCATCCTGTCCCAACAGAGGCCATGTGCTGGACCAGGGGTGTAAGCCCACATGCACCCCTGGGGGATGGGATTGAACAGATCTCTCCATTGTCTCCACTTGGTGCTGACACCAGAAGCCCTAAGCACCACGGACAGCTCCAGCACCGTGGACAGCGTCTCTGGGCTGGATGGACAGAGTACCTACCCCCAATTACTCACCCGGTGCATATCTTCATACTTGAGGAAAAGCACATTTGCGTCCATTCGATGTTCCCAGAATTCCTGAACGTGCTCAAACCAGGAGCCATAGCCCACTGTGGAAACAGGGAAAGGGGCACAGCTAGGAATGGAACTGTGCAGGTGTTCCTGCCCCCACAGGATGCCCGGCTCCTGCTCAGCTGCTGGGATGGAAACTACAGGGCCTCTTAGAAGGAAGAAACCACTAAAGGCCCTCGGCCCTCCTGTTCCTGTCAATGATCTTCACCCCTACCCAACTCAAGTTCGGATGCCCTGACAAGGCAGGAGGTGTTCTGAAAATAAGAGGACATGGTCCATAAGCTAGTGCCAATGAGAGAAAACGCTTGGAGAAATCAGAACAAAGAGGCCAGTGGAGTAGGCTGGGGTATGTGAAGCTCTAAGACAGTTCCAGAACAAGGCCCTGCCCCATGACTTCTGGTTGACTCCAGGCATTCTCAGAGAAACCTGCAATTAAAGAGAGGTGGGAACCCTGCGCTGTCTGTCACACAGGCAACACGTGCCACAGCACCTCAGGTCTGGGCTAGGCATTTGGCAGGTGTAAGAGGACTCGGTACAGTAACAGCATTCCTAGTGGCAAGTTCCACTGTGCTCCCATCTCTTTGGCTAAACTGTGCAGTCCCACAATGGTCTTCATGCCATGCTGCCATGGGGGATCCCAGAGGAGGGATCCGTGAGATGCTATACACAAGTGGTACCCAAGTAGTAGGAAGACACAGAGGCATAGGTGGGGTTCTACCCTCAGGGCCACCCACAAGCTCCCTGGTAAAGAGTACTGGGGCACAGTGGGCCCGCAAGCCCCCTGGTAAGGAGTACTGGGGCACAGTGGACCTGCACAGACACACCTGCCTGACCTCTGCAAACTCCTCTTAGGAAATCTATTCATTTTACAGAGCTGAGTCTCAGGAAAGGGCAGTGGCAGGCCAGGTCACAAGGGGTCATCTGCCATGGGAGCCTGGACCCTGGTCTGGATCCGTGTGATCTGGATCCGTGCAGCTCAGTTCAAACAGATGAGGTCCTGGGGCAGAAGGAAGGCAAGTGGTCTGGTAAAGAAAGGGGAAACTCTCCCCACTCCTGGAGAAGGCACAGGACTTCCAGATGTCCTGGACCCCATTGATGCTATACAAGAAAGGCCAGCCAGGACCATGAACCAAGCAAGGCATGCTGACTGCTACCAGGGAGATCAAGAACATCCCATTGTCTCTGTACTTGGGGTCACAGAGGAAAGAGATACACACATGCTAGTGGGAACTGAGCCTCCAGAGAAGGGGCCCTATCACAATTCTCTGCTTCTCTCCACACCTCGCTATAGTAAGACCATGAAGCCACTTAACCAGGGCCTGCAGGGCTGCTCAACACAGCCCCACCTAGAAAGAGGTCACCTTTCGAGTACTTCCCATGTGGCATGGGTCAGTGTCAGACCACTGACAACACAGCATCTGTTAAGTGATCCTGTCCACCATGTGCTTGTGTCAGAGGAAGACTGTCCAGAAAGTGCACCATACTATACCACTGGCCCTGTCCAGAGGTTCCACAGGCATGTCACTTGACCTGGACATCCCTTATCCCCAGATCTGCAGTCTCAGGCCACCAACATTCTTCTTCAGATCTTCCTCATGGTGCTACTCCATCCTCTACTCTGTCCTGTACTGGGGACACCGAACCCGGGGCCTGCCATGCTAGCCAAGCCTGCCTGCATCCCCAGCCTTCCTACTATCTTTCATTTTGAGACAAGGTCTCATTAAGTTGACCTTGAATTCACTCTGTAGCCCGGGCCAGCCTTGAGCCTGCACATCTCCTGCCTTAGTCCCTGAGCAGCTGGGATTATGGCCCTGTGCCACCGTCATGGTCAGGAAATGTTTTAATGCTCCTTCTCTGAGCGGCCACTCTCTTTTGAGCTTTGATCAGGGAAGAAAGGTCAGCATGTTGCGGTCACTGAGAGGCTAAGAGCAGAGCTAGGGAAGTGAGCACCCAAGTCAGACACTTTGAATAGAATTCAGAACAGAGTGCATAGCCTTGAACCTGGGGCTTTGCACTGAGCATGGAGATGTTAACACCACTGGCTGAGAGTACAGAAGGTGATTGTGGCAGACTCCTGCGTCATGAAGGTGCTATTCCTGGGCACCTATGAGGCCAGAATGGGCACTAGGACTGGAAGGTACGATGCCATGAACCGGGAGGGGGCTGTTCAAACACCTGGGAGACTGCATGGGGCACCCTAATAGTACATAGGTAAAAAAGCTGGGTGGGAACCTGCAGTAGGCTCAGGGACCCCAAGGAACAGGTGCTGCAGTTTCCCAACACAGATGGGAATAGGGCACCAGCTCTGGGCATAGGCCATGGCTGAAGTCATGTTTAACAGAAGGAAACCCTTTGGATCCCTGTGGGTTTCCAACTGCAAGCAGCCTATTGTGCCTGCTGCAGCCCATTCTACACGGTGTCTGCACCACAGCCTGGGTAGGAGGCTCCTGGAGGCTACCCTGAGGCCTACAGCACCCAAGGCTTCACTGTTTCATATTCTATTCTCATCTTGACTCACAACCTCCCTGCAGGACCCCCGATGAGCCACATGGAGCAGTTAATGTGTTTTCAGATCCAGGGAAAGGACAGGTTCAGTGTCCTCTTCCTCGTGACTGAGTGCACACCACACTGTTCCTGTCAGCCACAAAATGCCCAGGAGTATGGGACAACTGGTGGGAGCATAGCCAAAGAGGAATTGCTACAGTGGTTCCAAGGAAATAGATGGCCTGCAGGGTAAAGACAGAGATGGGGACGGGACTGCCTTCTCTTACAGTCCCTGACTTCCTAGAAGACAAGTGGGATGGGATGGGATGGGGTGCAGGCAGAAAGGAGCCAACAGGGAGTATACATCCCAATCACCCTGCTCTGTGTTACTTCCAGTCCCTGAAGTCCAGCCCGAGTGATGACTCACCCCCAGTGGCAGCCTTCCCACGGGTCTCTACCATTCACAGCACAGAGATCTGAGCCTCGAAGTTCAAAGTTACCATTCTCACCTCACAAGGAACCCAGGCAGGAAGGACAGATGTGTAACTGGAGAACCTGCAGGGTGGTGGGTGGGGAGCAGGTCTCAGAAGTCCCAGGATCTGCACTGCCTCTAAGATCCACAGCCCCCGAGCCTCTGCGCCCCCTCCATTCGGTGATAATTCAAGCTCCATGTGCACAGAGGGCTCGCAAAGGTGCAGGTGAGGGACCATTACAGGCTCCCGGGAACTAGCACTGGCTGGCGGTTACAGGGTAGGGCACACGCACCCTCCGGGACTTACATTTGTCGTTCATGAACCTCCGACAGAACTCCTGGAAGGTTCCTCGGTAACTCATGGTCCGCAGCGAGCGGTGGAACTGATAGTAAGATACCACCAGGTCCTTGGGGTTGCGAGCCATGTAGATGACCTGCGGGTAGCAGAAAGATGGGTCACCCTGATTCCTGCTGGCCAGGAGGCGTCCCCTTGCTCATTCCAGGCACTGATGGGCTGTGCCCCCACAGGCTGAGTATGCCGGGTAAGTACATGACTGTTTTACTGCAATGCTTTACCTGGGCACTGCTATAACCTGTAGGAGACAGATGCCCTGGTGAGGGCTGGTAGCCTGGGAACTGTGTGACTGAGGACAGAGACCAGACACAGGGAGCACGGTGAGCTCCATCCTCCGATGTTCAACTGTGAGAGAACACCCCTTACTACCTGGTAAGCATGGAGAAAGAGCTACAGACATGATCCAAGACGGACCCTGGGGCAGGCATAGTGAGTGATAGGCCTGGGGCAGAGGCCTAGGGGAAGTGGGGGATGAGAGATGTGGGGTAGGTTACCTTGGAGTCCCCGTTGTGGAGGTCAGAGGGCAGGAAGCGGTAGGGAAGGTGGCTCTTGATGAGGCGGGGAGACGTCAGTTCCTGTGGGAAGATGTGTGGCTGTTATATTCATGTATGTGTGCACACATGTATGTGTGCACACATGGGGGGGGTGCGCGCGCGCACACACACACACACACACACACACACACACACACACACACCTCTTCTCTCCTCCCAGGACCTTTCTAACAGGTCTGGGAGGATCCTGACCAAGCAAGACTTAGTATATGCTCTAACCAACTACCCACTTGAGCCACCCGGACATGGTACCCAGCTGGCTGGACCCCAGAGTTGTATTGAGAATCCCTGTTCTCCAGCCTGAGGGGTCCAACCCTTATGGCCACAGGGGTTGGATTTGAGTGGCTGAGAATGAGGAAGGGTCTGCGGGGCAGGGGAAACATGAAGCACAGGTATAAAACTGTGCCTGTAAGAACATGGTGATGTCCAGCTTTAAAGTGTCCAGCTATCCTCAACTCTGACCTCACAGCAGCCCAGAGGATCATGGGCAGGAGCTTTGGCTTCCTCAACCCTCTGTGCAGAGGCCCTCATCCTGTCAGCGCCCTGTCCCTCTCTTCCTTCCGCATGTTCTTTAGATGCCTGCTACCTCCTTGTGCACTGCCCGCAGCTCTGTAGCCATCACGACTCCCTGCCCTATGAGGTGGGAACGGTCAGCTCACTACCACCCCTGATGCAAGAGCAGCACCCACACATGGGCACTTAGAGAAGAGGCACCCCACACTCCCAGTGTTTCCCGGGGAGGAGTCAGTGTGACCAGTACACACCATAGAGAGGAGGGCAACCCCCAGGGGCCAGCTAGTCAGGAACAAGCTTGGGAAGAGCAGGAAGCATCTGTGGCCATGACATGTGGGCTCTCAGAGATATATCCCACAATGCTTATCGAGCAGAAAGGTGGGTGGGTGAGGTGAGGGCTGCAAAGCCTGAATTACAGAGGCAGCAGGGGATGGAGTGGAAAGAAAGGTACAGATACCTCTAAGGGACAGAATGTACAAACCCTCTTACTGTTGAGACAGGATCTCATCACACAACCCAGGCTGGCCTCAAACTGATGTTATTCTCCTGCCTCAGCCACCCCAGTGCTGGGGGAATAGGTAGAAGCTACCACATCTAACTAATTTCATTTTTTTAAAGTTTTTTTAAAGATTTATTCATTTATTATATATAAGTACACTGTAGCTGTCTTCAGATACACCAGAAGAGGGCATCGGATCTCTTTACAGATGGTTGTGAGGCATCATGTGGTTGCTGGGAATTGAACTCAGGACCTCTGGAAGAGTAGTCGGGTGCTCTTAACCACTGAACCATCTCTCCAGCCCACTAATCTCATTCTTGATACCAAAGATTTTATTCAAACATGTCCTTCCTGGCTCCCTGACAGATGAGGAAAGGACCAGGATCTGTTTCATCACCAGTGGTCTCCAGGCCAAGACCAAACACATGTTATTTCCTCTCCACCTCGTAGACTTCCAGCCGCTGACATCAGTCACCTGTACCTGACGGGTCCCAGGGTCACAGTCAAAAACTCAGACCTGTCAGTCTCTTCCCCTGGCCAGCTGGAACTGCCAGGAGGCCCTCAGTTGTCCCATGAGCTCTCAGGAGCCTTTTGAGAAGCCACTGTAGGAAGGGGTCATACAGGTACCTTGATGATGTCCAGCCCGGGCTGTGGGTACTCCAGTACTGGCAGCTGCTCGTCAATGTTCATGAGGCCAATCTCATCAGGGTCAGCCCCCTGGCTCACCAAGTAGACCACCTCTTGCAGCAAGCTCGTACCTGGGTAGAGAGGCAAGGAAGGGTGCTCAGAGGAGCCACTGGGCCAGCCTCACAGTCAGCAAAACTCCTGCTGCCTGAGAAGTAGGCACAGAGCTCAAGGAGCAAGAGGGACCTGAAGAGGGACAGAGAGAGAGGCCCAAGCTGGACGTGAGGCCTGAGGCCACCACAGCCAGCAGTGCCCAGCATGCAGCTTTCCTCAGCATTCACTGGAGCAAGACAGCTGGGAAAACAAGCAGGACGTGCCTGCCACCCACCATGGTGGGTACCAAGTTCAGCTGAGGCTTCCAAGAGCTAAACTTCCCACCGGATTCAGGAGTGACCAAGCTCAGAGGGGAGGGGTGTGACCTCAGCTGCCAAGGATTCCTTCATGTGCCCAGGGTCTGCTAAGCTAAGACTATATGCCGCCATGCTCCTCGAGGTAAACAAGTCAACAGGAGCGTTCCAGATCATTCCTGGCTTTGTCATTCATGAAACGCACAAGGCCTAGAAACACTGATGATCACATAATGGGACACACGTGAGCAAGGAAGGACGGACACACAACACCCAAGGTGGGGAGGAGCCAGGACTTTGGTGCAACCCTGACTGCTCCCCTGTAAAAGGAGCTGAGGAGATGGAGGTGAAGCTAGAGGCTACTTGAAGTGGTCACTCACTCAGAGACGAAGAGGAGCAGGGCCTCAGGTCTCTCACTGCACCTCATGGGAGGCATGTAGAAGTTGTGTTTACGAAGAGACACAAACCACTTCCGCCTGCAGCAGCCTGCTCTACAAAGCCTGCTCCACAAGACTGCAGGAGATGGCCAAGGCCAAGGCCAGAGCTG
Source organism: Rattus norvegicus (assembly GCF_021556685.1). NCBI lineage: Eukaryota > Metazoa > Chordata > Mammalia > Rodentia > Muridae > Rattus > Rattus norvegicus. Next base: position 124,799,432 of record NC_141540.1, read on the forward strand.
AGCCCACACATGAGCTACATACACAATGCAGAGAGGGACCCACCAGGAGACGTGGGCATAGTGGCGCAAGGGGCTAAGGACCTGTGAATAAACCCACATCTCCCCAAAGCAGCATGACATGGTTGGGTCCCCTGCTGGATTTGGGGACCATCAGTCCCCTCAGACCAGATCCCACTGTCTCCAACCTATGTTACTTCCACAAACTTCCCCTTGTTCACAAGGCACCGTTGTCCAGGCTTAGCTTCCCTCCTCACAAACTCATCCTCTCAGGTGGCTACAGAGTCTCTACCCCCACAGCCTGCCTTCTCAGAAGCCCTAGGACACTCGCAGCACACACTGCCATCCAGACCCTCACCGCATTCCCACCATGCTAAGCCTGGTTGCCCCCACTGCATTCTAAGTCCTGTGCATGTGTCACATCCAGCAGGATGTCTGGGCTCTGCAGAAGCACACAGTCTAAGCTGGAGCCTCAGGGCCAGGCAGGTCAGCCAACTGACAGCCAGCAGGAAGCCGAGGGAGGCAGGCAGGCATGTCTGAAGTTCTCCAGCCCTTGTGCCTTCCAGTTCCCAAGGCATAGGCCTTCTCTTTGAGCTTTGGGTCCTTCCTCTCTTGTCCTCCCAAGGTGGCTCCATACAGACCCTCCCACAGTAGGCCAGGCCTTGTGGATAATGCACACATCCCACCAGGCCAGTGGAGGTGGAATCTTCTCTAGAGCCCTTCTCCAGCACCTCAGCAATCCACACCTTCAAAAGCTGTTCACACTGAACAGCCTCACGTTCCTCACACCTTGGCAAACCGTGACCCCCACTACAGGTGTGGCCAAACCTGAGCTTTCCTACTCTCAGCAGTGAGTAGGAAACTTCACACCTAGACTACTTCCTGAGAGACCCACACACCTCTCAGAGGCTATCCAGTAAACATGTCCGACTTGTTTTCAAGGTAGTAGAGTCAGGGCTTAGACCTGGAACCCATCTATTTCCAGGGTGCTGTGCACTTCATAAAAGTGAGAACTTAAACCATGTCTACACGCACACGCACACACACACACACACACACACACACACGCACATACATGTACACACATGCACACACATGCATGTACACATACCTTCACACATGCACACATGCACACATTTACAATGAGCCTGGAATGCCAGAAAGTGCCCAGGCCCTGGTGACCCAGCTTTCCTGTCACTCCTGGTGAGTACTGTCCACTCAGGCTCAGCTAGCATCCAAGAAAGGCCCTGAAATGAGTCTTTCTCTCCTGGTCCATTTTCATGGATGATTTTTAACATGTTCTATCCTGCCTTTAGCTCACATAGACCCACATCCCACACAGCCCTGAACTGTATTTCAAAACCACCTCCATCTATAAGTGCACCCTTACCTCCACTACAAAGTCGTGCTAGGAACGGCACCCGAGAGAGCCGAAGCAGCAACCCACCTCCCGCCACCCGTGTGCACACAGGCAGCACTAGGTAACCCCAGTGAGTTGTTTCTTTAAAAGCCGTGAAGTTGGGAGGGAGAGGCACTGAGGGACCCAGGGAAGTCTGGAGGGGGGAACAGAGGGCGGATATGACCAAATGTGTTTTATGCATGTATGAAACTCTCTAAGAAGAAGTAAAGCTTTTACATTTTTTTTTTTAATAAAGAAAGCAAAGCCTCCCTTCTACTGAAGACACAGGATGGGCCAGCAAGTGACCTGCTCGGGTCAAGGCCGCTCAGTGGCTGATTAACACCGAGTATGAGTATGCTGATTATGGGTACTGCACCACACCCCCAGCTGGGACAACCGTGCCTAAGGACCTTACACTGCATCCCAGCAATAGGCTAACAGGATGGGATGGCTCCTGGATGAGATCCTGTGTGGGTCCTCCAGCCATCAACTCTGGGCCTTGGGAGCAGAGTATAGAGGTACCTCTCTCTCCATGGATCGCCAAGTGCAGAGTAAGGCCACATCAGAGCTGGAAAGAGCGGGACCAGGGTCTGGAGCCAAACCCATACAAGTACTTGGGAACAAGGATAGCAGGAAGTCCCAACAGGCACTCATGCTGCTGTGGTGGCCAATTGTCATGCTGGAACACATCGAAAAACACAAATGAGGTGGCCTCCCATGCTGCCTGGAGGAGGGAGCCTCTGAGCTACCAGCCTGCTGCACCCCAGCATACACAACCTGCAGGGGAGACAGCTGTCAGTTGGGAAAGCAGCCAGACTCTCCATTGACTGTGCTGTCGGTGGACCAATGCCATGCACAGCTCACTTCGCTGACACAGCCAAAGCTTGAATGACAAAGTACCCATGTCCTGGTGGTAGCTAACAGGACACTGTGACCTGAGTCCTGAGTTGAGATCTGTGGAAGGCCCTGGAATTCAGGAGTGGACCTGCCCAGGAATTTGGGGTGCAGCCTGTCAACACACCCAAGGAGACCAGCAAAATATTCCCAGAATTCAGAAGATAAGATGCTAATGGGAACAGGGCCCAGCACGCCAAGGTTCCTGAGGATGGGCCCTTTAGTATTCATTGAGAGCATTCACCAAAGTCCCACTGCTATCCAGTTTAACCAACCTAAGTACAGTGCAATGTATGACAGAAAAGCCTGTCTTCTTCCCCCAGACCCTACTCCCAGAGGCCAAGGCTCAGCTGGCTCTACCCACCAACCTCCATGTAATGTGTTATCATTCAGTCTGTATATCTCGGACGATCTACTGACCTTCCCACAGGACCTCAACACATCCCCTCCTCCCAGAAAACCTCAGCACAATGTGGAACTAAACATGTGCTTAAAGCAAGAGAGAAGTACTGTACTTCTTAGGAACATACATACACACGCATGCGTACAGGCATACAGACAGACAGAGAGGCAGGTAGACGGACACCTACCTGCTCCGTGTACGGTACACCATTGTCTTAGTCAGGTTTGTTTGGTTTTTTGGTTTTTTGTTTTTTTTTGTTTTTTTTTGGAGCTGGGGACCGAACCCAGGGCCTTGAACTTGCTAGGCAAGCGCTCTACCACTGAGCTAAATCCCCAACCCCTTAGTCAGGGTTTCTAGTCCTGCACAAGCAACATGACCAAGAAGCAAGTTGGGGAGGAAAGGGTTGATTCAGCTCACACTTCCACATTGCTGTTCATCACCAAAGGAAGTCAGGACTGGAACTCAGGCAGGTCAGGAAGCAGGAGCTGATGCAGAGGCCATGGAGGGATGCTGCTTACTGGCTTGCTTTCCCCTGGCTTGCTCAGCTTGCTCTCTTATAGAACCCAAGACCACCAGCCCAAGGACGGCACCGCCCACAATGGCCCTCCCACTCTTGATCACTAATTTAGAAAATGCCTTACAGCTGGATCTCATGGAGCCATTTGCTCTCAGGGGAGGTTCCTTTCTCTGCGATAACTCCAGCTTGTGTCAAGTCAGTACAGTCATAGAGCAATTGGGTGTCCCATCTCATACAGTGCCTTGGTTTTCCTGTGTCCAGTTTTCTATAATCATTAATTCAGGGAGGTCTAACCTGGGCATTCTCAGCTCAATCTAAAACAGACCCCTTGCCCGCAGGGATGCACTCAAAGCCCCAGGCAGGCTTCCAAAGCTTTGAACGGCACTGAGCTCTACAAATTATGCTTTTTTATTATTTACCGAAACACATACCCAATTATGATAAATTTAATTACAGTGAGGGATGAAGAGTAACTTATCCAGCCAGGTGTGGGTGTGGATCCCTTTAATTCCAGTACACAGGAGGCAGAGGCAGGTGAACCTCTGAGTTCAAGGCCAGTGAATTCACTACAGAGTGAATCCAGGTTAGCCAGGGCTACACAGAGAAGCCTTGACTCAATAAATAAATATATATATATGTAAATATATAAATATATAAATAAATAACCATAACTACATGCTGCAATAAAAGTAATGTAAGTATGGTCCCTCTCTCTCATGACGCTTTATATATGTGTATGTACATGTTCCTGGTGCGTGTGTGTGTATGTGTGTGTGACACTGTGTGTGTGACTGTGTGTATGTGTGACAGCATGTGTGACACTGTGTGTGTGAGACTCTGTGTGTATTTGCGTGCACATACACACACATGCACATGCGTGCTTTAAACACATGTATGTGTATAGAGGACCTTGTCTCAGAAGAATGGAAAGGACAGAAGGAAGGAGGGATGGAGGGAGGGACAGAGCCTTAATTCTTCCTTGCTCTGGAGAAATTCCCTCAGACATGTTTGACTGTGAATACCTGATACCAAACTGGGAAATCACAGCATCTCTTAGGAGCATATCCCTGCCACTCCCACCCAAGTTCTGAAAGCCACAGCCGCATCAATCATCTCTGCCCCACTCTCTTCGCTCTCTTCTAGAACTCGGATGTCAACCTTCCACGTCACTTGTCTTCCTGCTACATGGCATCATTTTATAAAACGTTTCTTCTACTTCACAGCCATTTCCTCCGCTAGACCCTGCAGCCCAACACTTGCCATCCCAACTCTTGGACTTTCCCAAAGCACTCCCACCAACCCCTCCCCCACGCTGCTTTCTCTGAGAAGGTATTACCCTCACTGTCTGCAGACAGAAGTCATCGGGCATGAAAAGGAACACTTAAGACACTACTCAGTGTCTTTTTTCTGCACTTAAGTGTCTGTGGGTCTCTGTTTGCTAGAGCAGCGAGTCTCAATACAGCTCCTCATGTAACCTACCAGCCATAAAATTATTTTGTTGCTACTTCCTAACTGTAATTTTGCTACTGTTATAAGTTGTTATAGAAATATCTGATAAGTAGGATGTCTGATATGTGAACCCTGTGAAGGGGTCATGACCCACAAGTTGAGAACCACTATACTACAGGAAGCCTTACTACCTCGGCTGGGAGCCTCCCAGCGGGGCAGGGGTAGGAGGAAGCATAAGCAGCTGGGCAAGTGAGGGGAAGTCCAGGTGTGTGTGCACATATGAGATGGGGAGTGGTGGTGAGACAGACAGGCAGACAGATAGACAGACACATGCATGGGGACACACAGGGTAGGGGTGGAGGAAGGGACAGGTAGGCAGAGACACAGATGACAGGCAGTCTGTTTGAACAGAAGTCACCCATCTATTTCCCCAGAGAAGACCTATCACTTCTCTTCCCCTTGGTTCTGTTCTATCCCACAGATCAGTTCTTCGGTGTCCATGTTCCCAAAGACGGCAACCTCCAACCTCTGGTTCAGGACAGATGAGACTGGGAACCTCCTCTCTCAGGGTACACCTTCCCCTGTCCCAACTGCTAACAAAGCCTGCGCTGGATCCAAGAGGACATAGCAGCTCCAGTCACCAAGTGCAACTTGCTCCTTCTACTCAGGCAACACCACCTTGCCACACCTCAGAAACCCCAAGAACCTGGAACCCCGTCCACAGTCGTCCTGGTTTGCTTCCATTGTTAACTTGATACAGCCCACAGGCATCTGAGGAAGTCTCAACCCAGGGACCACTCAGCTCACAGTGGCCTATGGGTATGTCCGTGAAGGATGGTCTTGATGTGGAGCTCCTGCCCTGCCCACTGTGGGCGGCATCATTCCTAGGCAGGAGGTCCTGGGCTGTATATGAATGTCAGCTGAGCATGAGCCAGTGAGAGAGCCAGCAAGCAGTGCTCCTCCACAGTTCCTGCCTGCAGGCTCCTGTCTCGGATTCCTATCCTGGCTTCTCTCAATGATAAATTGGTACCAGAAATTGTAAGCTGAAAAAAACCCTTTCCTCCTCCAAGTTGCTTTGCTCAAAGGCTATTTTATCATGACAAAAGAAAGCTCACTGGGATGCCCAGCCTGGTCCTCCAGGGACTCTAAGAGCCCAGGAAAGACACCACTCCTCTGGGCCTCAGTTTCCCCACAGTGCCAATCTCCGGGACCTGCAGCTCTCTTGAGTGGACACTCACTCAGGTGGAGGATATGCCTACTGCCCACTGGTGCAGATGACACCTTGCGTCTATTAGCTGGGCAGGTGCTCCTGAAGGAAGAGCTTAGGACAAGTGAGGACACCAAAGACCTCACAAGGGCATGGAGGACACCCGGGGACAACTCAGTCATAACAATTATGCTGTCACTCTGGTAGAGCCACGTGACCCGCTGTGGTCAACCCAGGCTTCTGGCTGTTCTCTATATGTCTACCAATGCAATGGCCTTCCCAGGCTGGGCTGCTCATCCCAAGGCCAGGAGATAAGTGAAGAACGGCTTTGGCTATACCCACCTAGAGCAAGCCTGGACACTCTGCAGACACATGACTTGGCTCCAAGTCCAGCTTAGACAGGCTGGAAGTTGTCCTCTAACTAGCATCAAACCTAGGTCCTTGACACCTGCCTTCTTCCAGTAGACAATGCCCTTCAGACAGTGGGGGGCCCCGGACGCTGAGGTAGATGGCTCCTTGATGCATGGCATGGAGGCACCTGGCCTCAGCCCTTTCACAGGGAGGCTTATGTTAAAAGAACAGTAGCCATACCCTCCCCCAGCACTGGGTTGGGAAATGACCAGTGACTCCCACCTCTCTCCCAGAGGCAAAGAACCTGAGATATGTCCACCCTGTCTCTCAGAAGACCAAAGAGGCTATCTTTATCTGGTTCTGATTCCTCCTCTCTCCCAACTGAGACCACTCCCCTGCCTGATTAATGCTGGGCTGCTTTTCAGGACCCCAGTCCCACTGTCGGGCCCAGACTCTCAGCCCTGGAGGTCAGTGGGTCCAGGAAGCACAGTGAGAGGTGGTAGCAGCCAGGCTCAACCCTGACAGTGGCTCCTCTCTTGGAGGTGAGGTTAGTGAACCCAGTGCCCTGGGCATAGCATTTGGCACCTGCAGCAGCAATATTGGTGCCAAGGCACTGACCCCAGAGTGACCCAGAGCTGGTCACCTGACTTCGGAAAAGGAAGCTTTCCTCCCAACGGAGCCCGAGGAACTCAGCTTGGAACCTGCCACCCAGGTGACTACCAGCGCCACAGTCCCCACCTGTGCTGTGGGACTCCCAATCTACCCTATTCAACTGTAGTGGGTGAGTTCAGGAGCTGAGCCAGCACAGAGCCTGGAGGTGGCTCCTAACTCATCTGTGCTCTAGCATGGTGGCCTTGAGGGGAGAGGGACAGGGAGTGACAGGGGCATCCATCAAGAAACACCAGGCCATAGGGCCGTACGATTCAGGAAGGCAGCTCCCAGGAAGTGATGGGGAGGGCAGAGTTGCCATCCCTGAAGCACAAGATGTGTCTGTTACCCAGAAAACCAGCATCCAGCCAAGGGTGGTGGTGGAGGACTCAGACAGGACGATCATGAGTTCAAGGGCTAGCCTCAGCTACACAGCAAGTTCAATACCAACCTGTGCTACCTAAGACCCTGTCTCAAACAACAAAAATACTGGCATCCTGTAGGGTGACTGTGATAGTACACCCTAACAATTCCAGCACTGGGAAGGCTGATGCAGGAAGGCAAGGCTAGTCTGGGGTACACAGAGAGACCCTGCCTCAAAATATTAATGCACACACACACACGCACACACACACATATGCACACACTTACACACACACACACACGTCTCCCATCTGACTCATCTCTGCAGTGTCCAGGGAGCTTCCCAGAACCCACCAGGTTCCTGCACAGGGTTTGTCTAACCCTCCCCAGCCCTCTAAGTTGGGACTCCAGCCTGGCTACTCCTTCAGGTGTCCTGGGTCAAAGTCCCTCTCCATTCCCTCCCAATAAGTAACTCATGCTCTATCCCTCTCCTCCAGAAGCTCCACTACAACCCCAGCCACACCCCCCTGGTCCTAAGGGCTCTGAAAACCAAGTCTCCCACAATGTCCAGGGTCCAAGGAAGGAACTAGAATCTTTCTTTACCCGTGAGCACACTCCTACACTATGTGGCAAGGACAGTACAATCATGATTCCTCCTTAAGTACCACCCTGAGGGTGGGCAACTAGCTGAGTGGCAGGGCATACATGAACCATAGGGCCACAGGGCCCTGGATTCATCTCAGGCACTGAACTAAAAGAGACAACACCAGGTACAGTCACTAATCCAGATGTAGAGCACCCAGCAGGATGACCAGTACATAGAGAGTTCTCGGAAAGCCAACCCTAGCTAAGGCCAGCAGGGACCCAGGGCCAGGATGAGGTTGTGGGGTGGTTGCAGCCTCAATCAGCCCTGCCTGTCTCCTGACATGCCTCTTCCAGGACAGTCCAGCTGGCTGCATGCCCAGTGGTGGGTCAGTGCCTGCTCCTGGCCTTGACCCCAGGGCCTCTGCACCCCCATCCCTACCCTGAAAGCGTCCACCACTCGGTAAGGGTGATGGACAGCTGCCCTGGGAACCTGGACTCCACCCTGGGAGATACCCTGCTTATATTTTCTCCTGTAACCGCTTGCTTAGATACGGCGGGGTGGTGGACAGCCACTTTCTCAACTACCCTGAGCCTGCAGGACAGTGGTTCCAAGGACGCCCTACAGAGGCGGCGAACGAGCCGGCTAAGATTGTCCTACAGATTCCAGAAAAGGCACCACATAGCCATCTCTACACCAGGCCTGGAGAGCTGGATGGCTCACATCCCAGCCCAGCTGTGTGACCTTGGACAAGCCTCCTCCCCTCTCTGATCCTCTACCGAAAAGCTCTACCTTGCAGGGCTGCTGGGGACCCAGGTGCCCAGGTCCTGCTGGGTGACAGCCTGTAAACAAGATTCAGGGGCAGCGGAGGGCGGTCCCATCCCCCACAGAGCCCACACTGGAGGCGCACCCGCTGCCCTCGCTGCCTTCAACGCACGGGGAGCCGAACAGGACTGGGGCACAGAGAGGCTAAGCGACCTGCCCAAGGTCACACAGCCGCGCGGGCGACGGGTACGGCGTGGGGATCCCGACTCACCTGACTTGGGGTAGGTGACGATCCACACATCGCTGGGCCGCACTGGGAAGTCGGCGATGTCCTCCATCTTCCCGCGGCAGAAGGGAGGCAGCCGCACGCCATGGAACTCGAAGTACTTGCTCTCGAACTCGCCCGGGGTGCCCGGGGTCTCCGCTTCGCTCTCCGCCATGCTGCCGCCCGGCCCGGCCCGCAGCTCCAGGGCGTGACGTCACGGCGCCGGCGCGGGGCTCCGCGGGCATGACGTCATGGCCGCACCCACGCACGCCGCGCCCCGTGACGTCGGTGGCCGAGGCCCCGCGCCTGCCGCAAAGGTGCGTCCTGTTCGTACCTGTCAGTCATCCGTGCTAGTCAGGGTCCCCTACGCCCTGGAGCAAAAAGGAGGCGTCCGCGCAGGGGTTCGGAAAGCCGCACCTCCAGAAGCTTCTGATGCCAGAGATGGAAAAGCTCTCATCAGAGCGCGGCTGACAAAGGCAGCACTTAAAGACCCTGAGAGGTGCCAGAAAGGACTCCCCCAGGAAGAACCCCGGCAGAGAAGGCCCCAAGAAAAGACCTCCAGGCAGGGAGGACCATCAGTAGGGGATTCCCCCTGCAGATCGGAACCCCAGAGAGGGCCCTTCCGGGCTGAGAAGAGCACCCCCCGGATACCCCAGACAGAGGCGATCCCCCCTCCTCCAGGGAGGAAACTCCTATGTAGAGAAGACCCTCGGCAGAGAGGAACCCAAGAGTGGGCCCCCAGGCAAAGAGGACCCCCCAGATAGAGGGGACCCCAGCAGAGATGCGCCCTCAGGAAACCCCCAAACAGAGAGGACCCTTCAGGTGGCGCCCGCCACCTGCCCAGGTCCGCATCCTCCTAGACAATGGGAATCCTACTTCCAGAGCCACGTCTGGGGGAAGCAGCTAACAGGAACCCAAGGTGCTGAAAACCGAGCTCCTCCCTCTGATGAAGCCCTGGGGTTGGTTCCCTAGCGCTGGAGAAAAGGGAAACAGACAAACAAAAGCTGGGCTTGTACACACACTTGTGATCCCAGCAACTGGAGGGTGGAGACAAGATCAAGAGTTCAAGGCCAGCCTCTCGGCTACCTAGTACATTTGACACTAGCTTAGATAGGATACAGGAGAGCCTTTCTCAAGGCAAGGATGGGGCAGAGCAAATTGGCTCCTTTTGCTGTCCAGCACAGGAAATGGACAGACCTGTCTGGGTGCAGAGAGGGGACATGGGACCTGCATCGTAGGAAGCAATTGGCGTTACATAAAGGAGCTTTGGAACACGGTGCCGTTGTTTCGGGTGTGGTCCATGCGAAGTGAAGCGAAGGTGGCAAGGAAGAGCCCCACTGAGTAAGAAGAGAACTTGTAGACCGGAATTCATGGCGCCGAGAAGGCATCCCAAAGCTGGCAAGATGGCTCAGTGGGTAAGGCGCTTACTGCCAAGCCTGACAGCCTGTTTCACATAGCGGAAGGGGAGAACTCCCTCAAACTTTCCTTTGACCTTCACATACACATCAACTTGCATACTTAACACACAGGACATAAATGTAAAATGTGCTGCCTTTTTTTTTTAATTTTAAAGAAAGCATCTTGGCTGTGTCAGACATGGCTTCACACAATTTCAACGCAGTGGGCAGATGCTGGAGGCATCTGGGGTGTTAGCAGTCTGTAAGCACTGGGCAGGATCCTGCCACAGAGGGGTGAAGAATTTATTTCTCATATGTTATGAATGCCGTAGACTACTTCCATTCGTTTGGTTTTATTTATTTATTTGTTTACTGTACTTACTTGTATGTCTGTGCACAGGGTACCCAGGAGGATAAAGGATATTCCCTGGAATTGGAGTTACAGACAGTCAGGAACCACTATATGGGTGTTGGGAATCACACTCAGGTCCTCTGGAAGAGCAGCCAGTGTTCTTAACCACTGAGCCATCGCTTCAGCTCCCTGGTTTGCCTTTTTATCACCCTGCTGAATGCCTTGACCAAAAGCAGCATGGGAGGAAAGGTCTTATTACAGCTCACAGGTCCCAGACCACCACTGGAGGAAGTCGGGATAGGAACTCAAAGTGGAACCCTGGAGGCAGGAGCTGAAGCAGAAGCTGTGGAGGCTTTCTGACTTGCTCCCCATGGCTTTGCTCAGCCTGCTTTCTTATAGAAGCCAGAACTACGCATGCCCAGGGGTAGCATCGCCCACAATGAGCTGGGCCCCATCAATTATTAATCAAGAAAAAAACCCACAGCCTTAGGATTGGGAGCATTTTTTTTTCAATTGAGGTTCCTTCTTTCCAAATAACTCCAGCTTGTGTCAGGTTGATTAAAGCTAACCCACACACATGCCAATCCCTGGTAAGCTACCATCTCAGTGTGGAGCAAAGAAGCCCAGGCACTCAAGTCAGATGGTTCTGTGTGATTCCACGAACAGTTCAATCAGAACCAGTGTCTGCAGACAGAAGTCTAAGGGTGTTAACTTGGGCAGTGGTGGCCTTGAACACCAGGTCCTCCTGGCCCAGCCTCTGACAGGATTACAGGGATGCACTGACTCTGCCTATATGTTGCCTGCATGCCTGGGATTCTGATCACTTCCCACCCCCAGAGCCTCCCCTCTTCCCCCATCCTCCTCTCCCACCCTGGAGGAAACTTTGATCCCTGGCTCTGAGATATTCACCTCAAGGCTGCGCACACCCACCTTCCACTCTGACATAGAGCTGCTCTAACATATTCCCGGTTAGAGGGTGGGCATCTTTGGAGGACGGGCAGCCTGCCTTCTGCAGTAGCAATAAATTTTTCAATGGGTTTAAATTTTTTCAGAATAAGAATGTAAAGGAACTCTCCCTCAACAAAGACATTCCTAGAAATATTCAACAAAGAAACAAAACCCAGTGGAGCTAAGAAGTGAGTTTAGTGGGTTTGGGGTAGACGTGGCTACTGAAACAAAGTCATTCTATTTACACACACTTGGACAAACTCCTGGAGTCTGAGGTTTGGGTAACATTTATGAAAAATTAAAAAAAAAAAAAAAGTCCTTCAGACAAAGCCAAGAAACCCCATGCAAGCATCGTGTGCCAAAAACTATACAAATGTGAGAAAAGAAGAAAGAAAGAGACCCTGGTGAAACAGAAAGAGATGCCAGGCTCTCAAGGTGACAGCAAAGTGCTGAGAACCAGCAGTAGGAGTAAGGCTGCCACAATTAGAAGTGTGTAGATGGGATGTCGGAGCTCTCCCAGCAGCTGACACAGAGGCATAGCGCCTATCACTGTCCACGGTGCTGAACTCCCGAAGCTCGTTCCTGGCCGCCCAGCACACAGCAACCCAGCTTCTCTTAACATTATTTTGAGGCATATTTTCCTATTTCCCCGTACTATTAAAAGCTTTAAGGTAGGGCTAGCAAGATGTAAAGATATGGCCTGGTTTTCATCCCCAGAACTCATGTGGTAGAAGGAGAGAATGGATCCCTCAAGTTGTCCTCTGACCTCCAAACAGTTTCTGTGGCACATTCACACACACACACACACACACACACACACACACACACACACCACACCACACACACACACACACACACACACACACCACACCACACCACACACACACACACACACACACACACATACACACAGGAAATAGATATTTAGATGCATACATGCATACACACATACATGCATACACACATACATACACACATACATACATAGGTTAATGGATGAATAGAGATTTAAATGAGAAATGTTATTTAAATTTATTTAAATTGGCTGGCCTAAATGTATGTAATTTAAATAAGTAAATAACTTTTTCTTGGACTTGAAATGCCAAACATAAAATATAAGGGAATGAGATAGTGCATATGCACTTGTCACATCTCATCACACAATGTCAATTGTCAACTCATTTTTATCAGCTTGCACACATGCATATGCATGCACACACACACTAGGGTGTTTGCACATTATCTCATTCTTGCACATTTCCCTACAGATCACTAAGAGATAAGAACTCTTTGAAAACTCACTTCCCAAGACAGAGGCACAACCTAAAAGTAATTCTCGAGTGATCAGTAAGGCATGGTGTCACATGCCTGTCATCCCAGCATTTGGGAGCTGGAAGAAAGGAGAATCAGAAATTTGGGTCATCTTCAACTACAGAGTAAGTGTGAGGCCAACCTGGGCTACATGAGACTGTCTTAAAACACCAAGGATAGAAGTGACTGTGGGAGATGATAAACACACCCGTTTCACTGTAAGTTCCAGCTCACTCTATGCACACCATAGCACAATGACATCATTTAAAAAAAGTAAGAAGGGCCAAGGGGATGACTCAGAGGGGAAGGTTCTATCTGTGCAAGCAAACATTAAGTCATGATTTTGAATCCCACACCCACATTAAAAAAGTATGTGGTATGACTGTGCATGCCTGTAATCCCAGTACTGACAGTCAAGACAGGCAGATCCCAAGAGCACACTAGCTGACTAGTTTATCCAAAAGGATGAGTTCCCACTTCAGAGATTCTGTCTCAACATAACAAGGCAGAGGGGACAGAAGACACCCAAAGTCTTCCTCTGACCTCTGCTCCTGCACACATATATGCATGGAACACATATAGACCACACACGCACACGCACGCATGCATACATACATCACACATACCACACACACAAACACATACACCACACACATGCACACATACCACACAGACACACTTATACCATACCCATGCCACACATAGACACATACACACTTATGTACACATCACATACACACTATACACATGCACACACACTCACACATCACACACATATGCCCCACATACACACACACTGCACACATAACACATTCCCCACATACACATACTACACATGAACACACACACGCGCGCACACACACACACACACACATACACACACACACCTCGAATACCACACACATACATACAAAGGGACTCAGATATAGCCCTGTTGGTAGAATGCTTGCCTAGTATCAGTAAAGCCTTGTGATCCATCCCCAATGCCACTATGTGTGTTGGTTTCACCCAACATTTCCATCATCCCAGCAGGTCCCCTATGGAAGGAGGAACTGATATGGAAGGAGAAGGCATAGAGAGGCTGAGAAGTCTTTAGCATAGAGGATGGGTCCATGGAAAGATACAAAAGACAGGAATGAGAATGTTCTCATGGATGTCAAGTCCCCTGGCCTGGAGCCCTAATTGATCAGGGTGAAAAGCCTCAGACTGGAATCGGAGGGTAGGGGCATGTCAGCACCCCCAGCTCAACTGAGGCAGAGAATGGCCTTCTGGAACCACCTAACCCCAAGAGGACAGTCCCTCCCTCATGTAAGGGACCAAGTCTGTGTCTGGCCCCACCTGGGAGACATGAGAGACAGCAAGGAGGTGAGGCTGGCTCCGTCTCAGCACCGCCAGGGATGGAGAGCCTCTTGCTCCTGCTCTGCTCTCTTTGTCTCTTCAGCCCTGCCCTGTCTGTGTGCCTCACACCTCTGAGGTTTCAGGACAGGTGGGATTATTTTTCTTTTAGATGTATTTTACTGTGTAGCTCAGGGTAGCCTAGAACTTGATATTTCCCCTGCTTCTGCCCCCTCACTGCTGGATTAGGGGCTTGCACTCCAAACCCTACACCAGCTCTTCATTTATTACTTCATCCCCTCCCCTGATCCAAACTCCCTGGTGATGGGGCTAGAGGGAAGGCTCACTACTCCTGCAGAGGACCCCAGTTCCCCTAACGTCTCACTGACGCTTAGAGTTCTAGTTCCAGGGGATTGGATGCCATCTTCTGGCTTCAGTGGGTACCAACCCAAGTGGTGCACATAAGCCCACACAGACAGACAGACACATAATTAAAATCTCCAAAGCCCTTGGTGATGCCTCCTGCCTGTGGCTCTCAACATGGCCTCCATCCTCTCTCACACTATGAGCTATGGCCATGCTGTGACAAGGCCTTCAATCTCTTTGCCAGACCCAGGGCCTCGCATACCTCCTGGCCTCCTTTCAGACCTCAGCTCAACAGCAGCCTCCTCGCAGCCTCACCCCTGTCTCTCCACTTGCCTTTATGTCCTCGCCCACTGTGTCCCTTTCTAAGCGCCCCTGAGAGGACTCGTGGAAGGATTTCCTACCTGCGTTCCACCTGAGAGCCAAATGAATGAATGAATGAATGAATGACACATCATTTCTTCCGCTCGGCATTTATTACATAATCTCTTCTCTCACCGGCACCTCCACTTCTCTACAGTACCATCCCCACTTGGCAGAGTGTCCCCAACCCTATCTTTAGGGATAGGAAGAACAGAGGAGAGGCCAGAGGACCTTTGGTACGTGTGCCACCCAGAAACCTTCCCTAGAAACCAGGCTGCAGTGGCAGTAGGCCCCATCCCCATGAGAAGCATCTATGACCAGGATTTCCCCTAGAATGAACTCCCCAGCCAACCACCTTCCATCTGTACTTGTCACGGGCATTAACCCCTTAGGTAAGTGTGGATCAGAGAAAGGAGGCGGGGAGCCCTGTCAGAGCAGTCAGTACCGTGATCATAGCCTTGGGGTACCATCTCCAGTCCCAGCCTAGCTCAGAACACACGTCTGCTAGACACCTATGCCTTCTGTGTCCCTCACATGGAGACCCGGAACTGAGATGTGTCTTAGCTTGTTCTGTCTTTTCTTCTCTGACAAAACTGACAAGAAGAAAGGCAGTGGCCTGAGCACACAGTAGGCTAGAAGCTTCCAGAGAGGACCTGGGGGATCAAGGTCCCAGGAACAGCTGCAGAGAGCCCTTGTTCCGTGCCAGGAAACCACCTGCCCACACAAGAAGCACATGACACAGCATGGACAGGAAGCCAGGTCTTTATGCCAGTAATTCAGCAACCTCTCTGAGTTAGGAGCTGAGCTCAGAGATCCTGGGGGATGCTCCAACACAGGCCACCTGCCAGAGTCACTCCAGCAGGCGTAAGCACACAAGACGAGGGCAAGGACAGAGTTCAGAGGGTCACACATGTGGCTGGCCTAGCCCAGTGCACAATCCGCCAACCTGTGGTTCAAGGGCCTGTTCCCAGCAGCAGCTGTCCCCTGCTGCTGCCAGAGGAGACCAGCGTCTGCACTGGTGACAAGTGGGCTGTAGAGAGAGGAGGAACCATGTGTGAGTTCAAGACCTGGATTTTGATGAAGGTAGAGTGCGCCATAAGGGGCAGCCCCTACAGGGAGCAGACTACCTTCATCCCTGGCCCTCTGAAGGAACTCTCAAGTCCTCAGCAGGACCAAACAAGAGAATAGCTGGATACCAGGGGGGCTTTTCCAAAGAGGCTAGGGACAGGGTGGGACACTGGGTCTCCGGCAGCAAGAAATCAATCAGAAAAGAGCCCAGCAGTCCCCAGCCACTTGGAGCCAGCCTTGCTGAGGCTCTGGGGGGTGGGGGGGTGGAGACATTCCAACCACAGAGCCATGATAAAGATCCCCAGCAGGCTGTCCAGACTGGCCAGCGTGACTGGCTAAGAGATCCCAGACACTGGGCAGTACACATAGCACCCTCAGCTGGACAGACAGAAGGACACGGTATGTGTGTGAGGTTCTGTGTATTAGGTGCACGACACTAGGTGGATACTGTGCAGTAAGTGCTAGGTGCTGAGTTCTATGAATTGGGTGCTGGGTTCTGAGTGCTGGGTAGTGAATGAGGGCAGTGTGCTAACCCTCCAGCCCCTCCCCCGCCTCACCTGCCCAAGCTGAGAAGCCATGACTTCGCCATGGAGTAGACCTTGAGGGTGGTAGTCTTCAGTAGGCCCTGCATCCAATACAAGTCATCTGGCACCTCCGGCAACCATTGCATCAGCCTGTGAGAAGGGCAGTGTCAGCTTCTCAGGGAGCCCGGGGATGATCAGAGATGAGAGAGGAGAAGGAGGAGTGCCCAGGTTAGGCAAGATCATCTCCGGATGACCGCATGGGGAACATGCATGGTCGGATGACTTGAAGTAGACTTTGAACTTTAGGGAGGGAAGGGGCATGGGGTCAACTCCCACAGAGTTCCGGTGGGAAGAGTGTGGTGTGATGTTAGCTTAGAGGCCACTCTGCTCTGCAACCTAGGGATTCAGAGGACCTCTCTGGGGCTCAGCTTTGCTCACCTTCCAAATGAGGACCATCTGCCTACAATCCCTTCCCCTATTTATCTCTTTCCATCCCTCTTTCCTGCCCCATGTTACTCATCCACGTTCCCTTCATGAAAAGGCCAGTGTCTTCTGCTCCAAATGCCCTGTGTGTGGATCATAGGAAACCGGAAGGACAGACGTGGTACGTTCTGAGCTGTTTCCAGCAGGCCATACCACAGAGATGCCTAGATTTTATATCCCTTTTATTTCCTTTCATCAGCTTGTGGTTTTAGCAAACAGCTCTGTGTGGGGTGAGGCTGTCAGCAGGATGGTGTCTCCCAGCTTTGGGCCACTAGTTGTTTAACACCAGTGCCAACCTGATCACTAACTCCAGGCAGTCCAACACAAGAGTTCTGGGGTTCACCATCATAAGTATCTAAGGAAGAGGCTTTTTAGAAGCACAGATTCTCAGGTGCTGGGGCACATAGCTGGAATGCAAGGCAGAGGAAGTCTTGAGTTCAAGACCACTGTGGATTACAGAATCCTCTGGATTACAAAAACACTCTGGATTGTAAGATTACAAGGATCCTTTCTCAGAGAAAACACTGGCTCTCCTTACAGTGCCTCTGTGTCTTGATGAAGCTTGTTCACCTGACCACAAACCACATGTGTCTGTGTGTCTGGCACTGGTCGTTCTCTAGTCCTAGCTCATACATTCACCAGCTTTCCCTATACTCTCCTCCCCTTGGGTTCCTAGGCTATGCTTGACTTCCTTCTGCCCCAGGACCTTTGCACACCACACCCTGTCCACCTGGAAGGCTTCTTCTTCTTTGCCTAACAGACTATGGCCCATCCTTAAAACTATGATTCAGATGTCATTGCCTGCCTCCCCTGAACAAAGAGTTCTGAGTATGTGTCAGGCTAGCTCTGAGTATGTGTCAGGCTAGCTCCATGCTAACATGGCTCTCTCCTAGAAACTCAAAATGCACAGGTGGTGTGGCTGGCTGTGAGCTTCGTGCTCCACCAGACCAGGAGCCAAGTCAGGATCAGCCTGGTTCTCTCACCCCAGGCTAACACCCAGTCCTATGTCACCCTCAGCAGCCAGTGAGTGAGCACAGGAAGCAGCATAGTCCACTAACCCAGCAGGGAATGCTCAGCTGCAGCCAGACAGACCTGAACAAACCCTGTTTTAGGAAATGTGCTATGACCCAGAGAGGTCAGGAGAATGGGCCTACACCACACAGCCAATCTGAGGTAGATCAGCTGAGAGAGTCGCCAAGGGCATCATCCCATGGTCACAGAAGCTCTGCCATGGGTCAGAGGGCAGAAGGTCACAGAACAGCCTAAGTACTAGCCAAAATTCGGTGTAGCCAACAAGATCACGTCCCTAGCAGTTCTTTTGGCACAGCCTACCCAGGCACTCCATGGGCCAACCCATGGCAGGCAGTGTGGGGGAAGGTGCCATCTCAAGCCACCTAGTCACCCTCACTGGCCACAAGCCTCCCCCTCAGCCCAGGCTATCTCACCTCCTGCTCCGGAAATAGGCATACTCAAAGGGCAGCGTACAGGGCAAAAGCAGGTAGGTCAGCACCTTCCCTGGCACTGAACACTGGATTTGGGCCCAGAAGTCTCTCTTGCATGCCTTTTTCAATGCTGCAAGACAGGAAGAGGCCCACGACTCCTTGGTACCCTCGGGCTGTGGAGTTGTCTCCCCCTAGCCACCCCAGGTCACCCTGGGGCCATCAAGCCTTGTGGTCCCCAGGAGATGAAGACAGTATTCACCCTCAGCGTCTCCATACTGATGGAGCCATAGCTGCCAGCAGGGGTCACCCTCTACACACCCCGCTTAACCCACTGAGGCCCCCTCCAGAAGAGGAGACTAAGGGTAGTTCAGAAGTGCCCAGGGAGAGTCTCTTCCAGGAAGAGGCAGAGCCTGTCAGGCTCAGGTACTGAGCTCTACTTTCCTGTCCTCCTAACCAGGAGAAGTTCATGGTGGTGCCTTGGATAAACGAGTCTCCCCAGCCCTTTCTTACAGCAATAGCCCCAACCTCCATGTTGCCAGGCCCAAGCCCCTTAGTTACCATGCTAAGCAGGGTGGGAGTGACTGGTCAGAGCAGGAGCCAGAAGGCCACTGCAGACTGCTGGTAGCCCAGACTGCAGCTCAGATTGCAGGCAAGGAAACAACACCCAACTCCATCGGGCACTACTCTTGGGAAGTGGGTTCCCAACAGAACATTCCTCCAAGGCAGTGAGTGGGTGGGGAGCCCGGGGTATCTAACCATTAGACTTACCCTCCCATTTCCTACTCCAGCCAGCTGTAGTGCACAGGGGCAGTAACCACACCCCACTGATTCCAAATTCAGAAGCCTGGACCTAGGGCTCAGTGATGACCAAAAGCCTTCTGGATATAAATCAATCTCTTACTTCCTCAATGCCTCTTCTTGAACCTTCACTATCACCTCACTCTCTTTGGCCACTGCCCTCCCCATCTAACTCCACTGCACCCCACCCCTACCCCCTCGGTTGTGGTTTGAATGAGAATGGCCTCATAGATTTGGATACTTGCTCCTTGATTGGTGGAAGTGTTTGAGAAGGATTAAGGGGCGTGGCCTTGGAGAAGGCGTGTCACTGGGGGCAAGCTCGAGATTTCAAAAGACTCCTACCAGGATCTTGAAAGTTGAGACAGGGGCTGGAGAGATGGATCAGCAGTTAAGAGCACTGGCTGCTCTTCCAGAGGTCCTGAGCTTAATTCCCAGCAACCACATGGTAGCTCACAACCATCTATGATGGGATTTGATGCCCTCTTCTGGTGTGTCTGAAGACAGCGACAGTGTACTCATATAAATAAAATAAATAAATCTTTTTTTTTTTTTAAAAAGAGAGGGGGTTGGGGATTTAGCTCAGTGGTAGAGCGCTTGCCTAGGAAGCGCAAGGCCCTGGGTTCGGTCCCCAGCTCCGAAAAAAAGAACAAAAAAATAAAATAAAATAAAATAAAATAAAATAAAATAAAATAAAATAAAATAGAAGAGAGAAGAAAGCTGAAATGAGAGCTCTTAGCTATTTCTACCAGCATCACAGAACTGTAAAGCCAAATTAAATACCTTCTTTTATAAGTTACCTTGATCATGGTATTTTATCGTAGCAATACAAAAGTAACCAAGACACCAGCTCTCTTCCCCTGCCTCTCCAGTCATCCCCAAGTCTATATCTGCCATGTCACCCAACCACTATGCTATGATCCCAGAGACCTACCAGCTCAGCCTCTCCAGTCCCAAGGCCTTTGCCCATGTGGTGAGCTCTGCCCAAATCCTCATTCTTTCCTCTTTGACTGGCACCTCCCATTGAGGTGTCTGTGGGATGCCACCTGCCATGTGTGTCTGTTTGTCCCTAGGTACCTCACTGTGGCCTGAACACAGACCTGTCTTTCCCAGGCACAGACTTGGGCTCAATACCCTAATGGCAGACAAGAAGAGCTGTTGAGTTCCTCCTCTAAGGGCCTGTTTCCCCACTGATAAAGAGTGGATGACACAGAAAAAACCCTCAGCGACACTTGACATTTGGTAAGGGCTTGGCAGATATGACCAGGCGGGCGAGGGGAATGAGAAGGGGACAGTACCAGCCTCCAGCTCCGGTGACAGCAGCTCGAAGTTGGGCACGTCCTTTACCAGCACATTGGGGATGTCCCACCTGACAATCAGACCAGCCTCCTGACCCTGGTTATGGTCAGTTCCCCTGGGCCCCTCCACGAGGGCTGGAGGCTCCTTAGAAACCAGCGACCACAGCACTGGCTCCTTGGTAAGTCCTGGATTGAGAAGGAGAAGAAGATCTGATAGTCAGGCACAGTGGCAACCTCCAAAGGAAATGGTGTCTTACTCTCTACATGTCTCTGTGCTCAAATCAACTCCAGGACTTGGGTTGCAGAACGGACCCCAATGGGCCCTGCTCTGCTGTCCATCCAGCCCAGAGATATAATCCTGTTCTTTCTGCCCTATTCCCACCCACCAGCGATGTGAGCCTCGGCCCTTCTGCCTGAGTTTCCCTCTGTAAAAAGAAATTAAGGTCTACTGTCCTGAGGGTTAAATGCAGAACTCTCAAGCTCTGACCTGGAGGAAGGCACTGCAGGTTGGAGTGGAGTGCTGGGATAGAGGATAGGTCTGGGCTTTAAAGCCTGGATTCATCTCTCAACCTTGACTCATAGGATGACAGCCGTGCTTTCCAGTCCTGGGAACTACGCATCTCCTGCCAGCTAACATACCCCTTGGAGTGTAGCACCCCTCCATCCATCTGACTCTGTCTTCCCATCCCAATCAGACACTCTATAGTCGGTCCCAACCCAGCTCAGCTGTCACCTCCAGGAAGTTCTCCCTGCTTACTCTCCCCCCCCCCCATCCCCTCAGGCCTAGATCTTTCTCTGCCGCAGTTCCCCGTTATTCTGGAAGTCCCCCCTGTCACCCACTCCTGTCTCTATCACCATGCTCCAATCTTTGGAGTCTCCTTTTAGACTCCTCTCTGTGGTTCAGCCACACCCAGAGCAGGCACTGAGATCCCAGGGTTCAAATGCCAGAGAGATGGAGTCCACCCAACATCATCCCATTACTGCCCTCTGCCACCTACCCCGTCTCTCCAAGAACCTCAGGGCATCCAGGTAACCTTGTCTGCAATAGTCAGCCACCACCTGGGACACAGAGCAGAGGAAGGACAGAGCTTGGGGTTCTCTAGCCACAAGCCATAGGCTGGAGACATATCACCAGACACAGCTCCAGCCCAGCCTGCTGCCCCAATGACCCTCTGCAGGGCTCAGGAACCCCAGAAACACAATACTGGTCAGGGAGACCCAGAGTGCACAAGGCACAGATCTGATGTCTCCTCCCAGCGGGCAGCTCACGCCTTACCTAGAGCTCAGACACCTGCCTCCAGCTGAGATTTCCCTCCAATAGACAGAGTGACAGGCCTGGGTCAGGGTCTGAGGGGTCTCCACCAGGGCAGCCTCTTCCTACATCCTCCACAGGGGATGTAGCATGGTGTGAAAGTAGAGCTCAGAGGACGACTCTGTGGGGTCCTCTCTTTCCTACCCCATTTGTGTTGGTTCCTGGAATCAAACTCAACCACTAGGTTTGCACATCAGGGATCTCTTTAACCTGCTGAGCCATCTCACTGTGTGTGTGTGTGTGTGTGTGTGTGTGTGTGTGTGTGTGTGAGAGAGAGAGAGAGAGAGAGAGAGAGAGAGAGAGAGAGAGAGAGGGAGAGACAGAGAGAGACAGAGAGACAGAGACAGAGACAGAGAGAGACAGAGAGACAGAGACAGAGACAGAGAGACAGAGAGACAGAGACAGAGAGCGAGAGAGAGAATGAATGCACGTGTGTGTGTGCTGGCTAAAATCTTGGGAGTTCAATGTCAAGACCATGCTGGAAAACAGAGTAAATCTTGGCTCTGCCACTTCTGGACTCTGTGACTGAAGTAGTTACTTAACCTGCCTGTGCCTGTGTCCTCTGGGAAGTGAAACTCCCTAGGGGCTGGAGGCCATTGTGGCACACACCCTTCTCGGAGCACTCGGGAGACAGCGACAGGTAGATCTCTGTGAGTTTGAGATCTAGCCTGGTCTACCTGGTGAGTTTCAGACCAGCCAGGGCTATGTAGTAAGACTCTGTCTCAGAAAGGCAAAACCTGATGAGCTATTGAGGAGATTGATCAGCAATGGGGAAGCACTGGCTGCCCCTGTGGATGAGCACAGTTCAACTCCCTGTACCCTTGTTGGGTGGCTCACAACTGCCAACAACTCCAGTTCCAGGGATCCAATGTCCACTCCTTGTCTCTATAAGCACTGCATTCACATACACACATAAACACACACACACACATACACACACACACACACACCTGCACACACTCATGCACGCACACACATGCACATGCATAAATAAAAATAAATATAGAAAAAGGTGGGGAATTAACTGTCTCTGCTCGCGGAGCCTGCCAGTTGAGTATGGGCCACAGCTGGACTCTGGGCCTCCCCAAGGAAGGGACAGAAGGAGAGTCAGAACCCATGTGAGCTGAAGGTTTCTGCTCCAGGCCTTGTGTGACTTGAGATGGGGCAGTAACTGAAGCTGATGGGTCATAGGCAAGGACCATGTAGGGTGACCTACCTCAGGCTTGGGGGGAAACAGGGATTTGAACCCCAGAAAGAAGTTCCTGGTAGAGATCTGGAAACTGGCATTGAAGGCAGTTAGCTCAAAAAGGCTGGATGAGGTGCTCTGGGGACAGATGTCCACTGTCCCGTTGAAAGGAGAGACGGTGATGGTGGTAGGACAGTTGGAGAAGGGCAGGTTGTTGCTCAGGGCCCCGTCAATGAAGCGCTGAAAGGCAGGGAAGCGTTAGCCCACACCATCTTCCCCTCACTCTCACCGTGTTGATTGGTGTCCCCATCCCCCTCCAGCCTAGCTTCTGAGCTTCTCTAAGGGGTGGGGGAGGCCTGGCACACAGTAGGTGCTTTACTGTCGGGCAGCCTCCTCACTTCTACGTCCACCTCTGGACAAGTCCTTGTCCTAGCTGCCTGGAGCCCAGAGTGGAATGGAGACAGGGGCCCTCCTGGACAAACTCACCTCCCCTCTGAATGCCGGGGGTATCGTCCCACAGTAAAAGGGAAAATACAAGGTGCAGACCAGAGCCTGGAAGAAAAGAGCATCGTCCTTCTCAGTGCTACCCCATAGTCAAAAGAACACATGAATGCAAGCGTCCTTGAAGCCGCCTTCCTCTCTCTGCAGAGGGCACCCCAGCTGCCTGGAGACCACAGGTGGGATGCCCCCCATAATATATGAACCAAGGCACTGGTACCAACTCACACACATGTCGTACCCCAGGTCTGGCCAGAAGGTGCCACCGAACACCTCTGTGTGTCTCCCAAAGAGTGTCTTCAGAGGTGATCCAAACAAATGATCTTCTAAGAAGGAATGCCAGGCTCTCTTTCCCCACAACAGACACCATCTCCTAATAAAAGGCCTGAGAAGTCTTGCTGGTGTGGGGGAGGGGAGGGGGGATCCCGTGCTGGCCGTGTGCTGTAAAGGGCTGTGCATATTGTCCTGTGCATGCTTAGGTATGGTCTTACCTGCCATACGCCAGCAACATGTGCCGACACGTGCCGAGTATGACAGGCAAGGACAGTTTCAGCATGGTCGACTATGCTAGGGGACAGAGCTGGGCAACTGTTGTAGTTCTAGGGTTCCAAGTTCAAGAGCACACAGACCCTTACCTGAAACCCCTAAAGAGCGTTGTTCCCACTGTCCCTGGGAGAAGCAGACACAGGCCTGGCTCTGAGGGTTTGAAATGTGAATTTCCCACAGGTGGCTGCAGTTAACGACAGCTGAGATTCCCTTGAGCGCTTTATATGAGCTGTCCAGGTAAGCACACCAGGACAGCTCTGAAGTTCCTCCCTGGGCATCGGCCCACAGCGAGTGACATCCCCTCAGGTACACACTGACAATCAAACACCTACGTCCCAGTAGACAGGGGCCCTCCTAACTCAGACTGTCCCGGTGTCAGGTACAGGGCCCCAAGATGAGAATAAGTCTGTCTGGACCTCAGCATCAGGAGCATGACAGAGACCATGACAGGAAGGGCAGACAGAGGCACACTGAGGCACTCCAGGACTCTTCACAGAGTGCTGAGGCCTTCCAGTATGAAGACCCAAATCCCTTCAGAACTTACCGCTATGGCCCCACTTTCTGTATCCCCCTAAGCTAGAACCTGTCCAGTCAGAACAGGCTCCATTCCTTGCCTGCCTTAGTCTCCTGACTGAATTTCACATACATAGGCCCTTTCCTAACCCCTTCCCAGGAAATACACTCTGTGGGCACAAGCCCTGAGAAGGTAAAGTGTTCATATGTGCCCAAACCAAAACCCACAGCATATAATAGTGTCCAGACATACTAGATACTCAGTAAATATTTTGCTCTGGCAATCAGAAAACATTTGGAAAATGGGGGTGAGCAGGACAGAGCAGATACCTGTGGACTGAGCAGACTTAGAGGTCCTGACTATGAAAGCTGACTGGCCCTCAGTCTGCCCCAGGAGCACTTCAGGTTCCTCTCCACCTCATTCTTTACAGAGCCCTGGATACAGTCTAGCTACTGTTCCTCCCCTCCATATACATACACAAACACACGCACGCACGCACGCCTCCACAGAAACCACATAGGCTCACTCTGTTATTACATGGACTGTCCTCCCGCAACCCCAGGTTCCAGCGCAGCACTGGCTCACCTGGATGAGTTCATCCCGAGTGGCAAAATCAGTGACTATGAAGTTCTGACCATCAGGCCATCGGGTCAGGGAGATGCCCAGCCTCTGGGAGGCCACAATATGGCTGTTGTCGGGTAAGTCGTCTTGCAGCTTTTTCTTGATGTGCTCAATGGGTCCATAGGCCGGATGGAAGATGCCCAGGCTCAGCCGCTCCACGTGTTTCACCATGGCCAGGAGATTGGAGCAGGTGAAGTCTGCAGGGCAGTGGGAACTAAGGCCTCAGTGACCAGGGACCACCGAGGGCCACCCGCACCCACCAATGGTCCACTTCTCTCAGGGATGCCTGGGAGTCAGTTCTTAACATCTCTGCCCAGTCCTGGTAACCAATACTCTCAAAAAAAACAAAACAAAACAAAACAAAACAAAACAAAACAAAACAAAAACCTTAGGGGTAGTGTCCCAAATCTAAATAAGACCAGGATCCCATCTTTAGAGATGTAAGTGACTACAGAGTTCTCAGATTGAGAGGCTGCTGGGTGTAAAGCCACAGGGACACCCCGCCAGACTCAGCTCCCTGCGGGAGTCCTTAGACCCTGAGAACTTCCCAAGCACCTGCGGACTTGCCACAGATGATGCTCAGGGCGTTGAGCGCGCCCGAGGAAGAGCCGTAGAAACGGCGGGCACCCTGGATGAGGCGCGGCGCGCGCTGGCGCAGACACTCGGTGGCACCCACGTGGTAGAGGCCCAGGTAGCCAGAGCCTGAGAAGGACAGGCTCCAACCGCCCTCTACCTCCAGGAAGTCCATAATTGGGCGCTTGGGACGCGGGACTGCAGACTCCTCAGCCTTGGTGCTGCGCTGGAGCATGAAGGAATGTTCACGGGGCCCCAATGTGATGGAACCCAGCCTGGGTGGGGATGGAGCTCCAGGAGGCTCAGCAGGTTGGCTCCGCCCTAAGCTGAGTCAGCTATAGCCTTAGCAAGTGAGAGGTTGGCACCGCCACCCTCTCCAGGTGTACATGGCTGGCCCCAGGCATTACATTACAAACCCGCACACCCACCCAGTTCCCCATTACAGCCACCTAATCTCGGGGTGTCTGCATTTTGAAAGAGGGAAAGAGGCACAATCAGGAAGGACTGAGCCTAACCTGCAGGCCAGAGGTCAAGGACCAGCATGGCAGGCGGGAGACCGGAGGCTTGGGATCTAGGCTTAGCAAGGCTGGTATAGAACAGTGCCTTCAAATGCACATGCTCTCCCCTCTCTATAGTTGCCACAAAGTCGCCTATCATGGAACAGGCTCACAAGTGTATATGTCTGAGCAGGCGAGGTGACAGGTGCTCACACAGCCAAGTATTCACATGGACGTCAAGCTAGGAATGCCATGAGGGTCGGGGAAATGAAGTGCACCCCCGGATGCCAAGGGGAGGAAGGTAGCAGCAGTATGTGGGGTGGTGAGCAGAGGACCCCAGTAAAGAAATGGGGTGAGTAGAACTCAGTGGGACCTTCCACTGAGCGTTGGAGTAACCAATAAGGAGAGATACCCTAGGCTGCCTGGTACAAACATCGCCCCAAGAGGGCTCATATTCTGGCCAGGTGGCTCATCCTATAAGAGTGCTGGCAACCCTGACCACCCTAGTTCCACCCGCCAGGATAGCCATGGCCAAAGCAAAGGACTGACTCCCACAGGTTGTCCTCTGACTTCCACACATACACCACCCCCACACACTAAGATAAACAAATGTAATTTAAGTGCGAACGTCACTCTGTGGTGTGAAAAAAATAAATAAATGTAACTATCAGAAAGGTCACAGGTAAAGTGTCCGAGAGGGCAGGGCTCTGGGGAGTCCAGGGTGATGGAAGGTGGGAAGAGACCTCTCTGTATCCAGGGGCTGACAACAGATGGATCGTATGTAACAGAGCTAGGCTTGTACCCCCTGCCGGGGCTCCGTGTATCAGCCAGGATGGGGCAACAGGCCTTCGCCCAGACTCCCCGCAGGGCAAGGGGCACCTGGAAGCTGGTTTCCAGGTGAGATTCGGAGGATCAGGTGAGGCTGGAGGGCAAAGGTTAAGGACACGCCTGTGCAACTGTGCACTGTGGCTGGTGATGTTGCCTGCCAGCAGCCTGAAGCGGTTCCTTTCTGCTTAGGGACTCCACCCAGATAAAGCCAGGTCCTGATTCCGGCACCAAAAAAAAAAAAAAAAAAAGAGAGAACGGACCAAATTAGTGAGTTTATTAAGTGTTGAGACAGTCATGAAAGAAGAGGACAGTGTACACACAAGGCAAGGGAGGAGGTGCTTTTTTAAAGCATTTAATTTATGTGTGTGTGTGTGTGTGTGTGTGTGTGTGTGCCTGCGAGTGTGTGTGTGTGTGCCTGCGAGTGTGTGTGTGTGTACCTGTGAATGTGTGTGTGTGCCTGTAAATGTGTGAGTGTGTGTGTGTGACTGTGAATGTGTGAGTGTGTGTATGTGTGTCTGTGAATGTGTGAATGTGTGTGTGTGTCTGTGAATATATGAGTGTGTGTGTATGTGTGTGCCTGTGAATGTGTGTGTGTGTGCCTGTGAATGTGTGTGTTTGTATGTGTGTGTGTGTGAATGTGTAGGTATGTGTATATGTGCCTGTGAATGTGTGTGTTTGTATGTGTGTGTCTGTGAATGTGTATGTATGTGTATATGTGCCTGTGAATGTGTGTGTTTGTATGTGTGTGTGTGTGAATGTGTATGTATGTGTATATGTGCCTGTGAATGTGTGTGTTTGTATGTGTGTGTGTGTGAATGTGTATGTATGTGTATACGTGCCTGTGAATGTGTGTGTGTGCGTATGCTGCACATGTGCTTCTGAGAGGACAGTTGTGGTAGGGAGTTGATTCTCTCCCCCAACATGTGTGTCTCAGGGATGGAACTCAGGTGGCGGGACCTGGCAGGAGGCCCCTTCACCAGCTGAGCTATTTTGAGGGACTCCCATACCTTGTTGTTTCCAACATTCTTGTTTGAGACTTCAGGAAGATGAGCACCAGCCTTGGAGGTAATTTGGCCACCAGTGGCTTGCAGTCAGATTCTGGAGTGAGGGGCTCTTCTCCCCGCCCCCCATGTTTCTTTCCTGTCCGCCATCTTTCTTTCCATACTCTTTGCCCTGGCTTTAGGCTGAGGCCTTCATGGTAATATTGTCTTGTCTCTATCACAGCCCTGTGAGATAATAAATACCACTAGCCCCATTTTGCAAATGGAGCAGCAGAAACCTAGACAAGGGATCCAGGAGAGCCCATAAGCCAGGCTAACTGGGGTGAGAAGAGGACACCCTGAGGGGACTGTGGAACCTGAGTTCCCTACTAAACCCCACTGAGGCAGTGAAGCTTAGCGCATTGCTTTTGCCTGAAAGAAAAGGATGCGAAGAAAAGAATGCACACTGTAGAGTCTGTTCCCTCTTGGTCAAGAGGATGAAATCTTCCTCTAGCAGATAGAGACCTGTCTAAGCTACTCAAAACATGAGTTAATACATTTGGGCCGGTTAATCAGCTGGTTAAGGGATTCCTTTTTTTGACCCTGGATGCAGAGTCACCTAACACTATGCTGGAGAGAATGGAAGAATACTCATTCTTTTAATGGGATACTGTGTTTTCCTTCCCAGAATCCTTGGTTTTGAGTTCTTGCTAGGGAGCCACCATGAGATTCTGTGGGACTTGGTGACTTCTTCCTCTTTCTGTCTCAGAGTGTGAGCATATTTTCTCAGGCATTTTGAGCTTTTTCTACTCTTTCTCTGAAGCCACTGCCCTTTTGCTATGTAGTTTCTTGCAACACCTCTGGGCCTAACTCACAAGCACATAACTTTTCTCTTCATCTTCCTCCTCCAGGCAGCCACTTGAGATTTGTAGCTTGCCTGCCCTGGGGTTTTACTTTCAGATACTAACCAAATTTCTCCTCAAGATTCCTTTTGAGCATTCTTAAATTCTTTTAATGAGCCGAAGAACTCTGAGAGAGGATCTCAATTTCCTCCAGTAACTTGTGGCACCCCAAAATTTCCAGTCATAAGAGAGGCATTGCCACATTTGTCTCAATGCAGAGAGACACTGAGATCTCAGATCTGTTCCCCTATCTCTGTCTAGGAAGCTTTAGGGGTAGAAAAGGTAGGAGAGACTATGGTAGGGTCTGAGGGAAGTCAGTAGGGCCAGGCAGAGGGGAAGAACTCTAAAGAAAGTGACCTTGATGGGCCCATCTGACCAGATAGCTTTCCCCATGTGGGAATTGCTGTGGTAACAGTGGGAGGGTCATCTGTTTGGACATACCTATATGAAAGGGAGACAGATGTGAACATATGATAATCTCCCTAAGCCATTAAGCTGGTTCCTTAGGCAGGGAGGAAGAGAGAGACCATGACCTTGGCAGTAGGCAGATCTCTTCATCCCACCCCTCAGTTCCTTGATCCTCTCCCCTAGATGCTGTACCTGACTCCAGAGTGGCATGGTTCCCCAAAAGCACTCTGCCCAAGACCTAGGACTCTATGGTACAAAAATCTCCAAAGCCAGGACTGGGGCTGAGGCAGCTCCCTGACACTTTGGGTCCTAGATCCCTTACCTGTATATTAGGGAGCTGAGTCATAGCTTTCCACACACAACGTCCTTGGGGTGCCTTGTGTCAACAGCCATAATCTGCCTATGCATGGAGGCAATCTTGGGTGGCCCATGGCTGCTCCAGAACACATTGGGAAAGATGGGTAAGGAAATTATATTCAAGGCAAGCAAGCAAAAAACCTATGCACAAAACACTCCGTCTATGGACCTTGGAGACCTCTGTAGTATAGACATCATCCCAGGACCTTGAGGCTCTACCAGACATGTCCAGGGTCCAGCATAGACCCTGGTGCACAGCAGATGGCTGAGAAGGACCTGAGTTCAAGAAGGTAAGGAGTTAGTTATGAGCTGACCAAGAAAAACTACAGCCAATCTTGGTGTCTAACTCCTGGTGACCAAGATGTTCTTTCAGAGTTGAACTTGCTTAAAGCCGCAGCTAGCCTGCTTGAACTGTATCAGAAACTGAGGCATTGGGTGGGAAGGTGGAGAGATGACTGTTGTAGCAAAGGACCTGGGTGTGAATCCCTACAGCCACATTGTGGTTCATGATCCATTTGTAACTCTAGTTCCAGGGGATCTGACACCCTCTTCTGGCCTCCAAGAATACTTACTAGGTATACCCACATGCAGAAAAGACATTGAAACTATAAAATAGTTAGAAGAAAATGAAACTGAGGCACAAGGCAATTCTCCCACCTGCGTGATGGTGAAGGAAACCTGACTTCATTTATAAAACATCCGCATGTGGCTGTGAACCCTTCATAGGATTTTTTATGAAGGGCTGTTGGGATAAAGTCTCTAAAAGGAGACTAAGACCATCATGATGTTGAAGGGGAAAAAAAATGATCACCTTACTCAATAAATTAAGCTCCTCCATCTTATGAATGCTCCTAATATGCTCTGTTTGTTTCTGTCTGTCTCCTCCCAATCCCCATTAAAACCTGATCTCACAGACAGCAACACCAATGTCACTTGACTCCTTATGCCAGGGTGGAAGTCCCTACCATCACCCCTTGCCACACTCTATGGTACAGGCATCTCCTCAACTCCTTCCTCCAGCCCCCGATTTCCTCCTCCTTGTGTTCCCAGCCTGTCACCCCTCACCCAGCAGCTGCAACTACCTCCAGCTATCTCCTGCTTCCAGCAAGATGGCTCTGGTCCCAGTTTCACAAACTTCTCCACCTCCTCTCATTGCTACACTGCAGAGGGAAAATCTGAAAGCCCAGCCTTCTTCAAAGAGGACTTTCACCCTTCAGTGGCTCCGGACCCTTCTGCCTACCTGCCTGCCTACATCACTGACCGCCAGCAGCAGGCCTTCCAAACAGAAGCAGAAGTTCAGAGCAAAGAACATCTCAACCCCTGAAGGGAATGAATGGATCAGCAAATCGGAACAGAATCAACTATGGTACTGACAGGCTGACAGATAACAGCGGCCGGGGAAGAGCCCCGCACAGCCAGATAGTGCGGTAGGAACTCCAGAATATCATACAGCTGTGGGATGCAGCGTTTTGGTGGATTGGAGGACTTGTTGTTTGTACTTTGCTTTGTTTGTTTGTTTGCTTGTTTTTGGTCTCACTTTAGATCCCTTGGTGGCCTGAAACTCTCCGTAAGTCCAGGCTAGCCTTAAATTCACGGTAATTCTGCATCTGTCTCCTCAGTGCTGGGATCACAGGTGTGAACCAGCATTTCCAGCTTAAGTCTCTGGTATCTGTAAACAGGGTATTCAGGATATAAACTGGGAAACTCTGTGCTTCCGGGGGTGGGGCTTCCTTTCCTTCTCAGTCCCTTATATTAGCCTGGCTCCTTTCAGAATCCATTCATTCCCCCAGGCCCCTGAGATTTCACAAGACCTAACTTCGCTAATGGGAGGAAAAACCTCAGCGTGTTCCAAACACTGTGAGGCAGGGTGCCCTCAGCTCTTGTGTCCATGACAAAATTGGGCGCATTCCGATGCTGATTCTTTCTTGGCGGTGACTGATGTGTGCCTCAGTTTACTCTTGCAGTGGGAGGAACAGGCTGCCTCCTCCATAGGCAGGTGCCGAAGAGGAGCAAGTTCATACAGCCCAGCTGTTGGAACAGCCCAGCACAGGTGACCCTACACTCAACAAGCACAGTATCACTGTTCTGACGACACGAACAGGTCACCAACGGGGTAAGACGGGCACCTGCAGGAAGTGAGGCTGCATGAATGAGTATGAGCCAACCATTTTCAAAGGAAAGGACAGCGGGTCTGCTTCTCTGGGTACCCCTCACTTCTTGCTTGGTGCAAGGTCAGCATACTTGTGAGCCATATGGGGCAGTTCAACCCAGCCCTATCCGTATTGTAGGTGTTTATGGGGGCTAGTAGTTCCTGAATAAGTAGTTCCTTTGTATCAGGAACTGGGCCACATTGACTCACCTGGGCAGTCCGCCCCTTCAGTTGCAGGTGACAACTGGAGACTTAGGGTTAGCCCAGCATCACCTACTCCCACAGTTGTCTCTGTGCCTGGACTCAGGAAGACACCCCCCGCCTCTGGATCCCAGGGAGCAGACACTAAGGACTTGGCTCATTAACCCCTCAGAGCTGCAGCTGGGGGACGTCCTTCTCCCTGTAGAACAGGTGTGGCTGCGAGAATCTACCTCCATGCATGGCTTCAGCTGGGGACTGAATCCTATGGTCCTCACCACCTGTGCCTCAGTCTGAACCCAGTGGGGCCTGTGAGTCTGTATAGCGAATGCTGATGTCTGATGCCACCCACATACAGAAGCCCCATCTTCAGGGATGGCCGCAGTGAGAGCCTTCACCTCCTTCTTAATGGTTGCTGCTCACTTAGCCTGAGTCTCAGCACTGACTGAGCCGGTTTGAACTGGTGTCTCACAGAGGGTGTCCAGCTACCTGACATCTCAGGCATTCCCACTACAGACCCTCTGTCTTTATCCTAAACGGCCTTTTCTTCTTTTAGAAAGGACGAAATAGGGGCTGGGG
Organism: Rattus norvegicus; assembly: GCF_021556685.1. Classification (NCBI taxonomy): domain Eukaryota; kingdom Metazoa; phylum Chordata; class Mammalia; order Rodentia; family Muridae; genus Rattus; species Rattus norvegicus. Next base: position 124,832,100 of record NC_141540.1, read on the forward strand.
ATTTAGCTCAGTGGTAGAGCGCTTACCTCGGAAGCGCAAGGCCCTGGGTTCGGTCCCCAGCTCCGAAAAAAAGAACCAAAAAAAAAAAAAAAAAAAAAAAAAAAGAAAGAAAGGACGAAATAACTGAATTGGAGACTAAGCCTGTCCATAGAAATAGAACTCAGGGCTTGGGCCGGGCTGAGCTCCGTGGTAGATTGTTTTACACAAATAGAAGATCTAGAAAGCATAAGGAGAAACGTATTTTATTGTTCCTTAGATTGATTCCAAGTTGAAATGAGATATTTTAATATGTTGAATTGCTTAAAATAGTACCTTTTAATCTCACTGAACATGGGGCAGTGGTGCATCCCCACAGTCCCTGTACTCAGGAAACAAGCAGGAGGAAGGCTCTTACACATGTGAGCCCCTGGGTTCATTCCCAGCATGTGCCCCACACCCCAAAATACATATGGAGGATCTAAACCTTGTCTGTTATTTTAAATTACCCGGCCATATTAAAAAGCTAAAAAAAAAAAAGAAGAAGAACAAAAGGCTAGAAAGCAGAAAAGAAAGAAGTGGGGTGAATCTCAACAAAACATCTTATTTATTGATATAAATAAATTTCTCCTTACATTTTTATTTATTTATTTAATATGTATGAGTACACTGTAGCTGTCTTCAGACACACCAGAAGAGGGCATCGGATCCCATTACAGATGGTTGTGAGACACCATGTGGTTGCTGGGACTTGAACTCAGGACCTCTGGAAGAGCAGTCAGTGCTCTTAACTGCTGAGCCATCTCTCCAGTCCTCTCCTTATATTTTTAAACAAAACATCCTGATTCAGATGCTCCATTTCCAACGGCCAAAGGGAAATCTAACTCTGTTGAGCGAAGGGACTGCTCAGTGGATAGTGCTTCCACCGCTCCAGTGTCAAGACCTGAGTTGGATCCCAGCACTCACGTAAAAGCTCCTGAGCCTCAGAGGCAGAGACAGGGGGTTCCGGGGCAAGATGGCTACCTGGATTAACTGGCAAGCTCTAGCTTCAGTGAGATTCCACCCACCTCAGTGCATAAGCTAGAGGCTGGTGGAGGAAGATAGACTTAATGTCAACCTCTAGTCTCCATGTGCACATTATACACACATACACACCTACACCTACACACACACACACACACACTCACACTCCCCTCTCTACAGCTAACTAACTCTACTTCCTGCCCCTGCCCACTGAACACAACCTCCCTCACAGGTCTCTGTGATGAGTTTTATAAAGCCAAGGATTATGGTGTGGTGGGAGGGGGCACCTCCGCAGGCCCATGCTGACGCATCTCTCCCCCTACCTCAAGGTACCAGCCGTATAGTATAGTATAGTATAGTATAGTATAGTATAGTATAGTATAGAATAAAGTTTATTTGGGGACATGGGAAGAGGAGTTGAGAAGGAAGTAGAAGTAGAGAAAGGGGGGGGGGAGAGAGAGAGAGGGAGGGAGGCCAGCATGTGGAGAGGTGTGGAGAGAGGGAGAAGGGGGTCAGAGAGAGTGAAGAGGGTCAGGGAGTCAGAGAGAGCAAGGGAGGCCAGTCTCTTTTACAGCAAGCCAGGTCTACCTGGCTGTTGCTAGGTAGCTGTTGGGCGGAGCCTAGAAGGGATGCTAAGGCGCTAACACTGTGTCCCCAACTCCTTCTGTAAGCAAAGCATGGTCTCTGGCCCCTCACTCAGTTCCATAAGACTGGGGCCCACTCCACAGAAAACATCTCCATGTATCCTTTCCCAAACCTAACCCCACATCCCTGGCCCACCAACTACTCAGGGCAGGCCCTGGCTTCACTAGACAGACACCCCACTCCTATAAACAGCAACTGGCAGGGCTTCCCTCACAGTGTTACCATGGCTTTAGAAAGGATGGCTCAGTGGGTAAAGGCACTTGGCAACCAAGCCTGATGACCTGGGTGCCTGTCCTCAAGACCCACATTGTGGAAGGAGAGAACCAACTTACGAGTTGTCCTCGGACCTCCACATGTGTATACATACACACACACATACACACATACACACACACACGTGCATCAATGCATAAACATATATGAAATGTAAAGGATAGTGTGTGCAGAGCACACGGTCCCGTCTTAGCATGCCTTTCAGCATGCGGTCCTTGACCACTCCTATACCTGGGTAGAGAGTCTCTGAACATCTGCTCAGGTCTTAGCCAGTGGAATTGTGGGTAAGTGGGACTCAGTCCAGTGAATCAGGGAGACAGGAGCCTGTCGAGAACTGCTTAGATCACACTGCTCATGACTGGTCAGAGATGTCAGCCCGCCCCACAGCAGCCTCAGGAAGGGAAGAGAAGGTGTGACTGTGTGAGATGGCTCCTGGCGGAGGCCTCCACTTCAACTGTTCTCCAGGAGTTCCTGGGAATGTGGGCATTTGGTGCTACTTACAGAGAGGGGAGATGAGCTCTCATAATGGAGGGGCGGTGTGTGTGTGTGTGCGTGCTATCTTCCAGACCACAATGAGTGGGGCTGCAGAAGTTGAGACTGAGGAGCCAAGATCAGGATGGGGAAGAGCTTCTGCAGGACGTCTGGGATGGCTGCCAGCAGAAGGGCTGACGGTGCACTTTAAAAAAAAAAGTTTATTTATTATATATAAGCACACTGTAGCTGTCTTCCACACCAGAAGAGGGCATTGGATCTCATTACAGACGATTGTGAGCCACCTTGTGGTTGCTGGGATTTGAACTCAGGACCTCTAGAAGAGCAGTCCGTGCTCCTAACCACTCAGCCATCCCTCAAGCCCGAGGGTACACTTTTGTGGGCGGCTCCTACAAAAAACAGGTGCCAGAGCCAGGAGCTGGCACCGGCCTACTAAAATGAGGACAAAGAGAGAAGGGCAGGGTCAGAATGGTCTGAGGTGCTCAGGCCAGCCTCCGGCAGTCAGATAGGGCACTGAGCCACAGAGAGAATGCCATGCTGAGGTCGCTTGAGGACTACATGCAAGGTTCTCCTTCTTGTTCCCACTGACCCGTCCTGAGGACAATAAGGAACTCCTCTGCACCCACTGCCCAGAAGCCCCAAGGTGCACAGCCCCGAGGCTGTCTCAGAAGCAAGTATTCAGCAGGTGAGGGGTCTGTGGCCTTGGGGATACAAGCATCAGGGGTTCCGACATCAAACTGGCTCCCCTGGGCAAGTCAGATGGACATGAAGTGACCAGTGCTGATGGTCAGGCCACACTCCTGGAAGGGCAGGCCCTGTGACAGCTCCCACAGCCTGAGCCAAGCCTCACACCCATTCCAGGACCTAGGCACCCACCCCACCCATGTCCCAGGCTAGAATGTCTCCTGTCACCTTGAACTTAGGCCAGGAATGTAGGCAGCCAGCTCTAGACACTGCCAGCCCCTGGATTCCTCCAACACCAGGGTAAAGGCTGGTAGGTCATCATGCCACCCTTCCCAGAACAGCTATCTCTTCAGGCCACACTTGCCTGGGAGGCTCAGGGCTCAGCTTGGTCTTTCCTTCTCGACCTCCCCTACCTTATTCCCACAGTGATCTGGAGTCTGCTGGTCTCTCTCCAGAATTTGAACCCACTCAGGACACCTTAGCAAAGACTGTGCTCCGTTCTCCAAGTAGAAGGAAGCAAAAGGCCTCCTAACTGGGGAGATGGGGTGGGTGCTGAGCCCACTGTGCCTGTTATTCGGGACTGGACAGCCAGGCTCTGCGGCCCTGTGGGGTGAAGGGGTGCCCAAGGAACATGGCCGGCAGAGGGCCAGAGAGCCTAGAGGGTAGGAGGTGCCAGGCTCCTATGGTCTGGGGACCTCTCATGCCATGACTTGGACGAGTGACCCAGAGAGCAAGCAAAGAGGAGCCAAGAGGACAGAAGGGAGCTGCTGAGGAGTAAGGGCAGGGTCTGGAGACTATGGCCTCTTCACCTCCAACCTGCAAGGATTTGTCACCTGACAATCCTGACACCTGAGAGAAGCCCTTAGCAGTCTCTGTCTCTCTCCTTCTCCTCTCCCCACTCCAGTGTGTGTGTGTGTGTGTGTGTGTGTGTGTGTGTGTAAGACAAATCCCATACTGATCTCAAATACCCTACATATCCAAGGCTGGCCTCAACCTTCTGGTCCTGGTAACTCTGCCTCCTAAGTGCTGGGATTCAGGTATGCGCCACTGGGTTCACTTCCCCTCTCAGTCTGGAGTCCCTCTCCCTACTCAGGTATCCAGGAGTCCAAGTTCCACCCTTAAGTTGAGTCTCTACCCCTCTCTGGTACACTAACATCCACACCGTCCATCCCAGTGGGAGGTGGCACACACTTTTAATCCCAGCACTTTCCAGGCAGATCTCTGGGTTCCAGGCCAGCCTGCTCTACAGAGTAAGTTCCAGGAAAGCCAGGGCTACACAGAGAAACCCTGTCTTGGGAAACAAACAAAAACAAAGGAGCATCTACCTCATGCTATATTCTCTTCCCAAGAGCCTTTCTGTTGTTATTAATTCTCCCCATGAATCACCAAGGAAAATCCAGTTTTAAATATGACGAATTCTCAGACTCCAAGGTCACTGGGAGGTGGGTGCTGCTCAGGGCCTGGTTTCTGAACCCTTTATGACCTTAAGCTAGCTGGGTCCCTGGTCTCTGGTCCCTGGCTCAATACAAGTCCCCAGGAGGCCAAGGCCCTGTGGCTCCTGCCTCTCTGGTTACAGAAATACCCACTTTAGGGCTATTCCTATTTCTGGAGGGAATGCCCAGCCAGGAATTTTGAGCCAGTGGCCTGCACTGCCCTTCATTTGAGGCAGCCGTTTATGTCCTGTCTAGGGCGACCTGGTGCCTCACATCTGCCCTGCTCACTGGGTCAGCCTGAAGTCTATCCTGCCAGAAGGCATGACTTGTTCCTCCTCCACTTAACAGTGGGGACAGTCCCAGCTCCCCATTGAATTGCAGTGATTTGCAACCAGTGAGGACCCACCAGCCCCATCCATAGCATTGACCTGGTTCCCAGGGCAGAAATGAGTCAGGTCCTTAACCCATCCCCCATTCTCTAACTGGGTGATCTCTCTCTCTCTCTCTCTCTCTCTCTCTCGCTCTCGCTCTCGCTCTCGCTCTCTCTCCCCCCCACTCTCTTTCTCGTGTGTGTGTGTGTGTGTGTGTGTGTGTGTGTGTGTGTGTGTGTGTGTTTGGTTTAGTTTTTTCCTGCATAACCCTGAATGTCCTGGAACTCACTCTGCAGAGCAGGCTGGCCTTGAACTCACAAAGAGCCACCTGCCTCTGTCTCCTCAGTGCTGAGATTAAAGGTGGGCACCACCACCGCCAGGCTAGGAGGCCATGATTTTAACGCTGGCTTAGACTCTAGTTCCTTGGAAGCCCTCTACAGTGCCTCCCTAGGAAGCCAGTGTCCTTTATCACCAAGGATCCCACATCCCTTGACAATGACTCGTGATTGACAGGACTGATTGATGGATATGAATAGCTCAGTGGGAAGAGAGCTCTCATGGAGCCCTGGGCTCAGTCCCCAGCACACCGTAAAACCAGGCATGTCAGCTAACTCCTGCAATGCCAGCACTCTGGAGTGGAGGCAAGGACATTAGAATTCAGTCATTTTCAGCCACATAATGGGTTCAAGGCCAGCCTGGGCTACATGAGACCCTTTCTAAAAAGTGATTACACAATGTTCTTCTGTATGGGGATTCGCATCGTAGAACTGTAGATGCTAATTCTTTCCAGCACACTTTATTCCTGTTTTGGAGTGGGGTGTGGTGGTGTATGCCTATACTTCCAGAGGTAGAGATAGAGGACCTAAAACTCGGAGCTGGTGTCTAGACCACACAGCAACAAACAAAATGAAAAAGAGTCAATGTTGTAAGCAGACATGATGGCACCTGCCTACCTGTAACCCCAGTCACAAGGGAGGGTGAGGCAGGAGGATTAGACCCAGGAGTTGGAGGACAGCCTGGGAAACTGGTGAGACATTGGCTCCTAAAAAGAACAAAAGGGCTGGGTGTGGTGACTTATGCCATGATCCAGTATTTGGGAGATGGAGGCAGGAGGATTGCCATGAGTGTGGGGCTAGCCTAGGCTACATAACCAGACATGTCTCAAACAAAATGAAACAGTAAGAAAGGAAGAGAGAGGGAGAGAGGGAGAGAGAGAGAAAGAAGAAGAAGAAGAAGGAAGAAGAAGAGGAGGAGGAGGAGGAGAGGGGCTGGAGAGATGGCTCAATGGTTACTAGCACTTGCTGCTCTTCCAGAAGACCTACATTTAATTCCCAGCACCCACATGGCAGCTCACAACCATCTCGGAACTTTTGTTCTAGGAGATCCAATGCTCCTTTCTGGCCTTATCTAAGGGCACCACATGCACATGGGCACAGATAAACATGAAGGCAACATAGCCACATACAGAAAATAAAGTGAAAAAAATTAAAAGGACAGAGGGAAGGAAGGAGGGAAGAAATAATGAATGCAGGTACCTGACAGGGCAGGATGCCCAGATGCCTCAGGCCCTTCCCGCTGAGCTGCCCACCGGGGAGGCTCGGGTATCCAACTGCCTGCCCTAGACATTAAGTGACCCTGCTCCTAGTTAATTGTGATTGGTAAATAAAGATTCCAAAAGGTAATAATAGCTGGGCTGAAGAGACATAGGCAGGATTGGGTTTCGAGGGCTTGGGGTCAGAGAGAGGACCATGAGGAGGGAAGGAGGAGGAAGAAGCCACCAGGGAATAAAGGAAGAATGTGCAGGAAGAGGAAAGGAGAAGCCGCCTTGGGATAGGTTAGCCATAGAAACGTGGCCCAGAGGGCTGCCCAATTGGAATTGAAAGCAATCAAGATGGATCATAGAAAAACAATAAGTTGTAACTCAGGGTTATTGATAGGGAAACAGATTCTATCAGCATGGAGGGTGGGCCGCTGCCCAGCTACGGTGCTGACTAAGGCTTATTAAAAATATAATGGCAGGCTGGAGAGATGGCTCAGCCGTTAAGAGCACTGTCTGCTCTTCCAGGGGTCCTGAGTTCAATTCCCAGCAACCACATGGTGGCTCACGACCATCTGTGATGAGATCTGATGCCCTCTTCTGGTGTGTCTGGAGACAGCTACAGTGTACTTATATATAATAAATAAATAAATCTTAAAATATATATATATATATATATATATATATATATATATATATGGGCTATGTGTGGGACTATTTTTCTCTCTCGGAACTCAATAACCAAAGGCAGGGTAGAAATCCCAGACTAGGATTTTAATATTTTCTCCTACACCATCCCTTCTCTCTCCACCCCTTTCTTGTCCCTTTTTCATGGAGCCCTCAACATCCAGCTTCTCTGGCCCCTTCAATGGTCTCATCCTGTATCATTCCCTTCGTGATCTGATTGTTGAAATAACTGTCCCTGAAAAATTAGAGGTCCCTCGGAAATCTTCGATATGAGGAAAGAAGCCTGAAACAACACTGGGTCTAGCCAGAAGGTAGATTTTTCTCTGGGAGAAAATTCTAGTCAGTGGACTAGCATGGCCCAGACCACACATGGGCCATCCTGATTAGTTACGCATACCTCTTGCTTTCGGTTTAAGCTCTTACCTCAGGGCTGGAGAGATGGTTCAGTGATTAAGAGCACTGGATGCTCTTCCAGAGGACCCAGGTTCAGTTCCCAGTACCCGCATGGTAGCTCACAACTGGCTATATCTCCAATCCCAGAGAATCCAAATCCTTCTTCCAACCTCCACGGGTACCAGGCACACACATGGTGCACACACCTACATGTAGACAAAACACCCATATACATAAAACACAGTGGGTTTGTGAGGTGGTTGGATCTGTCTCTCCTCCCATGTAGCCACACTGAATAAATCTCTTTTTTCTGCATTTCACTCTATGTCTCATTAGTTCAATTGGCTTATGGAGGATGGATGGCTGAACCTGGCTTATTTTGGACTCTGGCTGTGACGATAGGACCAATAAATAATAATAGCTGGGTTCCATCACACCTGGCCACCACCAGCAACTGTTCTGCCCTCAAAGTCAGAGGTCCTATCACAATCTTCTGATCCCAGAACCCCAACTTGTCCCCCCGACAAGCTACTGTGATGAAAAGATTTTCCTTTACTTTCCCAGGTTCCATAATCAGGAACACGTGAACTAACAGACAGTAGACACACTAAGAAACAATGCTCACGTATACATGTACGGATGCCCAGAGGTAAAGATTTACATACAAGCCTTTTAAAAATATATTATTCTTATTTATGTGTGTTTGTGCACATGTGTGCGGGTGTCCATGGATTCTAGAAGAGGTCATCAGATCTCCTGGCAGTTGTAAGCCACCCACAGTGCTGAGACCCCTACAACTCCAGCTTGGAACCCAGCCACAGCCTCTTATCCATAGCTTGGAGCCAGGGACATGGCCCGGCAGTTAGTCTCTGGGCATGTCTAAGAGGGAGTTTCCAGAGAGGTTTATCTGAAAGGGGAGGACTCACCTGAATGTAGCCTGTATCATCCCCTGGGCTGGGGTCCAGCACTGAATAAGACAGAAACACCAGCATCCATCTCTCCCTTCTTCCTGACGCTGGTTGAAATGTGACTATTGGCCTCATACTACTGCCATCATGCATTCCCTGCCATGGTGGACTGTAAACACAAGCTGTGACCCAAAACAAACCCTTCCCTTTCTTCCCTTTCTCCTTTTAAGCAAGATTTATTTATTCTTGGTTTACCCATAAGGATAGTTTGCCTCGCATGTATGTCTGAGCACCATGAAGGTGCAGTACTGGTAGCAGCCAGAAGATGGCATTGGTTCCCCCGGAACTAGAGTTTCAAATGGTTTTGAGCCACCTTGTGGGTGCTGGGAATGGAACTCAGGCCCTCAGGAAGAACAAGTGCTCTTAACTGTGTGTGTTGGGGGGGGGGGGCATCTTCCCAGCCTAAACCCTTCCTTTTATCAAACCGCCTTGGCCCAGTCCTTTGTCATAGAAACAAGAACAGTAACACAAATAAACTAAAAGTAACAGCATGTATCTGGTCAAACCCCAAATGTTCAACTAAATAATCATGAATGGTATCTAGAAATCACCAACTATAAGGTGTGTTAGAGTTGCAGAAGGCTGTGGCTTTGGGCCAAGCTCCTGTGCATATGCCCGGGCATAGAAGAGGTCTAAGAAACAAAGAACAAAGACTGTCAAGAAGTGGCTGGCAGGAAGTCAGATTCCTCCAGGATCAGTACCTCTGGAAATCACAATACACAATGCTCATCACCTGTGCTAACAGTTACCAAAATTAGCCAGCCATAAAGCGATGGGAGGCTGAACCAACGGAGCCCATTCAGAGTGAAGCACAGGGCCTCTTCCTGTTGGGAAAACATGGAAAAACGGACAGGCTTATCAGTACGCAAAGGGAAGGGCGCACCACCAGTGCTTGTGGTGCAGGCACTTATATACACCACATACTCCTCTTGCTTTTTTATGACCTTTTTTCCCCTATAGGGAGTGGGGGGAGGATAGAGGTTATAGAGAATTATATGGAAATGAGGAATGACTTGTAGATGGGCACAGAGTGTGCACACGCAGTGACCTGGGTCAAAAGCTGTTGGCCCAAAGAACAGACAAAGGCTTTGTGGAGGATTCTCTGCCCAGCCGAAACAGAGGCACGGGTGTGATAAGAATCTGTGCAGACCGAGTTCAGTCTTCCCTCCCTCCCTCCCTCCCTGAGCTCTCATTCCTCCCGTGTGACATTTGCACATGAAAATGGGAGGTGGCTGTGTTCTTTGTTTGGTGGGGCAGTGGGGGGAGCAGAGGGGCAGTGGGGGGAGCAGAGGGGCAGTCAGCTAGGATAAATGGGAGAACTCTGAAGAAAGCTGACACCCATCCCCTAGAGCAGGGCACAAAGGGGCCTTGTGGGGATTTGAATGAGAAATGGCCCTGTAGTCTCAGGCCTCTGAGGACTATCTGGTGAGGTATAGGAGGTGTGCCTTCCTGGAGGAAGCGTGTCACTGGAGGTGAGCTGTGAGAGTGTCAGGAGACTTCGAAGAGAAGCTACAGACGAATAAGTATGCTTTCTGGAGATGGAAAACTGGTCTTACTCGGCCTACGATGAGTGTGAGCTCTGAGAGGCAAAATCCCAAAAGACTTCATCGCAGGATTGCTTCTCACTGCTGACCTGCCTTATTCCAGAGCCTAAGGATTCCTGGTCTACAGCCCACCCTGCAGAGCAAGTTTCCTGCAGATCAACCTGAAAGTGAACTTTGATGAATTGGTACTCTTTCGACGAATTAATGATTTTTTTTAATAGAATCCCTGATTTGATTCAAATAATCTTAGGGAGGAAGTTTTTGGGAAATGGTTTTATCTGTTTTGCCGGAAAGATGAAATAAAGTTAGAATCAAGCACAGAATGTGCCCACTCCTCATAGAATAGAAAGTAAAGGCTGCATAATAAAGAATACAGTGAGCTTTCACAATTACACTAGAAAGAGAAACAGGCTCGGGACTGTTCATTCTAGGTCAGGTCCAAGGATGAAGGCACAGGTGTGCACTGTGATAAAACGAGGTCATGTGAAACTGTTGCTTTGAACTTATAATGAGTTTACAGAATGAAAAGCTGCTTTGAACGTAATAGCAGCATCCTTCTCTAACTTCCCTTTTGTGTGATATTTTATCTATAAGGTAGTTTTCTAAAGAATTTTTGTATGAGAAGGAATAAGAAGGCCAGAGTTATGGGGCTCCATCCCATCCACCAAATGTGTGTGTGTGTATATATATATATATATGGATATATATATCCATATATATACATATATAGTGTGTGTATCCATCTATATATATGTATGTATATATACACACATATGTAGATGTGTAGAAGTATGCATGAACACTTGTAAAGCTGATAAGACAGGTGTTGGGCCCTATTAGGATGTGCGTATGTGTGCATGGGTTTATGTCTGTGTATCTTGTCTGTGTAAATAATTTTCTTTTTCTTCTTTCCTTTTCTCTTGGCCAGCGAGAGGTCCTTGAGCCAGAGAGAAAGGAGCCCTAACAATTAAGCTCTTTTTCTTTTTAATCCCCTTGCTAACAGAAAGAGTCTATTACCAGAGGCCAGTGGTTTCTGGCCTTAGAACAGTAAGGAGTTATAGACTGAAGAATTGCCAAGGATAAATAAACTTTGGCCTCGACCTGACTCCATACAGTCTCCCTCGGGACACCGGCATGACAGAGAGATTAAAGCTTTGGCCTGCTTACAGTTCACTCTCTCTGCTTCTCACTTTTGTTTGGTTCAGATCTTGCAGCTCCAGTTCTGCCTCCATGACTCCTGGCCATGATAGACTCTTATCCCTTTAGAGCAGTGGTTCTAATATTTAGCCCCTTTAATACGGTTCCTCATGTTATGGTGACCCACCCCCCAACCACAAAATTATTTCTTGGCTACTTCATAACTGTAATTTTGCCGCTGTTACGAATGGTAATGTAGATATGATACGCAAGATACCTGAAGCATGACCCCCAAAGGGGTCACTCACTACCCACAGGTTGAGAACCAGTGTTTTTAGAAGCATTAGCCTAAATAAGGTCTTTCTATTCTATAAGCTTTCCCTTGGTCATTGTGCTTTATCACATCCATAGTAAGATAACTGACACAGACCTGGATTCTGAGGAAGGGTCCAAAGCCCATCAACAGGTCCGGCTCCCGTCTTTGTGGGACCTCATTCTGAACTCCAGCAGACTAGGCTAAAAACCAAAATGCACTCATAGGTGCTAAGCAGTCACCGGGTCAAGGTGTAAACTGTTTATCTGATTAGAGAAATTAATGGCACAAAAGTCCTAAACAGACGAGTTCCAGTTGGAACGATAGTGGCGTTCTCCATCTTAAGCCTTACACAAAAGAGGCGATTCTGTGTTAGACAATCAGACATTTTTGTACTATTCTGTCTCCTCGCCTTGCAGGAGAAGGTATTTCCTTTTCTCCCATTTTCTTCTTTTGGAGACAGGATCTCACATAGCTCAGGTTCACCTCCAGCTCCCTGGGTAGCCAAGGGTGACCTGGAACTACTGATCACCACACCTACCCACTACCATCTCCTGACTGCTGAGATGTCAAATAACACGCCTGGTTTATGTGGCACCGGGAATGGGAGCTAGGGCTCTGTGTACACTAGGCATGCACTCTGGTACACCCCGCAAATGAGACTTTGAGATCAGACGCTCATTCTGTAGCCTAGGATGACCTCAAACTCATGATCCTCTTGTCTGGATCATGAGCAGCTGCTAAGTGGTTTTGAAATAAGCAGTCCATTCTGCATGTTTTTCCCCAATCAGTTCCTTCTCCTTGGCTCTTTAGAACACTTACTCCAATTTACAGAGTCATTGCCCAATTCCAGAACGGAAAATAAAGCCAATTAAGATTGCTAAACAACGTTGCAACTTTGACCTTTGAGAGCGGCATAGAGACGTGTGTGGTTCTTGTCTGGGACTGGCCAGCAGGCCTGGCTGATGCTGCTGGTCACCGTCTGTACCACTATCTGAAGAAAATACTAAATTCTCATTCGAGGTGGCAAGGTGGGGATGCCACGGACCCACTGAATTCCATCTGTTGATTTCCAATGTCCAGATCTTCCTGATTACAAACAAGGGCAGGGCACTCTCCTAGTTAAACCTGTCATCTCTCCACTGCAGCCAAGAAAAATAGAAAGCTAGAATCCTTGCCTGTTCCTCTTGGGCCCTCTTGCCAAAACCTCTCTCTCTCTCTCCTCACTTCCTCACTAGCTTCTAGCCCCAGGAGCCTTTCTCCATGCTTCTGGCTGGCCACCATCGATAGCTCTGGGCAGCTTTGTTTTGGAGAAGGTAATCGCGTATGCTGAGGGGCTCTAAATGCTGTTAATGCTCCTTAGTTGTTCCATGGGGGTGGAAACATAGGGTAGATCACTTGTCCATCTTGCACAAAGCCCCGGGTCTAATACTAAGTACAAAAAAGATCCCTAAACAAACAGAGCATTTTATTTTGCTTCAGATAAAGTACCCCAGAGAAACCAGCCAAAATCACTGTGTCACTCCATCGAGAAAGTAAGCCTTGCTGGCCATGATGGTAAGTTCATCATTTAGGGACATGGTTAGTCACTCTTTCTTGCACATGTGCTGCAGGACCTCAGACTAAGCCTGCCCAGGATTGGACAAGACATTCCTGGTGACTTTGCCTGCATAAATGTGTTTAAGTGTCCCTAATAAAGGCCCCTGGCAAGGAGAGGGGATGAAGAGATGGCTCGTTGGGTATGGTGCTTGCAGAGGACGGGAGTTTGGTCCCCAGCACCCATTCAACAACCTCCTGCAACTCCATTTCCAGGAATCTGATACCTCTGGTCTCCATGGCACTCACCGTGTACACACACACACACACACACACACACACACACACACACACAGGGAGAGAGGACATGATATATCTAACTTGAGGACACTAGCTGTTCTTCCAGAAGACCAGCTTCAATTCCCAGAACCCACTTGGCAGCTCATAACGGTCTGTAACCCTAGTTTCTGGGGATCCTCACATGGACCTACATGCAGGCTAAACACCAATGCACATGAAATAAAAATAAATACTTTTTAAAAATGAAGAGAGGCCTCTCGATTCCTCTGTTTGGAGACACACTGTTTGAGAATTCTATCAGTGACCCTTTACAGTATCAAGTGACACCCTTGTTTTTCTCTCTCCCTTCCTGTTTGTGCTCACTGAGGTGGGCAAGTTGCTGTACACGCATAGCATTCATTAGGTGTAAGATTCATTAGATTGCCACCAAAGTAACCTGCTGAGATGTACATTCCAAAGGTTTTAAGTGACAGGCACAAAAATGGGCCAAGAATGTTGGAAACTGGCATCTGGAGCAAGTTAGTCAACTGAAGTACAGCTGGTAGAGCGCTTACCTAGAGTTCGTGGCCCCGGTCTAATCCCCAGCCCAATACGAACTGTGATCAAAGGACTCAAAGGAGTCCCCAACTTTCCTGTCAAGTGGCAGATGCCCCAAAATAGTTCAGTAGAACCCCAGATTTGCTTAAAAGAACAAACAAAAACAAAAATGAAACCTCTAACCTGACAAGGCCTGTTCTTCGAGTGGCATTGTTGATAGATTATGGTTTTGTCCCTTTAAAACATGGACCACTCACTCTAGGAAGTCAGACTTCACAGTCTGAAGAAATCAAGCCGTACTCCTTCCTGGAGCTAACAGGGCCCCTCTGGGAGGATTGAAGTGCACACAGGCTTCTGCAGGGAAGAAGCAAGCCCAAGCTAAAAGGGGACTAAGCGCATCTCCAGGGAGCTCTGGCTTCAGGCATGGCAGAGTGTGTCCACCTCTGCAGCCCCTGACATGGAGTCATGGTCAGGTTCCCAGAACCCTCTGCTCACTCTCTCTTCTACTGGTGGTTGCTATTGAAGAACCAGCTTACCTCAGTCTTGGGCTTAAAAGCCATCATATAGTAAAGACAAACTAGATTCATTTTTGTTTATGATTAAACGTCCATGTCTCAAGGACCACACTATGCTCCACCTCATAACCTTACTACAGGCTCTGCGCTGCCTGTTCCAGGAATACCAATCATGTCTTTGATTCAAAACGTTGTTTCTAACCATCTTGCAACCCTACCTTTGTTTCAAAAGGTTATATGTCCACCTATGACTGCTTGTGGTTATGACTACCTACGGTTATGACTACCTTGTTATGCCCACCTTGCAACCACATCTTTGATTCAAACGGGACTAACTTGCTATGCATATAACCTAATGCTCCAGTAATCTTGCCTGTTTTGCCTGCCCTATCCCCCGTTTGGAAACCCTCTACCCCCGAGCTGTAAAAGCCCTGTCTTCCTCATATTCAGTGCTGACCTCTTAAACCCTGCCTTAAGGAGACACAGCCCTCACACAAGAATAAAAAAGCTTGCTTTAATTAATTGATTGCTTTAATTGATTTGGCCATGGTGGGTGGTCTTTCCCCTCCCATCTTTGGGATTAACAGCTATGTCTCTCTATTTAACAATAACACCCCAATATTGTTCATCGAAAGAACCCTGGAGGGGAAGGCAAAGCCAATCACTATATGACAACACCCCAAGTGGTTCAAAAGAACCCCAAATTGCTCAAAAGAGACAGAAGGCAAACAGGAAAGCCAAGCCTGGGTGGTCCAGTGAGAGAGACGCCGGTCAAAGGCCCAGTTTTCTTGAGAATCTAAAATGGAGTTGAAACCATCTTCCTCCTTTACCGGGGGGAGGGGGGGGGGTAAAGGCAGCTGAGGCCGGCAGAACTGGGTGAGGAAAAGTGTGGCTGGAGGAAACCACTCCAGCAGCTACTGGGAATTTCCCAGGGTCCTCTGCACCCTGGGGCAGCTCACTGTAAATGGCACCTACCCCCCAAAATATAAATGTATCTTTTGTCCCCTTTTGGTCACTTGACTATCAAACTTGAGGGCCACAGCCTGTGCTGTAAGCCAGGCTCAGCCACCCATGATCAATAAGTGAACAAAAAGAGCCAAATTAATAGTGGGAAAAACAACTGCTAATGATGGCCCATGCTTTTGATCCCAGAACTTGAAGGCAGAGACAGGCAGGTCTCTGTGAAGTCAAGGCCAGCTTGGACTACAAAGCAAATTCCAGGACAGCCAGCGCTGTTACAAAGAGAAACTCTCACAAAAAAAAAAAAAAAAAGTGGGGTGGGGTTCAGGAGAAATGGCTCAGTGATGAAGAACACTGGCTGCCCTTCTAGAGGTCCTGAGTTCAATTCCCATCACCCATATGGTATCTCACAACTGTGTATAATGGCATCTCATGTGCTCTTCTGGCCTGCAGGCATTCATTCAAACTGAGCCCTCATATACAGAAAATGAATAGATAAATCAATCTTTTCTTTAAAACACTGATTTATTTATTATATATAAGTACACTGTAGCTGTCTTCAGACACACCAGAAGAGGGCATCGGATCCCATCACAAATGGTTGTGAGCCACCATGTGGTTGCTGGGAATTGAACTCAGGACCTCTGGAAGAGAAACCACTACTCTTAACCTCTGAGCCATGGCTCCAGCCCCCAAATCTTCTTTAAAATAGTGGAAAAAGAAGCTTTATTCAGTGGCCACAGTAGAAAGAGAGACCCAGAGCAAACTCCTTTAAGTCTGTCCTGGTGGCCCCGAAGTGAGGTTAAAGTTTAAATAAAGTCAGGGATTTGTACATCTAAGCAGTCTGGGTTAGGATACAGCCCAGACCATCGACCCATCGTTGTATGGGCTTCAGTCTCACCCTGCAAGGTTGGCTGGCAAGTTGTTTGAATCCCGTGAGATTTCTCCCTTGGAGTTCAGGTTCTCCTCTGGCTCCCAACATAAGATTTCTAGAGAAATGTCCTTTCAGAATATCTTCCTTTCTGGAGCCCATGTGAAGATACAGGATGTTCAGAGAGTGGAGAGAGCAAGCAGACACTGTAAAGACACGGGAGGCTCAGCGTTTACTCTCCTACAATATTGATTTTAAAAGGTACGAGAGCCACAGGGACTGTGGCTCTGAGACGTTGGGTGCTTGTCTAAGAATTTGAATACAGGGGTTGGGAGATTTAGCTCAGTGGTAGAGCGTTTGCCTAGCAAGCACAAGGCCCTGGGTTTGGCCCTAAGCTCTGGAAGAAAAAAAAAAAGAAAAGACAAGAATTTGAATACAAAGTGCCTGCCCACAATAGCTCATGTGTTGGAAACTTAGTCCCCATCTGGTAAATCCAGTCACCGAGAGGTGACTGCACTCTGAGGGCTCAGAGCACCTTGGCAGTTTCTAGAAAAGATGCCTAATTGGGAGGCGAAGCCAACTTGTAGGAAGGAGGTCACTGAAGGTGCAACCCTGTCCCCAGGTGCCTTCCACACCCCCATGCTTCCCACCCGGCTTCCAGGTTGCAAGGTGAGGTGAGCGGGTTTCTCCCAGTGCCTTGCAGCCTTGGTGTTCTCCTAGCCCAGAGACCTGGAGCCAGTTGACCACCACAGACTGTGATCTCTGAGACCCCGGACCAAATAAACGCTTCGCCTTTTGTTTCCATTCCGGCTTGTTGCAACAATGGAAAAACCTGATTAACACGCAGTGTGAGGCCTTAGTTTTGGTCATTATAAAGAAGGAAGAAACGAAGAAGAGGGAAAGGGAAAGGAAGAAGCGAAGGAAGGGGAAGGGAAGGGAGAGTGGGGAGTAGACAGGAGGGAGGGCTGGCAGGGCAGAGACCATTTGAAACCCATGGACAGAAGTGTTGGAGGAGGGCTCTAGCTGAGAGCACTGGTGGAAGGAAGAAGTATGAGGAAGGTTCTAGAATGGAAGAACCCAGGCCTGATTGCAGATGTTAATCCCACAGGTTCCAGAAGACCGCAGCCCAAAGCACAGCCGGAATAATTAAAGCAAGCTTTTGCTATTCATGTACCGGGGACCGTCTGTCTCTAAGGCAGGGTTCAAGAGATTGCAAGGTGGTCATAACAAGGTGGGCGGAGCAATTGTGGTATTAACGATGTGGTCGTAACAACCTTTTGTAATAGAGGCATGATTGTCTTCCTGGAGCAGGCAGTACAGAACTATTTGTAGTTAAGGTTAAGGGGTGGGGCGTAGCACAATCCTTGAGAGACAGATTTGATCATAAACAGGAGTGAACCCAGTTTGGTTTTTTTTTGTGTGTGTTTTACTATATGATGGCTTTAAAGCCTGAGACTAGACAGGCTGGTTCATCACAGGTTTGGATGCACAGGGAAGTGAACAGAATGGTGGGGACAGATAGCAAAGCCAGAGAGGTGTGCGGCCCTCTGAGCAGGAAGATGCTTTCTACTCGCCTGCTTCAGCCTTCGAGGCGGCCATAGCTGATTCCCTAGCTGGCTACCTCTCCCTGCCATTTCCTTAGCACCAGGAGACATCCAGCACACTGGCAAGCCCAGCAGGACCCCCGAGCTTCTTCTCTTTCTCTCCTTGCCCCTGTGACTCTTTGGTAGCTCCCCACAGTTTGATCTCTGCAAGATCCTCAGACAAAGCTACCCATCCATGCTGGGTAGGGAAGGAAACCCAGATTCCTTTACAGTTAGGCAGCAGTGCAGCGGCACACACTTCCACTTTGTTTGGACATGCTGACCTGCAGGTATCTGGGCTTTCGAGCTTTCAGATGAAGAAAAACCTTGTCCAGTGCTTAGCAAAGAAGCTCTTGTGAACACAGCTCCTGTGAGCCCTGAACCTGCAGGTGACTCTTGTCACACTGTGGATGAAGCTTAGAATCCACATCTCCTGGTTGTCCAAAGGGCACTGCCTACATAGTGGTAAAAGACTGGTGACCGTTCTGACTCTATTCTGCTTCCATTGCCTGGTTTGTTCTGAGTCTGTTCTAGCCTTTCTCACATCCCAAGGACCCCCAAATCCAAGGCCATCCACCATAGCCATCTCATGAGGATGGACGAATTGCCCTCCTCGGGGATTGTGAACTGCTGAACAGTAGCTGTGCCCCATGGAGCTGGCCCTGAGGTCAACATCAGCCTGCCCTCACTCTCACTGGGCTTCATGCTACTTACTGTACATTTTATTCTTTCTTATTGCACATGTGTGTCGGGGACAGGGTACACGTGCGTGGAGGTCAAAGAACTCCCCCATGGGAGTCAGCTCTCTCTTTCTACCAGGTGGGGCATAGGGATCAATGTGGTTTGTGGGATGATGTCATACAGGTGAGGCAGGCAAAAGATAGAATGAGGCCTGTCATTGGTTGAGAAGGAAGGATGGGTGGGAGAAAAGTTTGAGGGAAGAGGAGGAGACTGGAACGGAAAGGACAGGAGACTGGAAGAGACCACAGGGAACATGGAGGCTGACATAGAGATTCCACTCCGTGTATTTACTGGTTGTTATGAATGTTCTTAAGGGATGGATGTGTACAGGCTTTGTATGTTTCAGTGGGCAATTACATCTCATCAATTGGATCAAAGGTTATTGTGTGTGTGTTCTTTCTTGTGGCGATTTGACTTGGGGAGCGTGTGTGGCGGCAGAGACACTGGGCCACCCAGGAGTTGGGATGTGTGTTTCTGGCAAGATATCTAGCAGATATCTTGGGGGGAAAAGAAACCATTAATATAATTTTACAACAGCAGTGGGTTGTCAGGCTTGGTGGCAAGTGCCTTCGCCCGTTGCAAGCCATCCCTCTGGCCCACTCTGCTTGCTTTGTGCCTGTGTTTATTATTTCTTTTTTTTTTTTTTTTTTTGTTCTTTTTTTCGGAGCTGGGGACTGAACCCAGGGCCTTGTGCTTCCTAGGCAAGCGCTCTGCCACTGAGCCAAATCCCCAACCCCGTGTTTATTATTTCTGTGGACAATCCTGATGCTTTCCACAGAGGGCTTAGCATGCGGGCCCCTCTTCTTTCCCCATGTGGACTATACTGAACACATTCCTTTCTTTCCTTGTCATCTGTCCTTGATTGACTCTCAAGGTGACAGGTGGCTGGATCTGGTGTCCTGGGACCCTTACAGTCAGTCCTCCAGCCTAGAAGTCTGAGGACATCCTGAAGGGGGTAAGAGAGGGGGACGAGATGAGCAGATGTGAGCCATTGTCATTGGCCACTGGAAGATTCTGACCACAAACTGAGTGGTTGGTTTCAGAATGGGTGTGCCCATCGGACTCTCCAATGTTCAGGGAAAAAGCCTGCCAGACTGTCACATTTCTCAAACAAATCCTCCTCTTTCTCAACACTCTAGGATGTGCAGTTCTGACCCCTAAGACTCAGGAGAATTGGGGGAGGGAACATGTGCAGGACAAGGGGATGATGTCCTTTGTCCTGTGTGGTGGATGGCAAGGCCAACTTTAGGAGGATTGCAGCCCTAGGAAATAACTGAGGGCTGAGGACTTGAGGGGCAGGAGGAGGAGGAGGAGGAGGAGGAGGAGGAGGAGGAGGAGGAGGAGGAGGAGGAGAAGGGCTGGAGTGGAGGAACCAAACGCATGTGTTCTGTCCAGACAATGGAATATTATGCAGCCTTAAAAACAGCAGGGCATGGCCGAGAGAGAGCATGGAGGCTGGTGTTAAGACTCCACGCTGTACCTTTACAGGTTGTTATGAATGTTCATAAGGGATGGATGTGTACAGAGCTTTGTATGTTTAGGTGGGCAATTATATCTTATCAATTGGGAAAAAAAGGCAGGGCATGATGAGAAAAGGTAACATATAGGCAGAAGGATACAGCAGTCATGAGGGATGACATTGAGCTAAGTATTTTTCTAGTCTCAATTCCATCACAGGTTTTTGTTTGTTTGATTTGTTGGTTGCTTTTGTAGCAATATTTGAATTCCACTTTCTGTGTATTGAAGTAGGAATAACCATCTTTACACTCCAGAAGAATACAACTCATGAGTGGTGGTTTGAATATGCTTGACCCAAGGAGTGGCACTATTAGGAGGTGTGGCCTCGTTGGAGTGGGTGTGGCCTTGTTGGGATAGGTGTGGCCTTGTTGGGGAAGGTGTGGCCTTGTTGGAGTGTGTGTGGCCTTGTTGGGATAGGTGTGGCCTTGTTGGAGTGGGTGTGGCCTTGTTGGGGCAGGCTGGTCTTGGAGTAGGTGTGGTCTTGTTGGACTGGGTGTGGCCTTGTAGGTGTGTCACTGTGAGTTTGGGCTTTAAGACCCTCATCTGCTCTTACTCTTTGTCCTTCTCTGTTCTTGCCCCTTTACTCCTTCCCACCACTTGCCCATGGCCAGTCTCCTTTCCTTTCCTCTACTCTTCTTCTCTCATTAAACCTCTTCACGTGGAAAAAAAAGAGAGACCCTCATTCTAGCTTCCTGAAAACCAGTATTCTGCTAGCAGCCTTCAGATGAAGATGTAGGACTCTCAGTTCCTCAGTTCCACCTGCACCATGCCTGCCTGGATGCTGCCATGCTCCTGCCTTGATGATAATGGACTGAACCGCTGAACCTGTAAGCCAGCCCCAATTAAATGCTGTCCTTATAAGAGTTGCCTTGGTCATGATGTGTGTCCACAGCAATAAAACCCTAACTGAGACAACGTGCTAGTCCTTTGAGGCAGTGACTATAATACGTGGGCTTCCTTTGTAATTCCATTGGCTGGTAGTGCAGTAGCAACTGGACAAATAGTCCATACACTTATTAAATTGACCCATTTAAAAAAATGATTTAAAAAAAAAAGCTTTTTCTTGCTGGGTGTGATGTCCCAATACTCCAGACAGAGACAGAGGTAGACCGTTCTCTGAGTTCAGGGCCAGCCTGGTGTATGGATCAAGTTCCAGGACAGCCAAGGCTACAAAAAAAAAAAAAAAAAAAAAAAATCCTGTCTTGGAAAACAAAACCAAAACAAACGAACAAATAAATTTGTTCTTGGGGGATGGATTTTTGTCACTTGAAATTCTCCGAACACTTTTTTAAAGTTTCATTTCATTTATATACATATACATATGCTTGGATATATACATATACCTGTATATACATTCAAACACACAGACACACACACACACGCATGTGCAGTCTCTGTGTGTGCCCAAGAAGGCCAGAAGTGAGCATCAGATCTCGTGGAGCTGGAGTTACAGGTAGTTGTGAGCCACCTGACGTGGGTGTGCAAACCAACTTGAGTCCTCAGGAAGAGCAACAAGTGCTCTTAAGAGCAGAGTCATCTCTCGAGTCCCTAAGGCATGGCGTCATTTGTTGTTGTTGTAGTTGTTGTTGCGAATGACAAGAGTCAGCAGTGGAAGGAGAGAATAGACTCCTACATGTTGTCCTCTGACTTCCACACTTGAGATGTGGCACGTGTGTGCCTGCACTCACACACACATCATACACACAATAACAATGAATGAAAGAAGAAGAAGAAGAAGGAGGAGGAGGAGGAGGAGGAGGAGGAGGAGGAGGAGAAGAAGAAGAAGAAGAAGAAGGAGGAGGAGGAGGAGGAGGAGGAGGAGGAGGAGGAAGAGGAGGAGGAGGGAGAGGGAGGAGGGAGAGGGAGAGGGAGGGAGAGGGTGATGATGATGATGATGATGATGATGAAGGCATATTTCAGCATTCAAGAGGTAGAGGTAAGGGCTGGAGAGATGGCTCACCGATTAAGCTTACTAACTGCTCTTCCAGAGGTCCTGAGTTCAATTCTCCAGCAACCATCAGTGGCTCACAACCATCTGGAACGAGACCTGGTGCCCTCTTCTAGTGTGTCTGAAGACAGCTACAGTGTACTCAGATAAATAAAAATAAATAAATCTTTTTTTATGAAGAGGAGGTGGAGGTAAGAGAATCAGGAATTCAAGTTCATCCTTGCCAGGCTAGACTGGACTACCTGCTAGTATGTCTGAACAGAAGGAAGTGCACTGTGTACTGTACATCAGGACATCTTGCTAAATAAGCTGATCGGGCACACACACGTAAGCCCGTCTGCACAAGGGAAGGTTACCCGCATGCTTGCCTAGGTAGGGTTCTTCTTCAGTGAAAACAGTGGCTCTTAGCCCTGGCTGGCCTGGAATGAGTCCTCTGTCTCTGGAATGAATCCAACAGCAGTCAGGTCCTCTGAGAGAAAGTGCTAAGGCAGATGACTCAGCCCCGTGGATCATTGAGTAAGTTCATTGTCGGTCCAGCGCTGGCTGATTAATCGCTTATCCACACAAACACAAAATGATCACCGGTGGCCATATCATGCTGAATCCCATCAAAACCACTGGAGAGAAATCAGACCAGGAGCTTGCAACACACTGCCAGATGATGTAACCTCTCACCCGAGAAAGGGACGCTAAACCCAGGAAAAAGGCAGCATCCATCTGCTGCATGAATGGGCACTCAAATCAATCAGGGCTTGATTCAGCACAGCACTCTGTATTTGATTGGCCTTTTGGAACCTTCTTCTGTTAGAACCTATTAGGTACCTTGGCAGCCAGTATGGGAACAGCCCCGGACTGAGTGATAAGGTCAGTCCCTTATCTGGCCAGTTGAAGCCTAAGCGAGGTCAGCTGACTTGTATCAGTTCAGCCTCTGGTTTGGGGAAGCCTCTAGAACCCCTAGAGCTGCTTTCTCCTTCTCTTAACTGTTCTGTAACCTACGTTTCATGGGTGTGGTCTGAGTGTTAGTGATAACTAATGTTTAAGATCGTAACGGGGGCCCAGAGAGAGGGCACAGCCATTAAGAGCTCTGGGTGCTTGCTCTTCCAGAAGACTCAGGCATGGTTCCTTTCTCAGTGACTCACAACTGTCTATAACTCTAGCCCCAGGGGATCCAACACCCCTTTCTGGTCTCTGCAGGCAAAACGCGTATAGACGTAAACACCTGGATGGAGTATAGAGCTGCTGATGGGCGAGGCCAGCCGCCGTTGCCAAGCAAGCTCACAAGAAAGCAAGGAAACAGAGAGGCTGGCCGATTTGTCGTTATTCGATGAATTCTGGCACCGTGGAAAAGCACAGTGTCTGCCTCTGTTAATACCACAGTGGCACACGGCAGCAAACCAAAGCCATCAGTCAAATGCACAGGAATCAGAGGGGCCGAAGAATGGACAAGGTCAATGTGTGAAGACCAGAAGAGTCCCGGAGAGGGATAGTGGTTATTCTGCAGGAATGGGGCTCAAGGGCATTGAGAGTCACATTCAGAAAAGGTAGGAATTATATTTCTCAGGCTATGTGTGTTTTACAGTTGAAAACAGGAGCAAAGGGATGACTTGCGGTCAGGGCTGGTGGCACACAGGTGGGACAGGTGGAAGCAATAAGACTGTGCTGACCTTGGTTGGGGATTTAGCTCAGTGGTAGAGCGCTTGCCTAGCAAGCACAAGGCCCTGGGTTCAGTCCCCAGCTCCGGAAAAAAAAAAAGACTGGGCCGACCAGCGGCTGGACCCTTATCCCAATGCATCACCGAGGGCTGAATAAGGTGTAGGCAGGTGAGCAGGTAGGCTCGGTCTGAACCTGAACTGTGTGTAGAACTCAGGGTGCAGGTTCTAGTCACAGATGGTCTAGCTCACACATCCCAACACAACTATATTCCCTTTCAGTCCCGGGCTGAATCAAGTCTGCCTCCCACTTGCAGAAAACCTCCCAGAGGATGATCAAGACATCTGACAAGTTGGCAGAGAACTGAGAGCCTCCAGGCAGTCAGGCCCTGGGTGCAGGGTTGGGTAACTGGGTGAGGGAGGCTGGCACACATATTCAGCAGGGCTGAGAGGAAGAGATTTGTCCTCCACAGCCTCTCACCACCATCTGAACCCCGTGTGGTCAAAGCAGTCCACTCGCTCTATTTCCAGTCCCGTAAACACAGAACTCAGCATCTACCTCCCAACTTCCGGAGGCCAATTCGGGCATGCAGTGCCTCCTTTCCTTTTTGCAAGGTTTGAGAGTGACCTCAGGCCCTCACATACACAGAGCAAAAACTGGGCCTCAGCACACAGTCAGTTCTAGTCTCTCCCGATGAAAACCAGCCGATTTCAAAACAATACACAGCCACATTTTTGTTTTTGTGTTGGGATCTTGGGGGGGGGGATTTTTTTAGATTTGGGGTTTTTTGTTTGGTTGGTTTTTGTTTTTGTGTCTTTTTTGTTTTTTTTTAAGACAGGGTCTCACTGTGTACCCCTGGCTGTTCTGACACTCTCTCTCTGTAGACCAGGCTATCCTCAGACTCAGAGATGAGCCTCTGCCTCCTGAGTGCTGGGATTAAAGCATGCACCACACACCAGGCAAACAAACTTCCTTTTGTGCACCTATCTTTTTTGTTCTACTTGTGGCCCCTCCTCCTGAAATCTGTTGTTCTGTTTTTGCTTGTTTGTTGACAGGGTCTCTTGTAGCCGGCTCTTGGTCAATAATGACCTTGAACTACTGATCCTCCTGCTCATTTAAACACGTTCTCTCTGTAAGATACATTCCAGCCTCCCTACTCCAAGGAACTCTAGGCAGAGCCTCAGATATTCAGCAGGCCACCTGAAGCAGTCAAAACGCTGAAAAGAAAGTCCCCAGTGTGAGAGCATGACTGTCGCCAGACCAGGGGGACACTGTTTATAGCCAGAGAGCCAAACAAGAGGGCTTGCTGTTTACATTCAGACAGAAGTGGATGAATTGAGGAGCCCACATTTCTATTCATCTTTATGTGTGTGTCCACAAATAACTCACAAATGACGGTTTGTGCGTTATAATTAAACTTCAGCAAATAGGCAACATGAAAAATGCAGAATCCATGAATACTAAAAGAGTCATAGGGCTGGAGAGATGGCTCAGTGGTTAAGAGCACTGACTGCTCTTCCAGAGGTCCTGAGTTCAGTTTCCAGCAACCACATGGTGACTCACAACCATTTGTAGTAGGATCTGATGCCCTCTTCTGGTGTGTCTGAAGACAGCGACGTTGTACTCAAATACATAAAATAAATAAATAAATAAATAAATAAATAAATAAATAAATCGTTTTTTTTTTTTAAAGAATCACAGTGGCTGCTTCTTTCTGAGCTGTTCTCAGTCTCTGCCAGTAAGGTGGATATCTCCTGTCCAGTAATATTAACCTTTGCTAAGATTTATTGGAGACTTGCTGTAGGCTAACAATCTACTACGGACATTTGCAAGACCCTGATCTAGAAGTTAGAGCTCCTCAGTTATCTTAGCATGTCGGGAGACTTCCTACAGCAGGAGCCACTGCGGAAAACCAGGAGCCAGCTTGGTCTCTGTCAGTTTCTTGCCCTGTAGCTGTGACAACAGTTTCTGATAAAAGCAACCTACAAAAAGAAGGGGTTGGTTTTTTTGGTTTTTTGTTTTTTTTTTTCTTTTTTTTCGGAGCTGGGGAAGCGCTCTACCACTGAGCTAAATCCCCAACCCCGTTTGTTTTTAATTACATTATTTTGGTGTGTGTGTGTGGGAAGTGCAGGGGTGAGGAGGAGGGAAAGGGGGAGAGGGGGGGTATGGAGAGGGGAAGGGGAAGGGGAGGAGGAGGGAGAGGGAGAGGGAGAGGGAGAGGGAGAGGGAGAGGGAGAGGGAGAGAGAGAGAGAGAGAGAGAGAGAGAGAGAGAGAGAGAGAACCATGGAAGACTTGCCAGATTTGCTCTGAATGAGTCCTAGGATGGAGCTTTGGGTCATCAGCCTTGGTGAAAAGCATCCTTTTTTTGTACAGCCATCTTGCTGGCCCAAGGAAAGATTTATTCCAGCTTCAGTCTGCCCGTAGAAGCCATCATGGTGGGAAGGCATGCAGCAAGACTGGGAAGCAGCCAATTGCATTGCAAACCACCACGGGGGTGGGGGTGGAGTGGGGAGAGGATTGCAGGTGCCTAGTTGTTTTTCTTCTTGTGGTGTGGGACTTCAGAGGGACACCATGGGTGTTCCAATTGGCACCCACATTTGGTCTGAGTCTTCTCTCCTTAGGTAAATGAGAACTCCTCCCAGACATGGCCAGAGGAATGGCTCTTACATGGTTTAGATTGCATATAGGTTAACAGGCAAGGTTGACCACTGCAGTCGCTTGAAAGATTACATGTTTGTTTTTTTGTTTTTTTGTTTTTTTTTTTTTTTGGAGCTGAGGACCGAACCCAGGGCCTTGCGCTTGCTAGGTAAGCGCTCTACCACTGAGCTAAATCCCCAACCCCTACATGGTTATTTTTAAGTCTCTCCAACACACAATGGAAACTTTTATTTTAAAGAGATAGGCTTACTTTTTGTTTCTGTGTGTCGTGTGATTCTGCATGAGTATATGCATACCACATGCATAAGGGGGCCCTGGGAGGCCAGAGGAGGGCATTGGATTCCCTAGAACTGGAATTAGACATGGTATGAGCTGGCATGTGGAAGCTGGGAACTGAACCCCTGACCCTGCAGGACTGGTGAGTGCTCTTAACAGCTGAAGCATCTCTACAGCCCCCAAATAGTTTCAAACCTAAATTATTTGGCATAACTAAATATTAAGACCTTTTTTATCTATTCGATCTACTATGTCTTCCCACCATGATGGCATTCTGTTCAAATTTTTATCTATTCAAATCTACTATGTCTTCTGTTTCCTAGGTGTCTAGTTGTTATAGTGAAGGCATCATAGTTTCTATCAGTACCACAGAGACTCAAAGGCATTATACACGCATGTGTGTGAGATGTGTGTGTGTGTGTGTGTGTGTGTGTGTGTGTGTGTGTGCAGTATATGTGTGTGACACCAGTAGGACACAGTCATGGACACAACCAAACACCGAATTCTCAGCACAGAGGAGATTTATTACTCCACAGGGGCAAATGGGTTGGATGGGGATGGGCTGCCTGTGGTCTGATAAAGAGAGCAGCAGGAATTTCTGCAGGAGTGGTTTTAAGGAGAAAAGGGGGAAGTCTGCGATAGGATGACTTGGTAAGTCCTGATTGGACATGCTAGCCAGTGTAGCCAATAATGAACTTTGATTGACGGACCTTGGTGTTTTGATAGCCAGACCTCCTCGGAGTTTTAGGCATAAGGAAGTGGCCAAATAAGGGAGTAGGCCTTGGTGGCCAGCTTTAGGAGTGTCCTCTAACAGTTCAGCGAGAGAGAGGGAGGGGGGAAAGGGGTAGACCTACCAGCTTCATGTTTGCAATGCTCAGGCCTGTTACAGAGCCTTCACTCTGACCATGGGCAGAACTGTCAAATGTTCTTGTGGGAACAGACAGTGACCTATGGGGAAACTCCCTGAGGCCAGAATGGGGAGTTCAGCACAGGAGATGTCACCAGCCCAGTGCACTGCCATCAGACTACTGGGTTTCGGGGTTTCCTGAGGGCTAGCGGAGGAGCTTGGGTGTTGGGCAGACGCAGGCCTGGGATGAGGGAGAAGGAAGTAACTGGCACTGTGCTGTCTACACGTACACTTAGTCTCACAGTGAGCCTCGCACATCTGTTTTTCTCTTCGGAGCACTAGGAAGCAGGCTATAACGTTGGGGGGGGGGGTTAAATGATGCTTATCAGGTGTGAGGAAGAATGCTTCCTGGTCTCTCTCAGCACAGGCGCATAGGCAAGAGGGCAATGTGTGGCCAGTGGATCCTTATATTTTTCTAAAGTTCAGACAGGAGACCAAGAGAGGAAGATGGACAAAAGGACACATGAACCATGAGAAAGGATGTAAAACTAATTTTTTCCCCTAGTTTCAACTCTGCCGTTGTTTTCCATAATGAATATGGGGATTCAACTTTCTGGGAATTGAAGTACCAAGTCTCTTCCTTTGGGACATGACTCAGTGGGGTAGCTTTATAATCCTACACACCATGAAGGATTGCACACCACTCCTTACTGTACACATGTGCCGTGTATCCCTGGTCATCCTGGAATTCACTTTGTAGACCAGGCTAACCTTGAATTTGGAGATCCACTTGCCTCTGCTTCCCAAGAACTGGGATTAAAGGTGTGTGCCACAACAGCCATCTCAAAAAAAAAAAAAAAAAAAGTAGGGTTGGGGATTTAGCTCAGTGGTAGAGCGCTTGCCTAGCAAGCGCAAGGCCCTGGGTTCGGTCCTCAGCTCCGGAAAAAAAAACAAACAAAAAACAAAAAAACAAAAAAAAAAAGTATTTTTAAAAGAAATTTATTTTGTTCTGTGGGGTGAGGGATTTTGTAACTTTTTTTTAATCTTTTTTTCTTCTGCCTAAAACTGTATCAATCCATTTACTATAGGCCTGGAAAGATGGTTCAGTGGTTAAGAGTATACACTGCTTCTCCAGAGGACCTGGGTTAGATTCCCAGCACTTATACAGTGATTAACAACCGTCGGTAACTCCAATTCCAGGGGTTCCAATGCTCTCTCCTAGATTTCACGAGCATCAAACATGAATGTGGTAGGTACATAGATATCTAGTTCACCTAAATCTGAACCATTCTCCTCCGTAGACTCCTTCTTGACCAACCCCCTTTCCTCTTCTCCCCACCTTACAAAAACTTTGTCCCCGCCCCACTCCCTACTGTCCAATCACGTATCGCCTTGACATCAACCTATAGAACAGTCACAGACAGGACCAGAAACCATCTAACTCCTAGCTTTCCCAACTCCTGCCTTCATTGGCACCAGTCAATCGCTTTTTTTATTTCTAAGTGACACTTCGGCATGGAAACTTCAGGTCCTTCCTGCCTGGTGTTGTCTTCCTGTAATCCTAGTTACTTATGAGGCTCAGGCAAAGGGGTCAGAGGCTGAAGTCCAAGCTGAGTAACTGACAGAGACGGCTTGTTAAAAGAAGAAAGGGGCTGGGTGCAGCTTAGTGGTAAAGCCTTTGCCTAGCACGCAGGAGGGTCGCGGTTCTAGTACTGTAAAATTAAACAGGAGCTGAAAAGGTGGTTCGGCGGTTGAGAGCACAGCTATTTTTACAGTGGACCAGAATTGGACTCCAAGCACCCACGCGATGGCTCACAATCGTCTGTAACTCCAGTACTAGGGGATTTCACGTCCTCTTATGGCCTCCTTGGACACTGCACACCCGTGGTGCGCAGACATATATGCAGACAAAATACTCATACACATGGGGTGGAGTGGGGGAGCCTAAGTATCTTTTAAAAAGGAAGAAAATCTTTCTCCATGAATTGAAAACGTACAGAAAGCAAAAGAAATAACGACAAAAACAGAAACCCTACAAGAAAATAAAGGAAAGACCATATGTGGATGGTGGCATCTGTCGTGTAATAAAGAAAGGAGAGAGTGCCACCGGCATGCCATCCAGGATCTGAAAAAAAAGGGTAATGAAAAGAGCCGCTTTGCCCAGCG
The DNA here is from genome assembly GCF_021556685.1 of Rattus norvegicus. Taxonomy (NCBI): domain Eukaryota; kingdom Metazoa; phylum Chordata; class Mammalia; order Rodentia; family Muridae; genus Rattus; species Rattus norvegicus. Next base: position 124,861,683 of record NC_141540.1, read on the forward strand.
AGCATCCAAGCCTACGATTAGGGAAAGCCCACGAGGGCGGGGCAGGAGTCCAGTACGCCCATTGGGCCTCCCACTGGCTTATTTGCATGGTCCGAGCGGGGCGGGGCATTGGCTGACGTCACCCGAGGACTGCTTAGGCGGCTGCGGCTCCTTAAGCTCAGAGCAGCAACGCCCGGAGCAGAATTGAGCTGCATCGCCTTCCGGAGCCTCCAGCGCCATGTACGACCCAGAGCGCCGCTGGAGCCTGTCGTTCGCAGGCTGCGGCTTCCTAGGCTTCTACCACATCGGGGCTACGCTATGTCTGAGCGAGCGCGCTCCGCACATCCTCCGCGAAGCGCGCACTTTCTTCGGCTGCTCGGCCGGTGCACTGCACGCGGTCACCTTCGTGTGCAGTCTCCCTCTCGGTGCGTCCACGGCCACTACCCAAACACCGCGTGCGGGGAGGGGCGCTCCACTTGGGGAATCGGTAACACTTTCCGGGGTGCCCAAAGAAACCTGTCCAGAGAGCTCTCGCCCTTCCCAGTGTCGTTGGGCACCCATCTGGAGACCCGGGGCCTGTCACCTGGCGTGGAATTTCCCTGGGCCCGCGGGAGCAGACGCATTCTGCACAGGAGACTCTTGAGCATCTTTTTCCCGGCCCACTCCAGCGCTCTGGTTTGAAATGGGTCCCCAACTCGGGTCCTGCCAGCTGGGTCGTCCCAGAACAGCAAAGAACGACTCAGGTTTGTTGGGTTCTCTGGTCCCTGAGCCGCAAAAGGTTTGTCCTGTGTGGCTCTGGCTAGAGACCCATAGTGGGTGCCGCCAGAGGGGCAGAAGGCACCCAGACTAGGACATCCTTGGTGGCAGTCCAACCCTCCGGTCGCCTTTAGAGGTGGCTGCTGGGGGCGGGGTGCATGGGTTAGAGAAGTATTCGGAACACTCCCTAGAAGCTGGAATGGGTTCCCAGACAGGTTCAGTTCCACCCTCTCCTGTCTTCACTAGCCTGGGCAAGCGGCCCTTCCCAGATCGATGTCACTGGCAGTGACATTCTGGGCATTTGAATCTTGGCCTAATTAAACATTTGCCCATGCACCCATGAGCGATAGGAGACGAATTTACGCTCCTCTCCCTCTAAACTACTAGGATGTGATGCCCTCGCCAGAGTCATAGCTGGATGCTTTTGAGGTTGTGGGCAGGGCTTGGCTACGTGCCCACGGGAGAGGTCTCGAGGCTGCATGATAATGTCCCGCATCAACCCTCATTGATCTGGGCCTCTTTAACACTTTACTCTTTGCTCTGCTGGCCAGAGCCAGCAGGCAGAGACTTTGGCAGGCAGGGAAAGCCCCTGCTGTTGGGCGGAGCTCTGCCATTGGACAGGATCAGTGAGCAGACCCTGAGCTGATGCGACTCTGGGATTAGAGGACAAGCAAATCTGGCTGCGTGCCTGCTTGTCTGTCTTCCCCAGTGAGGGAGGGAGACGGGGAGTAAAGGGCAGTAAGAGTGGCCTCTGGGAAGACTACATCAGCCCAGTGGCCATGACACACCCTGGGCTTCAGCACTAAAGGCAGTTCCTTTATGGGGGCTCTGAGTCCCAACAGGGATGGATTATTGGGACAAGGTTTAAATGCATCGGGTCCCAGGAATCTTAAACACACCCACTTTTGTATAGAGCTGTGGTTCTCAACCTGTGGGTCACGACCTCTCTGGGGGGTCTAATGACCCTTTCACAGGGGTCGCCTAAGACCATTGGAAAAACAGATATTTACATCATGATTCATAACAGCAAAATCACATTATGAAGTATTGAGGAAAATAATTTTATGTTTGGGGTGGGGGGAGACCACAACATAGGGGGGGACCACAACATGAGGGACTGTATTAAAGAGTTGCAGCACTAGGAAGATTGAAAACCACTGATAAAGAGGGTGTTTGTAACTGCAGCCTGGGGCTGTCCTGTCAGATCACAGAGAGGGCAGAATGACAGATTATCTCTGGTGGGAGCTGTGTAAGGTGCACTGCCCAGGGCTTGGAGCAGGCACAGGTGTTTGGGGCATCGGGGTGGCTGGACTCGGCAGAGCAGGCAGATGCAATCGGCCGCCATGAGTTCATCCTCAGGCAAGGCTCAGCAATGGGTAGGGTTTGCTGGGAGTCAGAGTTGGATCAGGACAGGGTGGGATACGCCTGTCCTTCTGGAACTCTGATTCATGTTGTTTAGGCCAGGGCAGAGTGGGTGGGCCAGAGGGACGTGGTGTGAAGAATGAGGGCAGATGGGCTGTGGGTATGCCGTGTACCTACCTACTGGGCAATCTGGGAAGTCTGGGCTCAGAGGCTTACACGGAGACTAGTCACTCAGCAGCCTTTTCTGGGTTGAGCATTTTATAGATGTTATTTTACTCAATCCTTCCTGTCTCCAAAAGTGAATACATTTCTGCTCTCCTTGAAAGAGGCAGTCTAGTGGCTGGAGAGATGGCTCAGTGATTAAGATCGCTTACTGCTCTTGCAGAGGACCCAAGTACAGTTCCCAGTACCTGCTCGGCAGCTTGCTGACCACCTATATTCTAGGTCCTGGGAATGTGATGCTCTCTTCTGACCTCCATGCACACATGTGGTGCACATAAGCTTATACACACATATGCACTTAAATAATCTTTTTTAAAAAAAAAATTAAAGTCATTCTGAGGTATAGGCAGATGGCTGCGTGCTTTCCTCTGTAAGGGGCAGAGGTCAGATTAACATTTAGGTCCAGGCCTGCGTTATTTTTTCTTCTGTACCCTCTGATGTTGAATCCATTTGTGCCAAGGCTGGAGTGCTGACGTGTTGGTGGCTTGTGGCTTTATGGACATGCAAGTGGAGTTCTCATGGGCAAGGGCCACTGGAAGGCCTACCCCAGCACCATCTAAGGAATATACACCACATACCATACAGGCTTTTATATTTTTTTTAGTTGCTCCATTGTCAGACAAGGGTGAAATTGATTTTTTTGAGTCATGCCCAGAATATCTTTGTAATGACTGTAATTACTGTTAATGAGATAATGTCACCTAGGCTGTCACCTATAGCCACCTCAAATGTACCCAATCATGACGGGAACACAGGATGTGCTTTATGGTGTCTTAATTGGGACCAGCCACAGTTCAAGAGTTCCGTGTGGTTTCTGTTCTCCATTGTGGAGAATCCTGTTCTACGTGTTCGTCCTCTGTCCCCAGATCACATCATGGAGATCCTCATGGACCTCGTGCGGAAAGCCAGGAGCCGCAACATCGGCACCCTCCACCCGTTCTTCAACATTAACAAGTGCGTCAGAGACGGCCTTCAGGAGACCCTCCCAGACAACGTCCACCAGATCATTTCTGGCAAGGTTTACATCTCACTCACCAGAGTGTCCGATGGGGAGAACGTGCTGGTGTCTGAGTTCCATTCCAAAGACGAAGTGGTGGATGTAAGCGTTTTGCCTCTCTGGGTGTGGTCGATGGAGCAGCAGCACAGGCTACCATTGTCTCTGTGGACTGGGGCCATGGGAATACTATGCTTTCAGGGACTTTGTGCGTTCACCTAGAAGCCTTACTATGTCAGGACTCTTAATTCTCTTACTTTTTCCAGTGCTGGGATGGGAGATGGAGCCTTGGTCATATCAGGCAGGTGCTTGACTGTGCGGCTACACCCTACCACAAGTTTTTTTTTTTTTCTTTCTTTAAGACTCAGAGAACTGGTTCTGGGTGTGCCCCACACCTCAGCATATGCATGGTATGCAGTAAGGTTGGCTTTTTGAATAAAGCTTCTCTAGGGTGGAACCATTCTTACTTGCTTCTATTGCCAGATCTAGCACAGAGAAGATCATTTTTGTTATATCAAAATGCCACATTTGGCCCTTTTTATTATATATATGTGTGTATATATATGTGTGTGTGTGTATGTGTGTGTGTGTGTGTGTGTATATATATATATATATATATATATATATATATATATATATATATGCTCAAGTGTCCAGCAGAATGCCTGGTCCTCCATTCGAAATTCTAGGAGCTTCTGAATTACCAACACCGATCTGTTCTCAGTAGACAGTGTGCTCTCCAGAACAGTGATTCTCAAAAAGTGTGGCCTAGGGAACCACGGTTCTATATGACCTCTAACTGGCTTCAGGAGAGCTCTGAGGGAGAGCCCGGGTTCGTGCTTCCTGTAGCATCTGGGTGAGATGTATGATTCCAGCCCCCTATGCCACCAAGTCAACAGTGTGGTCCTCCTTGGGGGTCAAGGACAGAAGATTGAACTGTGTGAATGGTATAGTTAAGAAGCTGGCATTGTGGCTAAGACCTAAGAACCTCAAAGACAAGCATGAATGTCATTCATTCACCCAGGTATTAAAAAAACAAACAAACAGGGGTTGGGGATTTAGCTCAGTGGTAGAGCGCTTGCCTAGCAAGCACAAGGCCCTGGGTTCGGTCCCCAGCTCCGAAAAAAAGAAAAACAAACAAACAAACAAACAAACAAACAAACAAACCTGCTATTACCCGGGAGGCAGAGGATGGTGGGTCTCTGTGAGTTCGATGCCAGCCTGGTCTACAGAGGGAGTTCCAGGATAAGGAGAAATCCTATCTGGGAAAACCCAAAACAACCAAACAACAGCAAAGACCCTACTGTGTGCAGAGAGCATTTTGCTTGCACTGCTCACTTGGGGAAGTATAGAAGGGCACAGAGAGGCGCTGTGTCCTGAGAGTGTCTACTCTTTTTTTCTCACAGGCCCTGGTGTGCTCCTGCTTCATTCCTCTCTTCTCTGGCCTAATCCCTCCTTCCTTCCGAGGTGAGGTAAGCGCTGGGGGATGGTCGGGCAGCTGAGCGTTTGAGGCCGCCATTTGTAGTGAGCTAGACTCTGGCTCCCATGACTGTACCGAACCGGAGAGATGGGATCTTCAGTCTTGAGGACAGAAGCCATACCTAGGCATTCCTGGCAGACTGATCCACAGACTTACACCCCCAGGAGTTCCTCCACCTCCTGTCCACTGTCTGTCGGATACACTGGCCTGGCTCCCTTAATCTGCTCTTGAGTGCCCTAGGGAAGCTCCTGGTGGCCTAGTTAAAGTAGAAGAGGCTTAGGAATTAAACTACTCTTGTTAGGTAGTTGCTTTCCGTGGAAATATGGGCTAACTGTCTATATCTTTTTTAATCTTTTAGACAGGGCCTTACTTTGTAACTTTGTAACAATGTAACGTTGGCTAGAATTCTCTAGGTAGACCAGGCTGGCCTTAAAATCACAAGAGTTTGCCTCTGCTTGACTCTGTCGCCTAAGTACTAAGACTAAAAGACAAGTGTCATCACACCCAACAGTGAAACAATCTACGTTTTCTTTTGTTGTTGTTGTTGTTGTTTTAAGTTTCTTGAGGAAACTTATATACCTGAGTATATATACAATGTGTATGTATAGCCCAGAGCTGGGCTGCTAGGGACCCTGGCAATTAAGCAAATCTTTGATCTTGATACTTGATCCCCAGTCTTCTTGTGACATAATGTAGGCATGTGATCTTTCCAGAATTGAGTGGAAGGGGCCCAGGAGCATTATGGTGATGTCCCTACAGTCCCTAAAATGCACTCCTGGATGATCCTGTAAACAAGAGAGTCAAGAGTTCAAGGCCAGCCTTAGCTACATAAGACTCTGTCATGACACAGTGACTTCCATAGGTAATCCCAGCAATTAGGGACTGAGACTGGAGGGTCATGAGTTCAAGGCCAGCCTGTAACCCCTTCTCCCCAAAAGAAAAGTATTACAGGAAAACAGACTCAATTAAATACCTTGTCCTAGATCTCCAAAGGGAGTTTGGTTTTGAACCTATGGTCATGTGTCTCCTTGGTGCAGGGTTCATATCACATACTGTCCCCAGTACATATAACACCCTTAGTTTATATGGTCCTTTTATGCACATGATAGGGACTCACCTATGGGTGTCCACCCCACATTAGGCCTTGAGAAGCACACCATGGGGTGGACTCTCACCTCCATGTGTCTCTTTGCCAGGCACTTTTACATGGTGGGCATCCCTTGCAAGAGTACAGAGCAACCTTGAAAGTCAGAAAGACGCTCCTGCAAGAGTGGTTCCCAGACCACCATACTGGCTGCAGTGTCTTGTGAGGCACTTAAGCCCAGTACCCTCCCTTTCCCCTTCCTTACAGCGGTACGTGGATGGAGGAGTGAGTGACAACGTCCCTGTGCTGGACGCCAAAACCACCATCACGGTGTCCCCTTTCTATGGTGAGCATGACATCTGTCCCAAAGTGAAGTCCACCAACTTCCTCCAGGTGAATATCACCAACCTCAGTCTTCGTCTCTGCACTGGGAACCTTCATCTTCTGACCAGAGCACTCTTCCCATCTGATGTGAAGGTGAGCCGGGTGCTGGGGTGCCACTCTCTGCCCCCCCAAATAGCTGGGGACACCAGTTAGTCCCTCCATGAGCAGACAGAAATAGATTATGCCATGATGGTGACTCAAAAAGGTTGCTGTCTTAAAGCTGGGGGATCATATATCCCCCACCCCCACCCCTCACCCCCGGTCATAGGCTCTGCCAGGGATCACATGTACAGACCCTGAGTTCAGACTCTTCTTCCAGGAATTCAGGGCTAAGAAGTCAGGGGTAGTGGATGGTGTCTAAGGTTCTTTTCCTGTTGTTATTTTTTTTTTAAATCCTGATGAGGGGAAGTTTTCTGGAAAAAAAATTTATTCAGGCTCACAGTTCAAGGTGCAGTCCACGATGGCAGGGACGGCAGGGAAGTCAGCCGTCTGGGGCTTGTAGCAGTTGGTCGCATGGAATCCACAATCAGGAAGCAGGGTGTAATGAATGTGTGATGCAGCCCAGCTTCCTTTCTCAAGCAGCAAAATCCCAGATCCCAGCCAGGGAGTGGAGCCACTCCCAGTGGGTGGGTCTTCCTGCCCCAATTAACACAATCACAGTAAACTCCCACAGGGATGCTTAGAGGCCATCTCCTAAGGGAGTCTAGACTGTGCCTAGTCAACAGTTGACCCTACCCATAGAAGGGTACGTAGGGCGGTACATACCTGTCTTCCAGCACCTGGGAGACTGAGGCAGGGGGATGGAGAGCTCGAGTTGAGTCTGGGTGTCCTAGAAACAAAAAAATTGAGGTCTGGAGAGATGGCTCAGCGGTTAAGAGCACCGGCTAGTCTCTGAGGGGTCCAGACTTCAATTCCCAGCAACCACATGGCAGTTCACAATAATACCAGGCTCTGAGGCCCTCTTCTGGCATGCCAGCGTACAAGTAGGTAGAGCACTCATATATAAAATAAGGTTTAAAAAGAGGTTTTAAAAAAATGTACTAGCAAGATGGCTTGGAGGTGAAGATCCTTCTCTGTTCTCATAGAGGGCCTGAATTTGATTCCTAATACCCACAACGGGCACACAACTGCCTGTAACACAATGCCTGTGGCTTCTGTGAGCACCTGTATACACATGAACATACCTATATGTGCTGAGTAGCGGTGGCACAGGTTTTTAATCCCAGCATTAGGGAGGCAGAGACAGGCGGATCTCTGTGAGTTTGAGGCCAGCCTGGCCTACAGAGCTAGTTCCAAGGACAGCCAGGGCTACACAGAGAAACCCTGTCCCAACCAACCCCCCCCAAAAGAAAATATTTGTATCAAAAAATAAATAAAAATCTTAAAAACACACCCACAAACAGGTGTTGTGCTGCATTCCTTTAATCCCAGCTCTCAGGAGACAGAAGTGAATAGATGTTTGTGAGTTTAAACTGGGGCTACAGAAAGAGACCCTGCCTCAAAAATAAAAACAAACAGAGAAAAAAAACAACAACAACAACAAAAAAAACCCAAACCCATGGACCCAATAAAATGGCAGTGTTTAACGGTGCTGACTACCAAGCATGAGGACCAAGTTCATTCTTGGGAATCCACAGATCAAGAGAAAGTAACAATTTCCTGTAAATTGTCCTCTGATTTCCATGTGCACATGTGGATGGGCGCACGCGCGCCCGTGCACACATTAAATATTTTGAAATGAAACAGGAGCAAGGTGCAAGATGTTTGGATTTTCTTTTTTGTGGTATTGAGGATGGAGGCCAGGGCCTCACATATGCCAGGCAAAGGCTGAGCACTGAGCCACGCCCCCAACCCTCACTGGTGGATTATGGGTAAGGCCTCACAGCTGAGCCACACCTCCATGTCTTCACTGGTGGGTTCTGGGCAAGCGTTACACTGATGAGCCCTGCTCCTGGTTCAGAACTCTTTTCACTTTGGTTCCTATCATGATTCTGATTTGCACTGTGGCAAGGAGTCACCACAGTCCCTTTTCTGATGGGCGTTTTAGTGCAGCAACCGTGTCTCCACTAGTCTTTTGAGAGAACCTGGCTGCCTGTACCCAATTTGCTCACCAATCATAATGCCCAATGGTGATCGTCCAAGGACATGTTGGCTACAGTGATAAGGCTTAGCCCCAGGCCGAGGCCACATGGAGCACTGCTCCTGCTGACAGAATAGAGAGAAGACATTGGAGCTGAGACCTGGGGAAGCACAGAGTTAGGTGAACCCCCTCACAGCGCCTCCAAGCCTTGGATGTCCTAGGTTCTCAGAGGATGTGGCAGTCACAGCCCAGTGGTTCACCTGCCTGATTTGCTCGCAGGTGATGGGAGAGCTGTGCTTTCAAGGGTACCTGGACGCCTTCCGGTTCCTGGAAGAGAACGGTAGGTCCTGGCTGGGGATTACTGCAGAATCGCTCTGTTCTGTCATCCAGGCTCATGGCCTTCCCAGAGCCTTACTTTACCAGCTTCTTAGGCCCTGTGGGATGGGGAAACTTTGCCCATGTTACAGATGGCTGGGGAGGAGAGGTCAGCAGGACAGGGGCAGCCATCGTGATACAGAGCTGGGATTTGAACCTGGGAAGCCTGATGGCACTGTGTGGCCCCTCCTCTGCAGGCAGCTTGTTTCCTTTTCTTTGAGCTGTTTTGTGAGCCCTTAGCATATAATGGACTGTTTGACAGAGTTCAGGGACAGTTTCCAGATGAGGGTGTTAAAATCTGCTCCCTAGCCAAATGTAGGTTCTGTGCACTGGACGAACGAGGCTTCTTCCTAGCAGGCCCTTCCCCCTGAGTCATCCAAGCTTACCTGGGCAACCAGGTCGGGCTGTGTATATGTAGTCACACAGTGGGATGGCATTTTGACATTATGACTGTCTCAGTTTACACAGGCATGTCCTATAATCACACAGTGAGGAAAGCCACCCCTTCTTAAAGCATGCCCATGCCATAAACCAGGCCTGGTAGCATGGGCCTGTCATCTCAGCTGCTTGGGAGGCTGAGGCAGGAGGATTGCAGTTCAAGGTCTAACTGAAAACCAGCCAGCCTGGGCTCCTTAGTGGTTTGTATGTGTCTGGGCTACTTAGTGAGACTCTGTGTGTGTGTGTGTATGAATGTATGTATGTATGTATGTATGTATGTATGTGTGTCTATGTCTATATATGTATGTATGTGTGTTCTATGTATATGTGTATGTGTATTAAATATGTGTGTATGTGTGTATTACATGTGTGTATATGAATGTGTGTATATATATTATATATATATGTATATATATAGCTATAATACATGACTAGGACTATAGCTCAGTGCTAGTGCGCATGCCTAGTATATAGAAGGTGCTGGGTTCAGTTGTCAGACCCATTAGGAAAAGAAAGGAAGAGAAAGAAAAGAAGCAAAAAGGAAGAAAAAAAGGGATTGGTAGAACATTTGCCCAGCATGTGTGGCCTAGAAGCACATTCATGGAGACAGAGGAGAAAATACTTTTGTAAGGACAGATGTGTATTCATTACAGAGAGCATTCCCGTATGCTGAACCGGGTCACCACAGGGCCATGACAAGAGCCTCTGCAGCCATATTGCCAGCCTGAGCTGTATAGTGACCGTGGCTCAAAGGAAAGAAACAGCACAGGAGAGGAAGAAAGACAGAGTCAAAGAGAGAAGGACAGACGGGGACTCTGCGATAGCCATGTCACAGAGAGTTTTATCTTGGACACCAGAGCTAGCTCTGCCAAGTAATGACTGTGTGACTTTGAACAAGCGTCTGTGCTTGTGATTCCTCAGCTGACAGTTGTCTAGTGCTGCGAAGAGATACCATGACCGTCGCAAGTCTCATAAAGGAAAACATTTAATTTCCTTCAGAAAACATTCCATTTTTCTGAACTGGCTTACAGTTCACAGGTTTAATCCATTATATCGCGGCAGGAAGCATGGCCATTGCCCAGGCAGACATGGTGCAGGAGATGGAGCTGAGAGTTCTACATCTTGCAAACAGCAAGGAGAGACTGTGTTGCATTGGGTGTTGCACGTTGCTTGAGCATATAAGACCTCAAAGCCCTCCGCTACTTCACATAACAAGGCCACACCCACTCCAACGAGGCCACACCCACTCCAACCAGGCCACACCCACTCCAACGAGGCCACACCTAGGAATCAAATACCTGAGCCTATGGGGCCATTCCTAGAACTGATGGTTGTAGTAGTTGTTGAATGGCTTCTGCTGTTGTTCAGGGCCTGGAATTTGCGCTCATGCTGTGAGAGAAGAATTGTTTGCTCACTGTAGTATTTTACTTTAAAGCTTATGAACAGTTGCAGAGAGAAACCCACACAGCTAGAGAGTGAGCTAGCGAACCCGCCAGGAGCCGCAAACCACACTCCCATCTGCCGGACTGCAAACACCGCACTGTTCTGCTGAGGAATCACAACCGCAGATGCTTGTTCAAAGTCACGCGGCCATTACTTGACAGAGCCAGCTCTGGTGTTCAAGATGGACCCCTTAACCCACAGCCTGCATGGGGTTGCAGCAAGTGTGAAGTTGCTGGATTGTTTCGCCTTCCCTGCTGTCAGGGGCAGAATGGGGCCGGTAGATGACGACTATCTCCCCCTCTATGTTTCCTTCCATGAGTATCTCCGTGTTCTCTCTCTAGGCATCTGTAATGGGCCACAGCGCAGCCTGAGTCTGTCCTTGGAGAAGGAAATGGCGCCAGAAACCATGATACCCTGCTTGGAAAATGGCCACCTTGTAGCAGGGAACAAGGTGCCAGTAAGCTGTGTATGCCTTACAGCTGTGCCGTCGGATGAGAGCATCTGGGAGATGCTGTCCCCCAAGCTCAGCACAGGTACTGCTATTCTGGGGCAGGATGAGACGAGGGCATGCCAGCCGGTGCAAGGGAGTGGGCTGCCTGCTGTTTGTGAGGAGGAAAGATACCACTTGTCCCACAAGAATTCTCTGGGTTAGGAGGACAGGCTGTGGGGATATCTCCAGCTACTGCACAAGATGGCCACTGCTACCTTCTGAGACCCCCCCCCCCTTTCCTGTCCTTAGAGAGCATGATCAGGAGAAAGTTGATGTAGGTGACTCCAGTGCTACCCACACAGGCCCCAGCCCAGCAGTCAGACCCGGGCCTACCCTGCCAAACTTCTCCCTATTGCCTCCAGCTCAGTTAAGAGCCGGGGATATGAGGGAGGACCTGGGGTCCAGCCTCAGTCTCCCAAGTCTTCCTTCAGAATGCCTTTGGGGTCACTGTTGTCTTCTTGTCCATCTGTTGCTCCTTGTCCGTCTGTCTCTCCTTAGCTCCCTCGTCCTTCAGCCGTAGTTTTAAACCTCCATGTGATGCATTTTATCTCATTGGCTGTCCAGTCGATCCTGAATGTTCTAAATGTTCGTGTCCCTCACAATTCCTGCGCTGACAGCAGAACGTAAGGCTGTCCTTAAGGGGTGAAGCCAGGGATCCAAGGCAAGCCTTAGCTACAGAGTGAATTCTGAGTCAGCCTGGGCTACATGGCATCCTATCTCAAACAAAAATAATTCTCATACTGAGATCTGAGCCCCTCAAGGGGATGGTGTTGGAAGGCAAGCATTGGAACAACTCCTGAGGGCAAGGCCTTCCAAGTGAGCTTGGAAATTGCCATAAAGAAATCCAACCCCGCCAGGTGGTGGTGGCATACACCTTTAGTCCCAGTGCCTGGGAGGTAGAGGCAGGCGGATCTCTGAGTTCCAAGGCCAGCCTGCCCTACAAAATGAGTTCCAGGACAGCTAGAGCTACATAGAGAAACCCTGTCTTGAAAAAGAAAAAAAACAAAACAAAACAAAACAAAAAAAAACAGCAGGTCAGTGATAGCCTCCAGTCCTTTAGCAATCCGTGTCCTGGACCTCCACCAGACACCAGAGACTGTTGGCACCTTAACACATGGCTTTCCAGCCTCCAAATGTGTGAGGAGGCCGTGTTTGTTGTTTACAGAAGTGGCCTGGTAATGGTGTGACAGTGGTGTGATCCACCAAGTCAGACAGTCTTGTCCGAAAACCAGCTTCCTGCTTGGCCCAGGACTGGTTCAGCCATGAATGAAACCCAGTGTCTGCCCTCCAGGCAGTAGCTGTTCAAAGGAAAGTATTAGGAGGTCATCAGTGGAAGAGGGAGTCAGCTGAGGGGTGGGGTCAGGGGGAGCCGTGTGCTCCCTCAAACTTATCTGGAAACACTGAAGAGTCATAGACCTAAATATGTGCCAGTAGTGGGGAGGGGAATGGGGTAGAAAGAGGAAGTCTCGGGGCTGGGGATTTAGCTCAGTGGTAGAGCGCTTACCTAGGAAGCGCAAGGCCCTGGGTTCGGTCCCCAGCTCCGGAAAAAAAGAACCAAAAAAAAAAAAAAAAAAAAAAAGAAAGAAAGAGGGAGTCTCACTGTGTAGCCCTCATCGGCCACAAACTTGAAATCCTCCTGCTTCAGCTTCTCAAGTGCTGGGATTAGAACCACCACGCCTGGCTTGAGTCCGACCTAATCACCCTCGCTGTGAGAGAAACAGCTCACAAGCTCCAGCTTGTTCCATCAGAGCAGCTGCTGGCCCTTTGGCTTGCTTCAGGCTTCCTATATTTCAAAGCCCATCCGAGCCCCATCAGAGGGGCTTGAATCCTGGCGTTCTCAGGAGCCATTCAGACTTATAGTTCCAAATTGCCTTTTTCTTTTAGCTCTGACTGAAGCGATTAAAGACAGGGGGGGCTACCTGAACAAAGTCTGCAACCTCCTGCCCATTAGGATCCTGTCCTACATCTTGCTGCCCTGCACTCTGCCCGTGGAGTCGGCCATCGCTGCAGTCCACAGGTGAGCGTCGAGGCACGTGTGAAAGTCAGTGAGCTGATAGTGTCTTCTGCCCAGGCTGGCTGTATGTCACATGACTGGACCCCAGCGAGAGGCCGTCCTTCCTTGAGCCATGGCTGTCCACAACATGGTATACGCTCCGAAGTCTTCTGGAGATCTGTAGAGATAGTTATGGCTTTAAACTAGCATCTGGTCCCAGCCACTCATGATCTTCTGGGGAAACTAAGAGGTAGAAGCCACCACTCTGTAGCTACCAAGCTGGTGAATTAGAAGGCCAGGCCTAGAGACAAGTCCTTGCTATCTATCCATTGGGCCTGTGTTTAGAATCACAGTACTTAGCTGAGAGGCCCATTCTCCTCTGGCCATGGTTGCATGATTTGAGTTAGAGTCAGTAGTGAGGTGGTCCTGGGACTTGGTAACAGGCTCCCTCTCAAACAGCACAGCAGAGCAGCAGCTTGGTTTAGTGTGAAATTAAAAACAATCCATGCTATCGCCAGCTACTCTCTAGTTGCCCTTTCCCCTCCCTCACTGGGAGCTGCAATCCCAGGTCTTCCCTGTTTCCCCAGAGGTTCCCAGCCATCCGTCCCTGTAACCCAGTAAAATCAAAACTCCAGAGGCTTGTAAATTATCAGTCAGATTTATAACAGCAAATTCTCATCCCACAAAAGGCCCACACAAAGAACTCAAAACTCAATTGTTACTGATGCAAGCTGCCCTATATTATTCTATTCTCTTCTATGATAGTCATAGCTACCTGTGGCTATTTCAAGCCACGACGATCCGGTTCATCTTCTTCCTCCATCTTCCTCTGTCTTTCTCCCTGTCTGTCCTCTGTCCTCTCTCTGAAACTCTTAGCCCCATCTTCCTTTTTCATTGCCCAATCACAGGACCCTAGCCTTTTATTTCACTTGACCTCACCTGCATACAGACAGCAATCTACAGTTTAGTCATCAGAACAGCAGGTTCAACATCTGGCTGCATCCCTTCCACTGCTGTGTGGCCCTGGACTAATGAAGGTGCCTCTCTGGGCTTCAGCTTTCCTTTGAAGAAACAGAAGACTGCCTGGGAGGTCCTGGGTGTGGAGTACTGTGATCACGTGTCCAGTTAGCAGGGGCGCTGGGAATTTGTTTTCAGGTTGATTTCCCTTGTTGGAAACTTCTCAGGGTTTGGTTTTGTGGTTGCTACTTTGGAATTCTGGGTATTTGCACGGGCTTACCAGTTAAGCAAGGTCAAACAGGTAAAAATCTCAGAAATGTTTTGAGCATCATGCGGTCGCTCAGAATGCTTCAGATCTTTAACACTGGGTGTGGTGGCTCCCACCTTCGGCCCCAGCACAGGAGGCTGAGGCAGAAGGATCAGGAATTCAAAACTATCCTGGGCCACAGAGTTAGTCAAGGCCAGCTCGGGCTTTGTATAGAGACCCTGTCTCATAACCAAAATGTGTCTGGGGATGTAACTCAATGGTTGAGTGGATAGTTAGCATGGTTCAATCCCCATGCTGCCATTAGGAAGGAGGAGGAGGGAGGGAAGGAAAGAGGAAGGGAGAGGGGAAAAGTGGGGAGAGGAGGGAGGGGAAGAGAGAGTGGGACAGAGGGAAGAAGAGCGAGGGGGAGAAGGGGAAAGACAGGGAGAGAGGGGAAGAGGGAGGGAGCGGAAGAGAGAGGAAGGGAGAGAAAAAGGGGAGAGAGGAAGGGGGAGGGGACGGAGAGAGACAGGAAAGGTGAGAGAGAGAAGGGGGGAGAGGGGGGAGGGGGGGAGGAGGGGAGAGAAGGAAAGAAGGGTATGATATCTAGAGGTTCTGGATGTGTCATTTGCTCTGGACCTCTCCTGATGTCCTTACCCTGTCTCCCCTGGGCTGGTGCCTCAGGGACATGACTCAGCCCTGCCCTTCCATTTCTTTGGATCCTGTCTCTTTTTCTTGGCATTCCTCCTTGTTTTTCTGAATCGGAGCCTACCTAAATCCCCACGGTAACAGCGATCTGCCAGCCTCCTCAGAGCCTCACCTGTTTTCTACACCTGAGCTGCAGCCCGGCAGCTGCTCCCAGACCCTCGGGCACGGTCTGCCCTCTGAGGGCCTGGCTGGGGCCCCCTGTGCTATTCATGACTTCCACCTGTTCTCCTCCACGGCCTGAAGGTCCTAATCTTTCTGCCCCTCCTCAGCCAGTCTTTTGTTCTGCAGACTGCTACTTTCCCAGTCAAAGGCCCTCTCTCTCTCCTGGCTTGGGGACACGACCTCCTGTAATTGTGTCTGTCGTTCCTTCTTTCCCGTGGCTGTTCCTCCTCTCTTCCTGAGACTCTTGTGAGATGTTTTGCCACCGGGTTGAATTCTGGCCTCAGGAACCTTTTCTTTTCAAATTCTTTGTGTTTTTCTTTCGAGACAGGGTATCTCTGTGTAGTCCTGGCTATCCTGGAACTGTAGACCAGGCTGGCCTGAGACTCACAGAGATCCCCCCCCCCCCCCCCCCCCCCGCTCCCCGTTCTGTTCTGGTTTCTGAGTGCTGGGACTAAAGGCGTGTCCCATCGTTGTTTGGCATCCGACCTTCTCTTTTCTACATATTTCAGTCCTTTGGCCTTTTGCCTCCAGTCTGAAGTCTTCTCAGATTTACCTTCTAGCTCCACCCTCGGAGTTTTAACATTAACAGCATGAGTGAACGTCTATGCTCTGACTTGTCCTTCTGTTTCCTTTACTTGAGCCTTCTGGGCTTGGTTTGTGTGTGCTGGGAGAGGGGTACTGGGGGTGTGACTGTGGAAGTGGGTGTGTCTGTATGTTGAGGGCTAGTTTGACGTTTATTTTAGTCTGTATGGATTGATTTTTGTGTCTGTGTGTGCCCATGTGTGTGCATGTGTGTGTGTGTGTGTGTGTGTGTGTGTGTGTGTGTGTGTTAACACAGGGTCTCACTGTTTGAACAGACAGGCTGGCCTTGAATTCTCGGTCCTCCTGCTTCAACCTCCTAGTGCTAGGACGCTAGATATGCACCACTGTGCTTAGGTGCGTGTCCTGCCATCCCAGCTATCCCAGCTGTGGCTGGGCCACAGCCTATGTGTGGAGGTCAGAGGACAACCCTTAGAAGTTGGTTCTCTCCTTCCATAGTCCACACTCAAGGTGTCAGCCAGGGCAGAAAACATCATTACCCTGTGAACCATCTCTTTGCCCCATGTGTCTGTACTTCTGAGACAGAATTTTAACTCTGTAGCCCAAGCTGGCTTAGAACTTACTGTGTAGACCACACTGACCTTAAACTCAAGTCAGACCTCTCCCAGGCAGTCGGGGTGTAAGGCCTGATTCTCCGCTCCCCCACCCCACTTACGTTCCTATGTCAGCAACATCAGCATGACTCCCAGGATAATGCTGGTGCAGCCTGCTTCTGCGGGAAGCAGGTCTCCCTTGGGGGTGCTTCCTCCTTGGCCTTCCTGGAGACTTGGATACAAGGCCAAGTTTGACTGTATTACCAGTGCTTCGAGGTGTCCGACTCCCTCCCCTTCTGGCTGAGGCTACTGGAATCTTTTAGCCAGGTCAGCAGTTCGTACTTGCAACCAGCCCAACTGCTGAGGCAAAAGAAAAAAAAAAAAAAAGCCCAGTTGGTCTAGGCCAGCCTGTCGAGATGTCAAGAGACTCAGAGAAGAAATAAATAGCCCAGGCCTGCCTCCCCGCTTCTCACTTTGCTCTCTTGGCAAGCATACTGCTTGTGTGGGTCTGCTCACATAGGATAGGATGTGCAGTGAACTAGTCGTGTCTTGTCCCCCACATTTTTA
Organism: Rattus norvegicus; assembly: GCF_021556685.1. Classification (NCBI taxonomy): domain Eukaryota; kingdom Metazoa; phylum Chordata; class Mammalia; order Rodentia; family Muridae; genus Rattus; species Rattus norvegicus. The sequence continues at coordinate 124,878,537 of NC_141540.1, forward strand.
TCTTAGTGCATTGCACAGGCCCAACCTTTATCCATCAAAATCCTTGGGCAGCTTTACTGACCCCATGTCCCCCTTGAACAGCTTCTCCACCAATCTAATAAATCCCATAAAGTTGAAGTCTTGTAAAAAGGCAGCTCTGGGTGGGTTCACCAATGTCACAGGAGGGGGTCATGGGTGAAGTTGCTAGGCTGAGCTCCAGTAGAGACTGCTAAGGGAGCAGGGAGGGGAGTTTGTGAAGTGATGGTTATTTGGTAAGTGTAGGGCCCTGTAGGTGGGTCTTCTGTCCAGTGGTTACTTTGGAGTCTGGGACTGGGAGCTGGCTTTGTCCAGTGCTTTACACAGGCTTTTGCAAGCATGGGCTCCTGGTCAGAAGAGAAGGGTGTTGCGGGGTGGTCTCCTGACCCATACCATCTCATCTTTATTCCCAAACACCCCTCTGGGGTCAGACTCCTGCTTTGGGGGAGGCTCTTACCAGCAACCTACCTCTTGCCAGAGTCTGCAGATGGTTCGGCCCCTGTGGTCCTACAGTTGGATTCAGAGTGGCCATGCACAGCTGGCCCCTCTGGAGAGCCTAGGCTAGACCTCAGCCAGCACTTGCCATCAACCCTTGAGAACTTAGGTAGACTGACCCCATGTTGCGGCCTTTCCCACTCATTCCCAGGAGCTTTCTGGCCACCTTAAATGGCCTGTGTGCTTTAGAGACTTTTGAAGGTTTTCTGTTGTGATGACATCCCAAATATGCCTTAGGGAGGGTATCACATTGGGGTTAGAGGTGACACAGGCAGCTCACTTGGATAAAAGTCACTGTTGGGACTGCTTTTTTCTTTTAAAGATTTATTTCTTTATTTTATATATGAGTACACTGTAGCTGTCTTCAGACACACCAGAAGAGGGCATCGGATCCCATTACAGATGGTTGTGAGCTACCACGTGGTTGCTGGGATTTGAACTCAGGACCTCTGGAAGAGCAGTCAGGTGCTCTTAACCGCTGAGCCATCTCTCCACTCCTAGGCCTGCTTTTTACTGACCGTTTTTTTCTGGTTTAATCTTTTTTTTTTTAATTATTTATTATATATGAGTACACTGTAGCTGTCTTCAGATACACCAGAAGAGGGCATCAGATCTCGTTACAGATGGTTGTGAGCCACCATGTTGTTGCTGGGAATTGAACTCATGACCTCTGGAAGAGCAGTCAGGTGCTCTTAACCGCTGAGCCATCTCTCCAGCCCTCTGGTTTAATCTTTAGGCTGATACAGTGAGCCCATGTGTGCATGTGATATTTGTGCACATGTACATATATGTGCATGTTTATTCTATGCAGAGTACTCATATAGGGTCTCTGTTAGGAAATATAACACAGGGTTAAGGGGTCACCCAGAGAGCCCATTGCCAAGGTGTCTCCCTGAGAAATCCCATCATGCAACAGACCTGGTATAAGGGAAATCTATTGTGGGGGAAGGGAGGGGAGCCAGACAGAGTCATGAGGCCGGGGTTGGGTGGATAGAGAAAGTTAGAGAGAAAGGGAGGCTGGCTGGGAACATGTGGGACTAGAGAGAGAAAGAAAATGAGAGAGAATAAGAAGGGGAGAGGGGCTGGTAACGAGCAGTCCCTTTCCAAGCTACCAGGCTGCCTACACCTGGTGGCAGCTCAGGTAGTAATGGGGGCAGGTGATGACCTAAGCTGTTGCTAGGTGTCTGTTGCTAGGTCCCTGGGAAGAGCCTGCCAGAATCACCTGTAAGCCAATAGTGTCCTTGGCTTCCTTCCCACAGGCTGGTGATGTGGCTCCCTGATATCCATGAAGATATCCAGTGGCTACAGTGGGCAACATCCCAGGTGTGTGCCCGAATGACCATGTGCCTGCTCCCCTCTACCAGGTAAAGACTTTGGTGCAGGGTATGTGGGTTAGATGGGCCTCCCTGTTGTTCCCAGAGCTCTTAGGGTCAGAGCTTGGGACATGACGGTCCTAACAAGCCAGGCTCAGCTACCTGTCCCCAACATGCTGATTAAAGAAACCAGTAGCAGAGAAAGCAGGTTTATTCGAAAATAAAAAGGTTCAAGCCACCCTGCCCCCACCCATTAATCTTTAGGATACTAACAGGAAGCTTAAGTTTAAACAATCCTGATCAGGGTGTGGTCCTGCCCACCTTTGTCTGGGCTTCGGTTTCTTTTGCAAGGTTCCTGCTTTCTCTCCCAACATAAGGTTCCTGGGAAAATTCCAATTCCTTGGCCTCCACTGTATCGAAGGGCTGTAACCCCGTTGATGCGGACTCACTTCTCTGGTGAAAATATTGTGCTCCCAGCAAGCCAGGATTCGCAATGTCCCAGGAGGTGCCTGTCAGTATCTGTGAGAAGGAGACCTGAGCAGAGACTGGATAATCATATTCTTATGATACTTGGGAAGGGCCTGGAACCTTACTTTTTTTTTCCTTTCAGATCCAGAGCATCCAAGGATAACCATCAAACACTCAAGCATGGATATCACCCATCTCTCCACAAACCCCAAGGCAGCTCTGCCGGTTTGTAAATTGCTGGTCTCCGTGCTTCCGATGAACTTGGGCATTCTCCCTGTGGATGGTTCCAGGAGAGGCCATAGCTGAAGGCACTCTGCCTTCCACCCCAAGTCCAGTTTGACCTTTATCTAGAGCAACAGTGTCTAGATGATAGGTGGGTGGGGGGTGCTGTCTCTCTGTTTCCCTCTGGGAAGGGTTCTGTTAACTTTTGGAGGCAGCTAGGAAATTTCTCTCCAGGAGCTGAGCCTGTGCAGCTGCCCCCTTGGTGCTGTGTGGTAACCTCATTGCCTGTGACCCTAGGATCATAGGATCTGGGCTAAATAGGTAGTTCATAGAAACCAAAGACAATAATTTGGTGTTTAGAAAACTACTTTTGGTCTGGGTGAAGTCTGGTGCTTGAGAGTTAGTGCAGAGAGAACGGTCAAACCGTCTCTCAGCCTGTGGATCTATGGGGATTCCAAGGGCTTCAGTGTTTGGAAACGGCAATCCAAACGGGCAATCTTGTGCAATCTTGGAAGGAAAACTGTTCAGGAAGTGTGATGGGATGAGCTGTGGCTGTCTCTGAAAAGGGCCTACCATATAACTTATTACTTTCAAGGATACCTTTGGCTCTTACTAAAATAGTTTATAAAGCATTTTATAGAAACACACCAGGGAATGCGTGGTGAACTACATGTATGATCAGTGAACTGTGACTAGAATTAACCTTAAAATCTCTTGTATGTGGGGCCAGAGCAACACAGGTGGGAAACGCAGCGGACCTCTGCCTCCTCGGCCTCAACATGAACTTGGCTTGCTTTCTCCACCGTCTCCAAATCTTTGTATAGTCATCGACCATTACCACCTCTCCTTTCCCATCTACTACAGCAGCCTTAATGGGGATAAGTACCCCCTTTTCTCAGGTGTCCGAATAAGCTGTGGGTGTGGCCTGTGTTTCCTGTAATTCAGAGGTTAGATTGGAACATAAGCAAGCAGACAAACAAGCAGACAAACAAACAAGGTTCTACTCATATTCCTAAGCAGTGACAGTGAAGGCATGTGTCTCCCATGCCTGAGTCTCCTAGGGTCCTAGTGAGCTCTGGGTTCATGCAAGCACTTCCGGAGGAATTGCACCCTCCATGGAACACATAATCTCCACTGGGTTGATCCTGATTGGATAAGAAAGGATCTCGGGGAGAGAATGTGGTTCCAGAGGCAAAGTGTCTAGGCTACACAGAAAAGGTAAGACTGTCCCCAAGGGAAGAAAACAAACTGGGAGCTGGGGTCCAGCTCAATTGTTAAGAGTGCTTCTCTAGTATGCGTGAAGCCCAGAGTCCAATCTCAGTACCAGATACACGGTACAGGCAGTGACATATGCCTGTAATCCCAACCCTCAAGCAGTAGAGGCAAGAGGATCAGAAGTTCATGGTCATCCTTGACTACTTATACTTAGGGAGTTGGAGGTCAGCCTTGGCTAAATGAGACCCTGCCTCTAAAAGAAAAGCAACAAACAAAAAATAGCAGAAACTTCTGCCTTGCTTTGAACTCCCCCTTTCTGGAAGTTTCCCACCAGCAGAGACTATTCCTGTTACCCTATCAGACAAAACTCCCACTGGTTTGGAGTCCCTCCATCCTCAGGAACACCGGGTATCAACAGTGAGGAGCAGGGAGCAATGTCTTGACTGGTAAGCCCTTAGCAAAGCTGGTTCACTTGTTTAAAAGCAGGTGTGAGGGGCTGGGGATTTAGCTCAGTGGTAGAGCGCTTGCCTAGGAAGCGCAAGGCCCTGGGTTCGGTCCCCAGCTCCGAAAAAAAGAAAAAGGAAAAAAAAAAGTAAAAAAAAAAAAAAAGCAGGTGTGAGCATGTTTATGCAAATGAACATGCAAATTAGTTGAGAAACAGAAGGATTGAATGGATACACCAAAAATAACCACAACCGTTGAAGGGGAAAGGGTCCATAATAAATGTGGGGGACAAAAAAATAAATGTGATTTTAAAAAAAAATATACACTCTGTCTCTACTGCCTCTCTCCTCTTACAACCAAAAAGGCCTGTGGGACTGCTTTCTCTGTAAGTTTGTGTCCTCTGCTGTAAGCATGCAGGCTAGAGGTCCTCCACACTGCCAAATGCATGACTGGGTTGGTGCTATATACCCCGGCTGATCTGGAACTATGAGCTAAGGGTCACATGAAATTTTCCATTCTCCTGCCTCAGCCTTCTGGAATGTGCGTCTTTAGGAGCCACTGGGAAAGGACAATGGTATGGTCTCCAGAACACACTGAGGGGAAATCTGGACCAAATAACTGTGACAAAGGGCTGAGTGCCTGTGATTCTCTGACTATGGGTGAGGCCAGTGAGGACCACCTCGAAGACTAAGCACATCTAGGATAGGGCATCCAACATTGAGGGATAACCAGAACAAAATCTTGGATCATGGATAGAGTGCTCAAGGCTTCAATTTTCCCCAGTGTAATGCCAACAAGGGTGTAAGGCAGTGAGTTTTCTGATGAAGGACTACACTTCCCAGCATCCCCTTGTAAAGTAGGAAGTCATTTCTACCTCTATAAGGGGCTTCTGTACCCATTTTGGCCACCTGCACATGTGAATGACAAATGTTCCCTCATTGTTAATAAACATGATCCTAAGGTCAGACCAAGGCTCACTCCTTCTGTCTTCTCTCCCTCTACAGCTGCTTTTTAATCTAACAAAGGGAGACCATGTGAGGGCTAAAATAATGTCTTAAGTTTAAATTACTGTGCTTAAGAGACACCCCCCCCCCCTTTTTTTTAAAGCCTCTAACTTGTAAGCCCCACCTTGCCCGTGGACAGATAACTTCCTGCACTGCTGGAGGCTTTTGTCCATGTATGAAAAGAAACTACGAGTTTTTGCTTCTGCAAACAAGACTGGTTGCCCCGACTGCACAGGATGTGTTGATCACATCTAAGTGAGAGGTTTGCAGGCAGGAAGTATGTCAGAATGTATGCTTGCCTCCAATGGACGAAGACAAATACAAAGCCTTGTGGGCTTTGCCTTTGTAAGCAATTTGGTGCCATAGTCTGGAATTTTGGGTATGGACCTAGCTAGTGTCCATTGTCCTGGCCCGTCTTTAATAAAGCTTGCTTCAAATTTGTTTCAAAAATTGT